>NW_028270171.1:42603552-42920218 GCF_037043375.1 Chiloscyllium plagiosum | reverse complement strand
TGTACTTTGGGATGGTATTCCCGTGAATATATCCAGGGAAATTAGAAAAAGAAAGAGAAAATCACCTTATTAGGATTGTACTAGAGATTCCATACAGTCGGGGGAAATTGAAAAGCAAATTCGTAAGGCGATCTCAATTAGCTGTCATAGGCTGGTAATGTTAGGGAATTTTAACTTTCCAAAGTATAGACTGAGACTGCCATAGTGTTAATGACTTGGTTGGAGAGGAATTTGTTAAGTGTGTACAAGAAAATGTTCTGATTCAGTATGTGGATGTACTTTCTAAAGAAGGAGCAAAACTTGATCTACTCTTTGGAAATAAAGCAAGGCAGATGACTGAGGTGTCAGTGGGGGAACAATTTGGGGCCAGGAACCATAATTCTATTTGTTTTAAAATAATGATGGAAAAGGTAGAGCGGATCTAAAAGCTAAAGTTCTAATTTTATAGGAAGGTCAATTTGCATGCTATTAGGCAAGAACTTTCAAAAGTTGATTGGGGACAAATGTTCGCAGGTTGAGGGACAGCTTTCAAAAATGAGATAACAAGAGTCCAGAAACAGTATGTTCCTATATGGGTGCAAGGCTAGGAGCTTTAGGGAATGCTGAATGACAAGAGAAAATGAGCTTTCGCTCAAGAATAAGCAAGAAGCATATGTCAGATGTAGACAGCATGGATCGAGAGAATCCCTAGAAGAGTATAAAGGCAGTAGAAGTGTACATAAGAGGCAAATCAGGAAGACAAAAAATGGGACATGAGATAGCGTTGGCAAGCAGGTTTAAGGAGAATCCAAAGGGATTACATTAAGGAGAAAAAGGTAATTCAGGAGAGAATAGGGCCCTTTAAAGATCAGCAAGACTACCTGTGGAACTACAGGAGATATGGTTGATGCTAAGCAAATGTTTTACGTAAGTGTTTATTGTGAAGAAGAAGATGGAATCAAGAGAACTTGGGGAAATAAATAGTGACATCTTGATAAATGTCCACATTACAGAGGAGGAGGTACAGGACATCTTAAAACATATAAAGGTTGGTAAATACACAGGAACTGTTCAGGTGTACCTTGAACTCTGTGGGAATCTAGAGAAGTGATTGTTCTGCCCCTTGCTGAGATATTTGTATCAGCTGTAGTCACAGGTGAGGTTCCAGAAGACTGGAGGTTGGCTAATGTGGTGCCATTATTCAAGAAACGTGGTAAGGAGAAACAAGGGAACTATAGACCGGTGAGTCTGACGTTGGTGGTGGGTAACATGTTGAGAGGGGATCCTGAGGGACTGGATTTACATATATTTGGAAAGGCAAGGACAGATTAGGGATAGTCAACATGGGGCAGTGTGTGGGAAATCAGGTTCACAAACTTAATGGAGTTTTTTGAAGAGGTAACAAAGAGGATTGATGAAGGCAGAGTGGTGAACATGATCTATAAGTACTTCGGTAAGGCGTTCAACAAAGATCTGCATGGTAGATTGGTGAGCAAGATTAGGTCACATGGAACACAAGGGGAACTAGCCAGTTGGATACAGAAAGTTGGAGACAGAGGGTGGTGATAGAAGGTTGCTTCTTAGACTGGAGACCTATGACCACCAGTGTGACACAGCGATTGAAGCTGGGTCCACCATGTTTTGTCATTTATAAAAATGATTTGGATAATTAGTAAGTTTGTGATGACACCAAAATTTGAGGTGTAGTGGACTGCAGAGAAGATTCCCTCAGAGTACAACAGGACCTTGATCAGATGGGTTGATGGGCTGACGAGTGGCAGATAGAGTTTAATTTAGATAAATGTGTGGTGTTGCATTTTGGAAAGGCAAGTCGGGGTGGGACATATGCAGTTAATGGTAAAGTACTGGGGAGTGTTGCTAAACAAAGAGACCTTGTAGCACTGGTTCATAGATGTTTGAAAATGGAGTCACAGGTAGACAGGGTAATGAAGAAGGAGTTTGGTATTTAGATATAGACTTAAGATTTATTGTCACATGTACTCAAGTACAGGAGTACAGTGAAATGTGTACAATCTGATCAAGCACGGTGCCATCTCAGGTACGAAGGTACCTCAGTACAAGACGTAGGTGCACGTAGAAATGCAAAAACTGAGAAGGAAAGCATTCCTGTGTTTCTTTTAATGGTCGGTGCATTGAGTATAGGAGTTGGGACATCATGTTGTGGCTGTGAAGGACATTGGTTAGCACACTATTGGAATGCTGCTTTCGAATCTGGTCTTCCTCCTATAGGAAGGATGATTTAGATTAGATTACTGACAGTGTGGAAACAGGCCCGCCGAAGCGTAACCCACCTATTCCCGTACATTTACCCCTTTACCTAACACTACGGGCAATTTAGCATGGCCAATTCACCTAACCTGCACATCTTTGGACTGTGGGAGGAAACCGGAGCACCCACGCAGACACAGGGAGAACGTGCAAACTCCACACAGTCAGTCGCCTGAGTCGGGAATTGAACCCGGGTCTCTGGCGCTGTGCCACCGTGCCGCCCACTGTTGTGAAACGTAAAATGGTTCAGAAAACATTTACAAGGATGTTGCCAGGGTTGCAGGGTTTGAGCTATAGGGAGAGGCTGAACAGGTTAGGGCTATTTTCCCTGAAACGTCGGAGGCTGAGGGGTGATCTTATCGGGATTTATAAAATCAGGTGTGGCAGGGATAGAGTAAATAGACTGTGTCTATTTTCCAGATGATAGGAGTCCAAAACTAGAGGTCATAGGTTCAAGGGTAGAGGGGAAAGATTTAAAAGGGACCGAAGATGCAGTTTTCTTCTTGCAGAGGGTGATGTGTGTATGGAATGAGCTGCCAGAGGAAGTCGTGAAAGCAGGCTCAATTACAACATTTAAAAGGCACCTGGATGGGTATATTAATAGGAAGGGTTTAGAGCGATGTGGGCCAAGTGCTGGCGAATGGGACAAGATTAATTTAGGATATTTGTTCAGCATGAATGGGTTGAACTGAAGGGTCTTTTTCCATGCTGTACATCTCTATGATTCGATAACAACTGGGAAGTGCATGGGGCAGACTGACTAAGTACTGGCACAGGGCTGACCTAAACATTTTTCAACATTTAGTAAAATGACCTGCCAATAACCATGCCTCATGGTTTTCTCTATACTGATGACTTAGAGTCATAAATGTGTACAACACCAAAACAGACCCTTCCATTAAAGCCATCCGCCCAGAACAGATCTGGTCCCATTTGCCAGAATTTAGGACTTATCTCTCTAAACACTACTTATTCAAATATCCATCCAGATGCTTTCCAAATGTTATAATTGGGAAAGAGCTCCCTGGAGGACGAATGCTTCATAGTCCGCCTTGGGAGCCTGCAGCCACTCGGGTTAAATGTGGATTTCAACAGTTTCCTCATTTACCCTCCCCCCGATATTATCCCAGTCCCAAGCCTCCAACTCAGCACCGCCCTCCTGACCTGTCCATCACCTTTCCCATCTGTCTGCTCCATCCCACAGCCCCCTGACCTATCACCTTCTCCCTCACCTTCACCGACTTATCGCTTTCCCAGCTACTTCACCCCAGCACCACCCCCCAAACCCCTCCCAGCTATCTCGCCCGGCCCAAAAGCCTCATTTCTGATGAAAGGTTTATGCCTGAAATGTTGATTCTCCTACTCCTCAGGTGCTGCCTGACCTGCTGTGATTTTCTAGCACCCCACTCTCGACACTGATCTCCAGTATCTGCAGTCCTCACTTTCTCCATGCTGTTAGGCAGAGTCATGCTACTGTGTACCACAGGAGAGTCATGGCTGCTCGAGTCCCATAGAGACAAATGTAACCCATTAGGTCATTGTTTCTGGAAGGTTTATTCTTCTCGAAGGATTCTTCAGGGTTAGTGGTTTGACCAGATCTTCCCACATACCAGTTTCTGCTGTCTCCATGATGTAGGTTAGAAGTGGATGGAAGGCGGACTGTTTGTTGACTTCACATCACACATTCTGGCATAAAATGATTTTGTAAAATGTCAGACTGCGAGGGAGTTGGGGAACAGATTGCTGGTGCTGAAAATATGTTGCTAGAAAAGCGCAGCAGGTCAGGCAGCATCCAAGGAACAGGAGAATCGACGTTTCGGGCATAAGCCCTTCTTCAGGAAGGGCTCTAAAGAAGGAGAATGTAATGGAGGAAGAGGTGGGGAGTGATGCCGGAGTAACTACGGAAGATCGACTGTTCTGCAAAGCCAACAAAGAGACAGGCATAGCTGGGGTCCTTACGGGTGCCCATGGCTACCCCTTTGGTCTTGAGGAAGTGGGAGGATGTGGGAGGATTCGAAGGAGAAATCCATCGCTATAATGAGACAGGAGGAGACCATTCTGCCCTCTAAGGGTTTACACATGAATAGTCATTCAACTCGCTAAGTACATTACACAGTGTAGGATGAGGCCATCTAATCTTTCTAGCCTGCTACCCAACAACAGGGGAAACCCAGTTAACTATCAGGGAATAAACATTCGGATGTTCAGATTGTAAAGTTGTAACTCTGTGGAGTTCCTCGGGGATCAGTGTGAGAGTATCAACTATTTATAATTTATACCAATGACTTGGATGAGAGGACTGATCGTCTTGGAGCTCAGTTAGCTCATTCACCTAGATAGTCATTTAACTGTACATGGAGACTCTGCAATGGGATACAGACAGGGAGGTTAGTGTGCAAAACCTTGGCAGAAAACAGTATAATGTGGGTTAAGAGAAGTCAGTGTTGTGTTGAACAGAGAAAATAACAGTTACATACTTAAATGGGGAGAAAGTCACAGAAGTCATTGGTACAGAAGGATTAGTACATTCCGGTACATGAGCCACATAAACCTAATCAGCAGATTCAGCCAATACTTAGAAAAGGGTATCGAATCTTGCTGTTTTATGTAAAGTCTATTGGGTATAATCATTGGGATGTATTACTGCATTTGTACATGACAATACTGAGACTACATCTGATCGTGATTTTGCTGCTCGTTGGATGCTGCCTGAATTGCTGTGCTCTTCCAGCACCACTGAATCCAGAATCTGGTTTCCAGCATCTGCAGTCATTGTTTTTACCCCATCTGATGTATTTTGTCTAGTAATGAACCCCTAAACTAAAAGAAAAATATGCAATGGTTTTAGAAGCTTTTCACTGATGTTTCACTTTACTCCTGGCTAGAATGAAGGCCTGATAGAATCATAGTGCCATACAGCACGGAAACAGACCCTTCAGTCCAGCTCATCTGCACCGACCAGATATTCCAATCTGATGTAGTAATCTTTGCCAACATTAGACCCATAATCCTCTAAATGGTTCTTATTCACACACCCATCCATTGCCACCTGTATGGGCCCCAGCTATGCCTGTCCCTTTGTTGGCTATGTAGAATAGTCGATCTTCCGTAGTTACACCGGCATCACTCCCCACCTCTTCCTCCATTACATTCCTCCTTCTTTAGAGCCCTTCCTGAAGAAGGGCTGATGCCCGAAACGTCGATTCTCCTGTTCCTTGGATGCTGCCTGACCTGCTGCGCTTTTACAGCAACACATTTTCAGCTCTGATCTCCAGCATCTGCAGCCCTCACTTTCTCCTCGAACAGATTGCTGGGCCTTTCACTTGGTTATTCGTATAATTAACAGCCAAGGCTGAGGTGCCAGAAGACTGGACAATGGCTACCATCGTGCTATTATTTAAGAAAGGTGGTAGGGTAAAGCTGGGGAACTATAGATCTGTGAGTCTGCTGTTAGTGGTGGGTATGTTTTGAGAAAAAAGAAGTTAAAAAAGGTAGATGAAGAGGGACAGGTTGTTTATACAAGGAGCTTATGGAGAGGCCTGGATATGGATGGTTCTGGAGAGTTTTGTTTTGTATCCGGACAGTGAAAACTGCCTGGTGGATTATTGAGAAGGAGAAAGTGAGGTCTGAAGAAGGGCTTATGCCCGAAACGTCGATTCTCCTGTTCCCTGGATGCTGCCTGACCTGCTGCGCTTTTCCAGCAACACATTTTCAGGATTATTGAGAAGGAATTGTCTTTTTCATTTGTTCAGTTCAGTGTTTGATTTCTTTTTAGTGTTTTTACTTTTTTTGCATGCTTCATTTTAAATCTCTGGGTAAGGAAAGGTATTTAATTTTATATATAAGGTGCGACTGAGAGCTTTCACTTTTTAGGATTAATATTACTGACGGCCTGCAAGAGACATTGAGGTGTGATGACTACTAGATTTTGACGTGTGTAATCACAGCACGATCATTCAGATCGATAACTGCCCGTCAGGAAGGGTATGAAGGTGGTTTCGAAATCTCCTATGGATATTCCTCTCTCAAACAGATATTCCGTTTTGGGTATCATTGAATGGGAAAAATAGGAGTGGTTGTCAGATCTTGGGCATTAAAAATGAATTTTATGTTCAATAGGTTTGTCAAGATTTAAAAGATTAATATTTTTTGGGAACTCACATGCGAGGGGCACAGACAGGAGACTCTGCGGTAGTGAGTGTGAATCGAGGGTAGTACGTTGCTTTTCTGGTGCCAGGGTGAAGGACGTCTCAAAATGTTTGATGCAGATTGTCAAAGGGGAGAGTGAAAAGCCGGAAGTTGTTGTACACATTGTTAAGAGTGACATTGTTCAAGAAAGGGTTGAAGCATTACAGAGTGAGTGTAAGAGGTTAGGTCGAAGGTCAATAAACAGAATATGAAAAGTAGTAATCTCTAGTTTACTTCTGGTGCCAAGTTCTAATGAGGGAAGGAATAAGAGGAGAGGGCAGATAAATCAATGGTTGAAGAGGTGCTGCAATGTACAGGGATTCAGTTTCTTGGATCGTTAGGATCTCTTCTCAGATAGAAGAGATTTAAAAAGGATGGGTTTTGCCTGAACTATAAGGGGACCAATATCTTGGTGGGGAGACTTGCCAGTTCAATATTAGGAACCTAGAGAGGTGGGTGGGGGCTTCCTAAGTAATATTAAAAATGGAAAGAAAGATGGCAATGATTCTGAATTAGAAAACAGCAAGATATTTAGAAAAGACAGACAAGAACAAGTCAGAACAGAGAAACTCTGAACACTTAAACTGCATTTATTTCAATGCAAGAGCCCTTATAGATAAGGCTGATGGACTCAGGGCATGTAAGGGAACTTGGACTGGGATGTCATTGCTATTACAGAACTTGGCTGAGGAATGGAGAAGAGTCGACAAGTGTGGTGCTGGAAAAGCACTGCCGGTCAGGCAGCATCCAAGGAGCAGGAGAGTAGCTCTTCACTAGAAATGAGGGGATGGCCCAAGGGAGAGATAAATGGGAGGGATCTCGGGCTGGGGGCAAGGTAGCTGGGAATGTGATAGGTTGATGGAGGAGAGGGGTAATGGTGATAGGTCAGAAAGGAGGGTGGAGTGGGATAGGTGGGAAGGAAGATGGACAGGTAGGACAGTTCAAGAGGGGTGTGCCAAGTTCGAATGTCGGATCTGGGATAAGGTGGTGGGGGGAATGAAGAAACCGAGGAAATCTACATTGATCCTGTGTGGTTAGAGGGGCCCAATGTAGAAGATGAGGCTTTCTACCTCAAGGTCGTTAGAGTTTGGCAAACTCTCCCCCACTACTCTGCCAAGGACATGCCAGTACTGAACCTCCTCCACCGCCAAATTCCAGCCAGCCGACATCTGGAGGAAGAATACGTTATCTTCTGCCTTGGGACCATCCAACCACATGGGATCAATGTAGATTCCACCAGCTTCTTCATTTCACCTCCCCCCTCCTTATCACAGAGCCAACCATCCAACCAGACACCACCCTCTGGAACTGTCCGACAGGTCCATCTTCCTTCCCACCTATCTGCTCCACCCTCCTCCATCTACTATCACATTCCCAGACCCCTCCCATTTAAGTCTCAGCCCCCCTTGGGCCATCCTCCCATTCCTGGTGAAGAGCTTATACTCGAAATGTTGGCTCTGCCTAACCGGCTGTGCTTTTCTAGCACCACACTTTTAGACTCTGATCACCAGCGTCTGCAGTCCTCACTTTCTCTTGAGGAATGGAAAAGACTGGCAGTTCAATGTTCTGTTTTAGGGTTTTCTCAGAAGGATATAAAGAGAGGCAAGTGAAGAGGAGTGGTGCATTTTTGGTTCAGGAAAATATTACGGCTGTAATTTGAGAAAATATTTCTGAGGGACCATTTCATGAAAATATATGAGTTGAAGTTAGAAATAAGAAAGGGATGATCACCCTGATGGGATTGTACTATCGGCTCCCCAATAGTCAGAGCGCAATTGAGAAGCAAATATATAGAGGGATCTTAAATATATATAAGAATAATAAGTTTGAAATAGTAAGGGATTTAAATTTTCTAAACATTGATTCAGATTACCAGAGTGTTGAAAAGTTTTGATGGTGAAGGATTTGTTAAATTGCAAGAAAATTTACTTTGTCAAGATATAAATGTTCCTACTAAAGAAGGATCAAAACCGAACTTCTCTTGGGAAATAAGACAGACCAAGTGACTGAGTGTTAGTCAGGAAACACTTTGGGAGCAGTGATCATAAAACGATCAGTTTTAAAATAGTTATGGAAAGGCACAGGTCTTCCATGAAAGTTAAAGTTCTTAATTAGAGTAAGGCAAATTTTAAAAGTATGTAACAAGAACTTTCAAAAGTTGATTGGAGTAGACTGGTCACAGGTAAAAGGAACTAGGAGGAAGTGAGGATGCAAACGCTGGGGAGAGTCGCGAGTGTGGTGTTGGAAAAGCAAAGCAGGCTTCCTACTCGTGGGATGCTGCCTAACTTGCTGCACTTTTTCTGCACCACACTCTCGACTCTGATTGCAGGTAAAAGGATGACTGACAAGTGGGAGGCCTTCAAAAGTGTGATAACAAGAGTACAGAAACATTCTGTTCCTGTAAGAGTGAAAGGCAAGGCTGGTAAGATTAGCAAACAATGGATGAATAAAGATGTTGAAGTTCAAGTCAAGAATAAAAAAAACTATCAGACAATTCGGATGAACTGAATGTCTTGAAGAGTATAAACAGTGAAGGGACATCCTTAAGAAGGAAATGAGGAAGTCAATGAGGGGATAGGAGATAGCCTTGGCAGGTAAGGTAAAGATACTCCAAAGAGATTGTATAAATACATTAAGAATGAGGGAGCAACTGGAGAGAGATAGGACCCCTTAAAGATCAACGAGGTTGTCTTTGTATTGAACCTCAAGAAATGGGAGGGATATAAATGAATAATTCTGTTTTACTGTTGGGAAGGAATTAGATGCGAGAGAAATCAGGGAAATAAATACTGATGTTTTGGGAAAAGTTTGCAGTACAGAAGAGGAAGTGCTGGAGATCTTAAAAAACATAAAAGTAGGTAAACCTCCAGGACCTGATCATGTGTATCCCAGGACACTGCAGGAAGTTAGGGAGAAAATTGCAGGGCCCCTAGCAGAAATATTTGTATCATCAATAAACACAGGTGAAGAATTGGAGGACTGGGGTGTGGCTAATGTGCCATTGTTTAAGAAGGGATGTGAGGAGAAGCCTGGGAACGATCGACCCGTGAGTCTCACTTCGGTGGTGGGCACATGTTTGGAGATGATTCTGAAAGATAGGATTTACACAGGGTGGAGAGGAAAGAATTGATTAGAGATGGTCAGTATGGTTTTGTGTGAGGAAAATCATGTCTGACACACTTAGTTAGGTTTGTTTTTTGGAAGTAACAAAAACCAATGAGGACAGAGTGGTCGATGGTGTTTGCTTGGCCTTTAGTAAAGCCTTTGACAAGGTTCTGCATGTTAGACTAAATAGTAAAGCTAGATCACATGGGATTCAGGTTGGGCTTGCCAGTTGGATATGTAATTGGCTTGATGGTAGAAGTCAGTAGATGATGGTGGATCATTATTTTTCAGACTGGAGGCCTGTGACCAGCAGTGTTCCACAGGGAGCCGTACTGGCTCCACTTCTGTTAGTCATTGAAATGAATGATTTAGATGAGAATATGCGAGGCATGGTTAATAAGTTTGTGGACGACACCAAAAGTGGTGAAACAGACAGTGAAGAATGTTACCCGAGGTTACAAGGAGATCTTGATCAATTGGGCTAAAGGGCTGAGGAATGGCAGATGGAATTTAATTTGGATACAGGTGAGGTATTGCATTGTGGTATTGCAACCAAGGACAGGACTTATTGGTAGGGCCCTGGGTAGTGTTGCAGAGCGGAAAGACCTCAGGGATCAGGGACATATTTCTTTGAAGTTTGCATCATAGGTAGACAGGGTAGTTTAGGAGGTATTTAGCACATATGCCTTCATTACTCCTGTACTCAAAGGTCTGTGCAATGTCAGAACTGACATTATATTGAAGTTCTACAGGGCATTGGTGAGGCCTCTTCTGGTTTAATATATGCAATTCTCATCACCCTGTGATAGGAAGGATATTTTTAAACTGGAGAGGGTTCAGTAAAGATTTACCAAGATGTTGCCAAGATGGAGGGTTTCAGATATAAAAATGGACTGGAAAGGTAAGGACTTTTTTCACTGTTGTATTGGAGGTTGAGGAGTGACCTTACTGATGTTTAAAAAAACCTTGAGGTGCATAGATAAGGTGAATGACAAGGGTCCTTTCCCTCGGGTGGGGAGTTCAAACCAAAGGGGTATATTCTTAAGGTGAGAGGAGAAAGATTGAAAAACAACATGAGGGCCAAAATTTATAGTAGTTTCGGTTTAGAATGAACTACCAGAGAAAGTGATGGATGCAGGTACAGTTACAACATTTAAAATACATTTGGATAAATTCATGAATAGGAAAGGTTTGGAGGGATATGGACCACGCACAACCAGTTGGGAAAAGTTTATTTTAGGAACATGGTCGGTGTGGCCTGGTTGGTCCAAAGGGTCTGTCTCAGTGCTGTATGACTCTATGACTCCATGACATTACGGTACGCAGTCAAAACACACGTTAGTCTCTGCACACGCTCACTTTGTCCTCCAGACCAGGACCTGGGACACAGCACGGGTCAAGGGCATTGTTTATGGACGGAGATAGTGAGGGGCTTTTATATGCAGTGGGTTTGTAATGGAGGAACTACAGAGGGATAGTTCAGGATAGATGGAGCTGCACAGGGGAGTGCAATTAACCAGGGGTCATGGAGGGGGACAGGGGTCATGGAGGGGGACAGGAGCCATGGAGGGGGGCAGGAGTCATGGAGGGGGACAGGAGCCATGGAGGGGACAGGAGCCATGGAGGGGAGAGGGGCCATGGTGGGGGACAGGAGCCATGGAGGGGGCCATGGGCCATGGAGGGGGACAGGGGTCATGGAGGGGGACAGGGGCCATGGAGTGGAACAGGAGCCATGGAGGGGACAGGGGCCATGGAGGGGGGCAGGGGCTAAATTTGCGATGGGGTGGGGGGGGGGGGTGGGAGTTGTCCAAAATTGAAAGTCGGGGGGGGGGGGGGGGCGGGTGGCTGCAGATTCAGGATTGAAATCAAGAAAAGAGGGAAAGACAGAGAGAGAATTAGAGAAGAAGAAAGAAAGCAAGAGAGTGGGAAAGAACATAGACAAAGGAAGAAGGAAGAGAGAAAAGACAAAAGGAGAGTCTGTCAGGAGAGAGAGAGAGAAAGATAATGTGAGAGAGAAAGGTTGAGAGGGAGAGAGAGAGATGGAATGATACAGACAGTGAGTGAGATTCAGAGGCAAAGAGAGAGACAGAACGAGGGAAAAGAGGAAATATCAGACAGGTACAAACAGGAGATAAGGAAAGATGTAGCGAGACTAAAGAGGTGATATTCACCATTCCGGTTGTTCTGAGCTCTCTTGATGGTCTCTCACACTTCCTCTCTCCCATTTGGGACAGACACTGCACCAGGGGCTTGCTTTAGTAGGTGCTGGGGTGAGGTTAAAGGGTCAAAACTGGGATTGAGATTCAAACACTGCCCACACTTTCACACACACACAGACAGACAGAAACACACCGATACTCACCCCCTGCTCAGTGCACACGGTGAAAGGGACAATGGCTGCCAGAACCTGTTTGAAATATCTGCAGGTCTCTCACTCAGAGCCCCCTCTCTGCCCAAGTCCCAGGTTCCTCTACCCAGGGCATACCTCCCCCAGGAATGGAGCACAGCCAGTGCCAGCTCAGTGGAATTAGAGGGGGGAGGGAGGGAGGAGGTGTGAGAGAATGCAGCAGGTAAACAGTTTCATCCAGTCTGCCTTTGTCTACTCCTGCTTTGCATTTTATTGTCTTGGAATGAAAGCCAAATGTATTTTCAAACTGATCAAATTCCTTTTGTCTTTGTGGTTTCCTATTGATTATTGTAAGAAATCTCAATTTGAGATTGCCAGGAATCTAACCCAGGTCACCTGCTTGGAAGACATCTAAACTCACCATGATAGCACCATCACTGTGCACTTTACCACAACACAGTCCCCAAACATATTTAAAAAGACCTTTATCATGACAAATAAAACAGAGATCATGTTGATTCACTGAAAGTGATATTGGGTCAGGTGACAATACCTTATATGGAGAAGTAGATTTGTAGGAACATCTGAAATCGGAGAGGGAGCTGGGTCCTTGGGTGGGTGCAGGGAGGGAGTCCAGAAATCCCTCTGGTTGGGCTTGGATTCCCTCGGCAATGCATCAGCTGGTTCATGGAAAGGAACAAATAAAGAAACGGAATGATATCAGAAAAATAATTTAGTACAGACTGCCTTTGATTTCCCCTGCTTCCAGAGATGGGAATGTTGGACATAGGTAAAGTAGTGTTACTTCTGTAATCGTAATTACTTATGCAAGGTAAGTGAACTCACACCAGTGTATAATTGTTTCAGTCAAGAGCTGAGTCAACAAGCATGAAAACTATGTAGAGGAAATACATAATTGTTTTGGTATTAGCTAAGATGTGCATACAAGAATAAAATGTGCCTGCAAACAATGGTAGATGTTACAGATGGATAGATAAGGTGCTGTGAGGGGAGGGTTTTAAACTAGATATGCCTATACAAATAGTAGTTATAAGTATCTATTTCCCGCTTCTGCAAAAACAAGAACAAACCACAATCAAGAAGTCATGAGGTCATAAGATCATAACAAGTATGGGAAACAGATGGTAGTGAGGGAGGATATACCTAACAATGGATCACGGCAGGATGTGGTCAAACGGCCTAGTGAGGCAAGAAATAAGCTTTTTGTCACAGACAAGGCCGGATAAGGCAAGAAATAAATAAGAGTAATGGACATCTGTCTTAGAGAGGTGGAGATGTAAACAGGGGAAGGAGCAATGGGAGGATGGAATAGGAACCAAATTACATAAATGTTGTGTACAAGTTGAATTCAGTGTGTTTCTGTCCCTGCCTTGTGGACAGTGGGCACCACACCCCTCTTGCAAGAGCAAAATAAATGACACTACTGATTCAGATCTTGTCTCGGACTGTAATTATTGAAGTGAGTGAGCTTCGTTTCTCACAATAAGAATTCACGTGGAGGTACAGAAAGTTCAGGAAGTGAGAAGGGCAGCAGCATTAGCAGATGAGTACGTGTTGGTGCACAAGACAAGCTTCTGACCAAACGTCTGTCGAGTGAGGGATCGAAGTTGGGAGAAAGGGAGACCCTACACTGCGAAACCCAGAGTAAAGAGCACTGGTAAGATGTTAGCACAGGATAGAAAACAATCCCGAGAGGGTGGGCAGGAGATGAAAGGCCTCAGGTGTTTTCACTGTAATGGAGTGGGACACAGAAAATGACAGTGCCAGTGGGTTCAGAAGGGCACTGGGAAAAGGTTTTTACACTGCCAGAAGGTGGGACACGTACAGACACAGTGCTGCTCGTTAAAGAAAGGCACTATGGGAAAAGAAGCTGAGCCAGTGACGTTAGTGAGGGTAGTGAAGGAGACCCCAAAAGGAGCCGAGGAGCTGCACGAGAGTGCTGAGCCGAGGCAGGGGCTGGGTATGGGGTTAGTATCTGATTTCTACAAAACATCCACCTCTGTGGGTAAAGGTTACTCAGAAAGAACAGGGGGAGAAGGGCAAGAAGTTATAATTTTGTGAGATACAGGATCTAACCAGTCCCTGATAATAAGGGATGAGCGAATCTGCATTCTTTCGGATTTGTTACCCGACAGTGTGGTAATTTGTGGGATAGATGCACAGAAATTTAGTGTTCCCCTATGTAAGATCAGGTTGGAGTGCCAACCCAAGTTTGGGGAAGTTACAGTGGGAATGATTGACAGAGTATCTGTTCCAGGGATTCAGTTTGTGCTTGGGAATGATTTGGAAGGATCCAAGGTGGGAGTGACACCCTTTGTTGTGGAGAAGCCCAAGGAAGACCAAGAAACTGAGGAGTTAAAGCAGAAATATCCTGGTATTTTCCCAGTCTGTAACCAGATTCCACTCTCATAAAACACAGCACAAAGCAAAAAGTAAAGAGAAAGATGAAGGAGTTTCCGGATACCCTGCTTGATGTAATACGTGCAGGAAAAAACTGACCAGGCAGAGGGTTAGACAGACGTGATTACTCCTAAAAGATGAAGAGACTTGCGATAGCAAGACAAGATGATAAAACGTATGTATGTGGATGCGTATGTGGATGAACTACCTTTAGGGGGTCATGTAGGCGTACGAAAGACTCAGGCTAAGGCCTGCACAAGGATATGGTTAACTTTGGCCATACCTGTCATACATGCCAAATGGTAGGTAAGCCACAGGCAGTAATAAAACCAACACATTTGTTGCCAATTCCCACATTTGAAGAACCTTTCACGCGGGTTAGAATATTTTGTGTAGGTCCCCTCCCGAGAACTAAAAGTGGGAACTTGTACATGTTAACCATAATGGATGTGTAGATCAGATTTCCAGGGGTATTTCCATTACAGAGTATCAAGGCAAAAAGGGTAGTCGGGGAGTTAGTATCTTTCTTCACACCCTGAGAGATTCAGTCAGACCAAGGGTCACATTTTATGGCTAGACTTTTTAAGGAGGTTATGGATAGCTTCGGTATACAGCACTTTAATCCCAGTGAATATCATCCTAAATCCCAGGGAGCTTTAGAAAGGTGGTATCAGACCTTGAAATCCATGTTGAGAGCATATGCTGTCAGGATTACCTGCATAATTAGGATAAAGGTATCCCATTCGTATTGTTTGCCATTAGAACGGCCCCAAATGAATCTATTCAGTTTACTCCCTTTGAGTTAATATTCAGTCATGAAGTGAGAGGCCATTTGAAATTAATTAAAGAAAATTTGACAGGTCCAAAGTCGGAGATCTCACACTTAGATTATGTATCAGAGATGAGGGAGAGACGAAATCGAGTAGGTGAGGCAGCTAGACAGCACGTAAAAAGGGCACTTTGTAGAATGAAGACGGTGACAGATAAAAGCTCTGAGACTCGGACATTTTCCCAAGGGGATGACGTGTTAATACTGTTACCCATGATAGGAGATCCCTTCAAAGCAAGGCTTAGACATTCCTATCAAATTGAGAAAAGGTTGAATTCAGTGAACTATTTCGTAAAGATGCCAGATAGGCAGAAAGGGTATCAGGTATGTCATGTGGACATGTTGAAATTTTATGACACTAGAGAGAAAGAATTGGAGAAACAGATGCTAGTTACTGCCCTGCAGAGCGAGGAATCAAATCCAGATGATGTGGATTTGAAATAGATTAAAAAATGAAGAAGTCCTTGAGGAGTAGGATAGGTTAGTAAGCAATCTGTCTCAGGAGCATAGAACAGAGTAGAAAAATTTGTTACTGCAGTACGAGGACATATGTAAGAATCAGATAGGGAGGACAAATGCTATTGTCCATGAAGTAGACATAGGGAATACTGCTCCGATAAAACTGCTCCCCTATCAGCTTAATCCTCTCAAAGACAGACAGATCTAGAAGGAGGTGGAGGCTATACTCAATGAGGACATCATCAAATCAAGCCAGAGCGAGTGGAGTTCGGTGATTGTCTTAGTTCCCAAAACAATGATTCTGCATGGATTATCAGAAGGTCAATGCCAACTCATATCCAATTCCCAGATTGGAGGACTGCATTGAGAAAGTCGGACAAGCCAGTTAAATCACCAAGTTGGACTTAATGCCTGGTTACTGGCAGGTACCTTTAACAGAGTTGGTGAAAGAAATTTCTGTGTTTTTAACTCCAAATGGGCTATATCAGTTTAAAGTGATGTCCTTTGGAATGAAGAATGTGCCCACCACATTCCAAAGACTCATGAACAAAGTTGTAGCTGGGTTCACAAACTGTGCAGTCTATTTGGATGATGTAGTGATCTTTAGTAATTCCTGGAAAGATCATATGGTACAGTTGACAGAACTCTTTGAACGATATTGTGAAAAATGTTGTGAAACTTGAAAGGGTTCAGAAAAGATATACAAGGATATTGCCAGAGTTGGAGGATTTGAGCGGTAGGGAGAAGTTGAATATGCTAGGGCTGTTTTCCCAGGAGCGCCAGAAGCTGAGGGGTGACCTTGTAGATGATTATAAAATCATGAGGGGCATGGATAGGATCAATAGACAAAGTCATTTCCCTGGGGTGGGGGTGTTCAGAGCTAGAGGGTACAGGTTTAGGGTGAGAAGGAAAAGATAAAGAGACCTGAGGGACAACTTTTTAACTAAGAGGTGGCAAGTGTATGGAATGAGTGCCAGAGGAAGTGGTGGAGGCTGGTACAATTGCAACATTTAAAAGGCATCTGGATGGGTATAAGAATAGGAAGGGTTTGGAGGGATATGGGACAGGTGCTGGCAGGTGGGACTAGATTGGGTTGGGATACCTGGTCAGCATGGACAAGTTGGACCAAAGGGTCTGTTTCCTTGCTCTACACATTTATGACTCTATGGCTACGAGAGGTAAAACTGGTGATAGACTGAAATAATATGGAACTTGCCAAAGCAGAGGTGACATTCTTGTGACGTAACATGGAAGGTGACCCCACAGAACGCAAAGACGAAAGCCATCGAGGAATTTCCACAAAAAACATTGAAGAAAGAGGTGATTCGATTCTTTGGACTCAGTGGATTCTATTGGAAGTTTGCTCCAAACGTTAGCAGTGTAGTGGCACTGTTAACCGATTTTCTGATGAAGAACACAAAGTTTCAGTGGACAGAACCATGCCAGGAGGCATTCAACCATTTCAAATCGATATTAACCATCAAACCACTTTTAGCTACAACAAATGTTTCAAAACCTTTCAAAGTCGCCATCGATGCTAGTGACAGTGGAGTTGGAGGTGTACTCCTCCAGGAAGATGAGGATGGGATTGAACTGCCACTAAGGTGGGCATGTATTAAGAAACTTCTGAAAACTAATATTCATAAAGACAGATGCATGGTCTGATAAAACAATGGAATCATATTTACAACCAGAAATGGATGTGTACAGTCTGGCATCCACCAGGAAAGATCAATACATGAAAAAGTGTGGTGGACGTGCACAAAAAAATCCTTTTTAGAGGGATTAAAGAACCGCCAGGGATCAACAGCATTAAACTCCTCCATAAAAGTTATTTTAGCAGATTTGGGCTGGGCACTTGGAACAGAGGAAGAACGGTCTAAGGGAGGATTCAACCAACAATTAAAATCTCCTCCCAAGATTAACGGGTGTGAATATCCGGTAATATTGCAAAGTCTGAAAAAAGCCTCATTGTCCAAGTTGGGAGCATAACCAATTGGCCAAAATTGCATCAATGTCAAAACGCTGCCCAGTAATAATAACAAATCTGCCAGTAGAGTCAGATGTAGTTTTAGCACGGACAGAATGAATAAATTTATGTAAAAGAAAAGCAACTCCTTTTTCTGAGAAGATTTCTAGCTCATCTTGATGGTAAGTCTGTAAGTTAGCTCGCTGAGCTTGAAGGTTTGTTTTCAGACATTTTGTCTCCATACTAGGTAACATCATCAATGAGAGTCTCTGAATGGACAAATGCATTAGAATGAAGCATAAGCTTTCAACAGTCAACACAGAAAAAGAAAAAAATTCTTGCACTACAAGATAAGCTAGATAAACTCACACAAAACTTCATTTCATACAAAACTGATGTTTGGATAGAAAATCTTTCAGACCATCCACTTACCGATACAGAAAAAGCAGTCATAGTCAGAGGGTTAAACTACAATTACAAAGACATGAGTAAAAAGGATTTCCTCACAGCATTTGAACCTACTTTAGAAAAAGGTCTTTCAGAGGAAACACAGCAGACCATAAGACAAGCTATTGCACCGACATTAGGCCGAAGAAAGGAAGGAAACACACTTAATGCTCAAGAAAATAAAGCCTTAGAAAAACTTAAAAAGGAGAATAACATGGTTATCCTACCTGGATCAGTGGTGCTGGAAGAGCACAGCAATTCAGGCAGCATCCGAAAAGCTTTGAAATCGACGTTTCGGGCAAAAGCCCTTCATCAGGCTTTTGCCCGAAACGTCGATTTCGAAGCTTTTCAGATGCTGCCTGAATTGCTGTGCTCTTCCAGCACCACTGATCCAGAATCTGGTTTCCAGCATCTGCAGTCATTGTTTTTACCCCATGGTTATCCTACCTACAGACCATGGACGCATGACTGTTATTTGAAAAAAAAAACTGCCTGTTTTAAAAGGGCAAATGCTCTACTTGCAGATACTGAAACTTACCAGTAAGTGGCAATACTTCATCAAACAAACTAGCAGGAAATTTGGCACCAGGATACATGAACACCAACTGGCCACCAAAATACACGACCCACTATCACTAGTTTCTAAACATACAGACAAAGAAGGACATCACTTTGACTGGGACAACACACATATCCTAGGACAGGCAAAACAGAGACACACACAAGAATTCTTAGAAGCATGGCATTCTAATGAGAAATCTATCAATAAACACATCGAGTTAGACTCTATCCACCCTCCCTTGAACAAAAACGGAAATGACATCACCCACCTGAAGTAACCAAGACCTCTAAATAGAGAGGTGGGACATACAACCAGCACTTCACCAGAGACTCTCCCTGATGATGTTGCCTAGTATGCTGATGAAACATCTGAAAGCAAACCTTCAAGCTCAGCGAGCTAATTACTTACTTATTAGCAACTCCTCTCGATCTGTCAGAAAAGGAGGAAAAATGCACTTGTCTAATCCAACCTCATTTCAACTTAGGACTGTCTTCATTTTTCAAGTGGGTTTCTTGTAAGTAAATTATTTTGGCATTAAGATGGTGTAAATAATGTTAAATCTTAGTGTGTTTGATTGGGTTGTTCAGGCCTTTGCAATTCAGACTGGCAAATTTAATGTCCCACCTACCCAGGCTGGTGAATCATTAGCTGTGTCATGTGTAATACTCACCATAAGATCCCAAATGTGCAATAATAGATAAACAAGAGTAAACCTTGCAAAAGTGAGGTATGTGCCAAGCCCTTCCCTATCCCCATCAGAACAAAACAAGCTCGACCAACTCCCATAATAGTAACCCCCCAAATGGAATACCTGCCTACCAACCCCTCCCCCTCATAGCAGAAGACCCCTCTAGATGAGTACTTGCTCTCTTCCCCCACAGTAAAAATAAACTGTCGTGTTTTGTCGCTCAAGCAAACTCCACGGCGACCTCGGGGAATGTAAAAGTTAACTGTTCAAAAACTGTGAAGCAAAAATGAGTAAACATGTAAATGTAATAAAAATATTTACTGTACATAGTTAAACAATTACACTCTACATTCCTTGGTACTAATTGTGCAACCTCTCAAAAAAAAAGTAAGGAAACATGTACTTCTTGGTGGATGAGGTCAAATGTAAAAAGTAACCAAATCCAAGTCTGTAAGCATAGCATACCGTCCATTTTAACCTCCCCAGTGGGAAATACAGTCTTTGTCCGTAGTAGCATAAAACTAATGTCTAACTTACCTAGTTAGACCCAAACATCAAACCGGCTCTGGAACTGCAGTCTTTTAAAGGTTTTTATTCACAAGGTCCATAGCCCGACCCACGTCATCAAACCTATGTGTTAGTCTGCTCGGCAAGATGATATGTAATATCGCTGGGTAACGAAGGGCAAATTTAACATTTGCACATGAGTGAGGCTCCTTCTTTACCTTGGCAAAAGCCGCACACTGCCTCACAACAGTCGGGTGAAATCAGGAAAAATGAGTCCTCTCTTTTCATTATATACAAGGGGAGAAGCTACTCCAGCACAACGTAGAATGTGATTAATCACTTGAAACTGGTTCACCCTGTCAGCCATCGGGCGAGGTAACCCGCCTTCTTTCAGGTTAGCACGCAATGTACGATGAGCCTCATCCAACACAGGTTTAGTCTCAAGTCTGAGCAAGTCCTGTAAAAGTTGGGCCATAAATTCTGTGGGATGAGGATCCTCCAATTCTTTGGGTAAACCCACAAGTCGAATATTATTCCTGGAGCAGGCCTCCAAGTCTTCACATTTCTTCATCAGAGACTCAATCATAGCAGATAACATTAGCTTGGAGGTTAGTTATCTGGTTATCATGCTCATGAGCCAAATGTTCCAGGTTCAATATACTCCTGCATTGCGAAGAACCGTTTTCCTCCAACAGCTTCAGAGGAGCTGTTACCTCCTTCTTAACCCTCTCTCAAATTATAGATTCAAACTTGGTAATGATTTCATTCTGCCAATCCTCCATCACGTCCTTAATGATAAGTAGTGTGGCTCCATTGCTATCTGGTTTCTCTGGAGCTTTGGGCTCGGGTGAATGATGCGGCCTGGCACGACTGGACTTAGCTGTCTCAATTTTAGTTGTCATTTGCAAAGTTACAGGTAAAAAGTAGGTCGTATATTTTAAAAAATATCCAAACAGAGTGCAGAGGGCATATAACGGCTAAATTTAAGAAATCAAAATATATAAATTTACTACATTCCTGAGGATGCCCTACATCCTCAGTGCCAACCTGCACTCCCCATTAGGCAATTTCGAGGTCGCTCTCCTCCATTGAATATCTTAAGGAGTTCAATAGTTCTGAGGGTGGCCTGTTGGTTATTCCTGGTGTTGCATGTTCCTGGTCCGATCCAGATTGCTTCCCTCTCCCGAACCTCGAGACTCCTCATGAGTGGCAGCAGCGAAGTTGTTTTCTTACAGTCACTGGAAGGAGTTTGTTTTAAAAAAAAAACCCTCTGCTTCCACTGCAGCTGACACCCCTGGGGGAGAGAGGAAGAGCCAGTGGCCTCCCCGTGGATTCTGGTTTGAAACGCTGCAGCCACATGTATTTTCAAACAGATCAAATTCCTTTCGCCTTTGGGTTTTCCTTTTGATCAATGTAAAAAGTCTGAACTTGCGATTGCCAGGAATCAAATTGCCTTGAGGGACTTACCTCTGTTTTTCAGGAGTAGCGAGGAGAGAGGGAGAGAGGAGCGGGGGATGTTGGGAGATATGTTTCTGCTTTAAAAACTGACCTCATGAATAGGTGGAGCACAGGCTGAGCAGGATGGACATGGGACTGCTGAGTGAGTGAAATAATATATTTGGGTGCTTGGCTTCCGCGAAACACTACTTAGGTGGTGACTCCTACCCATCAACCTCCTCTCACCAAAACAAGGTTCTGTGTGTCGGATTGGTAAGGTAACTAATTTTTCTTATTTTTTATTTTTCAATAGCCTCTTTGGGAATTTATAATAGTGAGAATGGCAGTTAGGGCAGTTGAATGTCCCTCCTGCTGAATGTGGGAGGTAAGGGACACCACTAGTGTCCCTTGTAATGAAGGTGTAGGTGTATCCTGTACCTTTAAGAGAGACAGGAAGCTCGCAAGGCCTAACTGAAAGCATAGCGTGTCTTGAACAATTTAAAAGTATAACACTTGGTTGAAACAAATAGCTGCAGTTGCATTGCCATGGAACAAAAACAATTTCAAATTCGGCCAATCAGTTTAAATTCTGCCCGAGATACCAAAATTCCAATCGAATTTGAATTTAGTGTTTTGATAACATAGAGCCATAGAGTCATAGAGATGTACAGCTCCTTCTTTACCTTGGCAAAAGCCGCACACTGCTTCACAACAGTCGGGTGAAATCAGGAAAAATGAGTCCTCTCTTTTCATTACATACAAGGGGAGAAGCTACTCCAGCACAACGTAGAATGTGATTAATCACTTGAAACTGGTTCACCCTGTCAGCCATCGGGCGAGGTAACCCGCCTTCTTTCAGGTTAGCACGCAATGTACGATGAGCCTCATCCAACACAGGTTTAGTCTCAAGTCTGAGCAAGTCCTGTAAAAGTTGGGCCATAAATTCTGTGGGATGAGGATCCTCCAATTCTTTGGGTAAACCCACAAGTCGAATATTATTCCTGGAGCAGGCCTCCAAGTCTTCACATTTCTTCATCAGAGACTCAATCATAGCAGATAACATTAGCTTGGAGGAAATGGCCTCATTTTTCCTGATTTCACCCGACTGTTGTGAAGCAGTGTGCGGCTTTTGCCAAGGTAAAGAAGGAGCTGTACATCTCTATGACTCTATGGCTCTATGTTATCAAAACACGAAATTCAATGGAAACAGACTCTTGGGTGCAATCTGTCCACGCCGACCAGATATCCCAACCCAATCTAGTCCCACTCGCCAGCACCAAGGCCATATCCGTCCAAACACTTCCTATTCATATACCCATCCAAATGCCTTTAAATGTCGCAATTGTACCAGCCTCCACCACATCCTCTGGCAGCTCATTCCATACACGTACGACCCTCTGTGTGAAAAAGTTGCCCCATTGGTCTCTTTTATATCCTACCCCTCTCACTCTAAACCTATGCCCTATCGTTCTGGACACCCCAAATCAGGGAAAAGAGTTTGCCTATTTACCCTATCCATGCCCCTCATAATTTTGTAAACCTCTATAAGGTCACCCCTCAGCCTCCGACGCTCCAGGGAAAACAGCCCCGCCTGGTCAACCTCTCCCCATAACTCAGATCCTCTGAAACGTTCCGCAAGTAGGCGGCCTGTCTCCCCAATGTAGAGGAGGCCACATCAGGTGCAGCGGATGCAGTAAATGATGTGTGTCGAGGCGCAGGTGAATTTGCGACGGATATGGAAGATCCCTTGGGGCCTTGGAGGGAAGTGTGTGGGGATGTGTGGGCGCAAGTTTTGCATTTCTTGCAGTTGCAGAGAAATGTTCCGGGAGTGGAGGTTGGGTTGGTGGGGGGTGTGGACCTGACGAGGGAGTCGCGGTGGGAATGGTCTCTCTGGAACACTGATGGGCAGGGGAGGGAAATATATCCTTGGTGGTGGGGTCAGTTTGGAGGTGGCGGAAATTATGAAGGATGATATGATGTATCTGGAGGTTGGTGGGGTGGTAAGTGAGGACCAGTGGGGTTCTGTTCTGGTGGCGGTTGTAGGGGCGGGGTTCAAGGGCGGAGGAGCGGGAAGTGGAGGAGATGCAGTGGAGAGCATCATCAACCACGTCTGAGGGGTAATTGCGGTCTTTGAAGAAGGAGGCCATCTGGGTTGTACGGTATTGGAATTGGTCCTCCTGGGAGCAGATGCGGCGGAGGCAAAGGAATTGGGAATATGGGATGGCGTTTTTTCAGGGGGCAGGGTGGGAGGAGGTGTCATCTAGGTAGCTGTGGGAGTCGGTCAGTTTATAGTAAATGTCCATATTGAGTCGTTCGACCGAGATAGAAATGGAGAGGTCTAGGAAGGGGAGGGAAGAGTCTGAGATGGTCCAGGTAAATTTGAGATTGGGGTAGAAGGTGTTAGTAAAGTGGATGCACTGTTTAACCTCCTCGTGGGACCACAAGGTGGCGCCAATACAGTCATCGATGTAGCGGTGGAAAAGGTGGAGAGTGGTGCCAGTGTAGCTGTGGCCTCCTCTACATTGGGGAGACAGGCCGCCTACTTGTGGAACATTTCAGAGAACACCTCTGGGACACCCGCATCAACCAACGCAACCGCCCCGTGGCTCAACACTTTAACTCCTCCTCCCACTCCGCTAAGGACATGCAGGTCCTTGGCCTCCTCCATCGCCAGACCATAGCAACACGACGGCTGGAGGAAGAGCGCCTCATCTTCCGCCTAGGAACCCTCCAACCACAAGGGATGAATGCAGATTTCTCCTGCTTCCTCATTCCCCCTCCCACCACCTTATCTCAGTCCCAACCCTCGGACTCAGCACCGCCTTCTTGACCTGCAATCTTCTTCCCGACCTGTCTGCCTCCACCCCCTCTCCTGCCTATCACTCTCACCTTAACCTCCTTCCACCTATTGCCTTCCCAACGCCCCTCCCCCAATTCCTTCCTCCCTACCTTTTATCTTATCCTGCTTGGCACACCTTCCTCATTCCTGAAGAAGGGCTTATGCCCAAAATGTCGATTCTCCTGCTCCTTGGATGCTGCCTGACCTGCTGAGCTTTTCCAGCATCACATTTGTCAGCTCTGATCTCCAGCATCTGCAGTCCTCACTTTCTCCTTATTTCACTGTGGGTAAAGTGTTCAAAAAGTTTACAAGAGATAGGATTTATAGTCATTTGGAAAGGAATAAATTGATTAGGGATAATCAATACGGTTTTGTGAAAGGCAAGTCATTGCTACTTCTCCTTTATTGAGTTATAGAGTTATAGAGATGTACAGCACGGAAGCAGACGCTTTAGTCCAATTCATCCGTGCCGACTAGATATCCCAATTTAGTCTAATCCCGCCTGCCAGCACCTAGCTCATATACCCAACAAGATGCCTTTTCAATATTGCAATTGTACCAGCCCCTACCATTTCCTTTGGCAGCCCATTCCATACATATGCCACCCTCTGAGTGAAAAAGTTGCCTCTTATGTCTCTTTTACATCTTTCCCCTCTCAGCCTAAACCTATGCCCTCAAGTCCTGGACTCCCCCACTCTAGAGAAAATACCTTGTCAACTTAACCGATCCATGCCCCTCTTGATTTTATAAACCTCTATCAGGTCACGCCTCAGCATTCAACCCTCCTAGCCTATTCAATCTCTCCCTATACCTCAAATCCTCCAACACTGGCAACATCCTTGCATTGGCCTAACCAATGTCCTGTACAGCTGCAACATGGCCTCCCAACTCTTGTAGTCAATACTCTTGACCAATAAAGGGAAGCATAACAAACGCCGCCTTCACTATCCTATCTACCTGTGACTCCACATTCAAGGAGCTATGAACCTGCACTCCAAGGTCTTTTTGTTCAGCAACACTCCCTCAGACTTTACTATTAAGTGTATAAGTCCTGCTAAGATTTCCGGCTGTAACAGTTGCTCCATTTTTGAGGTTGTTTTAGGTGTTTGAGGTGATTTCCTCGAATTCCAGGAGTAGCAATTACTATTTTATTTGCTGTTGTATTGTTATGGAACTTTGGAGAGTTATAGATTAGATTCCCTACAGTGTGGAAATAGGTCCTTCGGCCCAACAAGTCCACACCGACCATCCGACGAGTAACCCATCCAGACCCATTTCCCTCTGGCTAATGCACCTAACACTGTGGACAATTTAGCATGGCCAATTCACCTGCCTTGCACTTCTTTGGACTGTGGGAGGAAACCGGAGCACACCCACGCAGACATGGGGAGAATGTGCAAACTCCACACAGACAGTCGCCCCAGGCTGGAATCGAACCTAGGACCCTGGTGCTGTGAGGCAGCTGTGCTAACCACTGAGCCACCGTGCTGCCCAAACTGAGAAGGTGACCAAACTGATGGAGGAGGGTAAAGTGGTTGATGTGATGTATTTGGATTTCAGTCAGGCGTTTGATAAGGTTACCCAGGGTAGGCTATTTCACTAAATATGGAAGCATGTGATTGAGGGTGATTTAACAGGTTGGATCAAAAATTGGCGAGCTGAAAGAAGACAGAGGGTTGTGGTTGATGGTAAATGTTCATCCTGGAGTTCAGTTACTAATGGTATACTGCAAGGATCTGTGTAGGGTCTATTTCTGTTTGTCATTTTATAAATGACCTGGAAGAGGGCACAGAAGGATGCATTAGTAAATTTATGGATACTACTAACATCGATGGAGTTGTGGTCAGTGCCGAACAATGTTGTAGGTTACAGAAGGACATAGATAAGCTGCAAAGCTGACTGAGAGGTGGCAAATGGAGTTTAGTGTGGGAATGTGTGAGGTGATTCACTTTGGAAGGAGTAACATGAATAAAGAGTACTGGCCTAATGATAAGATTCTTGATAGTGTAGGTGAGCAGAGATCTCAGTGTCCATCCACAAAAACCTCTGAAAGTTGCCACCCAGGTTGATAAGGTAGTAAAGAAGGCATACAGTATGTTAGGTTTTATTGGTAGAGGGATTGGGTTTTGGAGCCACGAGGTCATGTTGCTGCTGTACAAAACTCTGATGCGACTGCACTTGGAGTATTGTGCACAGTTCTGGTCGTCGTATTATAGAAAGGATGTGAAACCTTTGCAAAGGTTTCAGACAAGATTTACTAGGATTGCCTGCTATGGAGGGAAGGTCTCATGAGGAAAGGCTGAGGGACTTGAGGTTGTTTTCATTAGAGACAAGAAGCTTGAGAGGTGACCTAATTGAAACATATAAGATAATCAGAGAGTTAGATAAGGTAGACAGTGAGTGCCTTTTTCCTCAGATGGCAATGGCTCATACAATTGAGGGGTGATAGATATAGGACAGATATCTGAGGTAGGTTTCTTTACTCAGAGAGTAGTAGGGGCGTGGAAAACCCTGCCTGAAACAATAGTATACTCACCAATATCGAGGGCAGAAGGACCTGTCTTGCGCTGTAATGTTCTGTGTTCGATGTTCACCGTGAGGATTTGAATGGAAACCAAGTTTACTAGTGTTGAATAAAAATGTGCAATCAAAAGACACAGAGTCCTGACACTATGTTATTTCCCCTTTTAAACTTCTCATGTTTTTGTTAATTTGCCCAGATGTGTGGCTCAGAGAATTCAGTGAGTAAGAGTGGACAGGAGCCTGTTGTTGCATTTCCCTCTCTGGCCTGCAGTGAAAGATTACATTCCTGCCTCAGGTAACTGTCTGTGTGGGGTTTGCACATTCTCCCCATGTCTGCGTGGGTTTCATCAGGGTGCTTTAGTTTCCTCCCACAATCCAAAGATGTGCAGGTCAGGTGAATTGGTAATGCTAAATTGCCCACAGTGTTAGGTGTATTAGTCAGCGGTAAATATAGGGGAATGGGTCTGGGTGGGTTACTCTTCAGAGGGTCAGTGTGGACTTGTTGGGCCAAATGGCCTGCTTCCATACTCTGAGGAATCTAATCTCATCTCATCTAATACTCACCTTTCTCCATATTATTTATTTTTCTACCCACTTCATTCACTGAGAACAGATTACTTGACATCAATGTTGCTTTTGTGCATATCTAATTCATCTTTTGGTTTTGCTTTTGTTGTCCCACTTCCTACTAATTGTTGCTGATTGCTAACAGCACTTTACACTGGCTTTACACCTCCAGTCTCTTTCATTTTGCTGCTCAGATGGAGTCATTCCTTGCTCATGAGGAAAGGAGTGTTATCATGTTGCTGCTCCTCCTTCTACTTCTGGTCCATTCCTCACATAGACTCCTCATTCTGTTATCATGCTGCACCTAATTTTGGCTCTCAGTTACTTGGATTGATTCACCAATTGAATTATTTTTCTAACTGGATATGTCACGGCATACTTTAACTGGTCTCTGAAATGTTTCTGCGTCACCACATAAATAAGGGCATTTGTGCAGCAACTGAAGTTCCTCAGCATATATCCAATCTGAACAAAGAGATCAAAAGCAACAGAATCCAAGGAGTAACCGGCATTAAACAAATATAAAGTATGCAACAACCAGAGAAGTATGAAGCTGGCAGATATGGCAAAGAGTAAAATCACAGAATTCTTCCTGCTCTCTACTTCTGGATCATTCTCTGTTTTTCTCTGCCCTCTCAGTTCCTTCCGCACCTTAATGGCCTCGAAGATATGTCTGACAGTCAGAATGTTGATAAAGACAATAAAGGTGAATGGGAACATTGGTGTTAAAAAAGTCTCAAAATATCTTAAAACCTATCCACCGAGGGTCATTATAATAACCAGGCCTGTTATAACAGTACCATGGAACATTGTTGATCATTTTTCCAGGGTAATACACAAAGGAGTTGGGAATGTTCTTTAAACAAAAGAAGATGCAGATTGTTGCTAGAACCCTGGTTGGAGTCTTCCCTGTGCAATACTTAGTTTTCATCTCATGTAAACAAATGGCGACAAATCGATCAAAGGAAAAAACAATGGTGAACCACGCAGAACAATCAATGCTCAAGCGCTTGAGGACATAGAGAACAGTACAAACAGGAGTGATTTGCAGGAAACACAGTGGATAATAATAATGTTGAAATCGGTGAAGGATGATGCAAAAATCAATGAACAGTAGATCTGATGTTGTCATGGCCACCAGATAGCGAGTGCTGCATGTAGAAAGGCCACATTTGTCCCGAACTAAGATTATAATCACCACTAGACTTACTGTAAGAGAAAGGAAAAAATAGATTTTAAGTTATTAATCAAACATTCTTTGTACCTGAGCCTAGACTGTAGGTAATTACACAAAGATAATTGTTGTTCCATGTTATATGAAGTTTAAAGAATCTGAATCACATCAGCAAACACGCTCTAAATGAATCATTTGCACTTTGAATGGACATAGGGAAGAACATGAGTAGCAGATTACTCACAGAAACACAGTCATGTACTCAAGGTGGTTTTGGTTCAGCAGCTGCTTTACAGGTTAGTCTAACTGGCTGACATTTCCCATAAGCCCACAGCATCCACACAAAGACATCTGGGATCAGGAAAACAAAGAATAGCAGATACCTAACATGGACATTGATTGCAAAATTAGTGTATTTGGTTTTGGAGTCTCCACAGTTCAGTTTGCCTCCAGAATTCTATATCCACACTGTATGAACTGCAGGTCAGGGCATTGAATCACCCCACAGTGTCCAGGAAGGATGGGCTCTATAATATGGATGAACAAATGATAGGCATTGAGTCTCTCCCTCGTGCACAGGATTGAACATCATGACCATCTGAACCATGAAGGTGTTCAGCAGTGAATCCAATCACATTGTTGTGAGTATCCAACCTGGTACAATCAGAAAAACATCAACATTTGACCTAACTCCACCTCCCTGACCTGTCCACGATGGTACAGAACAGCCTTCAGCAAATAAAACCTGAATTGTTGTGGTTCTGTTCGCCGAGCTGGGAATTTGTGTTGCAGACATTTCATCCCCTGTCCAGGTGACATCCTCAGTGCTTGGGAGCCTTCTGTGAAGCGCTTCTGTGATGTTTCCTCCGGCATTTATCGTGGTCAAACCACTATAAATGCTGGAGGAAACATCACAGCAGCACTTCACAGGAGGCTCCAAGCACTGAGGATGTCACCTGGACTGGGGATGAAACGTCTGCAACACAAATTCCCAGCTCGGCGAACAGAATCACAACAACGAGCACCCGAGCAACAGATCTTCTCACAAACTTTGAAAACCCAAATTTATGCAACTTTGGTCACTGTAATTGCCCTGAAGAAGAGTCCTGCCTGAAACCTTGACTCTCTTCCTCCTGAGATACTGCTTGACCTGCTGTGCCTTTTCCAGCACCACGCTCTATCTGCAGCCCCCATTATTTCCTCATTCCTAATGACCTGCTGAACCCACCCATTGCCCTGTTGTATCTGAGCTCCCATTTGGAACAAGCTGCCTGAGCAAGATCCACCAACACAATCCCTTTCCATAAAGGAATGGGAAACACCAGGTGTCACTGCAAGGTGGGTTGTTACAACACCCATCTGACCGATAGCATGGCTGTGAACTACCACAGAGAGAGGGTGGTCTTCTGAAACACTTTCTAGACCAGCCAGGACCGGTGCTCAGCCAAACTCCATCAATGTGGCCTCAGTGTAAACCCATTCTGCACAGTATAGGGAAACACACAATGCTGCACATTACTGAGGAGCCTCCAAACTGCCAAACTATTCACTTTAAACTCAGTCAGTGAAGACACTATTATCTGACAGTGGGATTTACCTTCCTAAATGGAAATATATTATTATCAATTGTTGATAGAACATAGAACATTACAGTGCAGTACAGGCCCTTCAGCCCTTGATGTTGCGCCGCCCTGTATACTAATCTGAAGCCCATCCCACCTACACTATTCCATGTACATCCATTTTTTTCTGTCCAATGACGACTTAAATGCACTTAAACTTGGTGAATCTACGACCATTGCAGGCAAAACATTCCATACCCTTACTACTCTCTGAGTAAAGAAACTACCTCTGACATCTATCTTATACCTATCTCCCCTCACTTTAAAGTTGTGTCCCCTTGTGTTTGCCGTTCCCATACTTGGAAAAAGGCTCTCCCTGTCCACCCTATCTAACCCTCTGATTATCTTGTATGTCTCTATTAAGTCACCTCTCAAACTTCTACTCTCTAACAGAACAGCTTCAAGGCCCTCAGCCTTTCCTCGTAAGACATTCCTTCCATACCAGGCAACATCCTAGTAAATCTCCTCGGCACCTTTTCCAAAGCTTCCATATCCTTATAATGCGGTGACCAGAACTGTACACAATATTCCAAGTGTGGCCGTACCAGAGCTTTGTTCAGCTGCAGCATAACCTCCTGGTTCCGGAACTCAATCCCTCTATTAATAAAGGCCAAGGTACTGTATGCCTTCAAAACAACCCTGTCAATCTGGGTGGCAACTTTCAGGGATCTGTGTACATGGACACCGAGATCTCTCTGCTCATCTGTACTCCCAAGAATCTTACCATTAGACTCACAGATCTGTAATTATCAGGGTTGACTCTACTACCCTCCAGTCCTCAGGTACTATTCCTGTAGACAATGATGATTTGAAGATCAATGTCAAAGGCTCGGCAATCTCTTCCCTTGCTTCCTCAAGGATCCTAGGATAGATCCCATCCAGTCCAGGGGACTTGTCTATTTTCACACTCTGCAGTATTTTTAATACCTCTTCCTTGTGAACCTCAATCTCTTCTCATCTAGATGCAAGTATCTCTGTATCTTCCTCGCCAACATTTTCATTTTCTATAGTGTACACTGTCGAAAAATATTTAATTAGTGCTTCCCCTATCTCCTCTGACTCCACACACAACTTCCCACTATTATCCTTGATTGGCCCTAATTTAACTCTCGTCATTCATTTATTCCTGACATACCTATGGGAAGCCTTAGGGTTAACCCTGATCCTATCCACTAACACCTTCTCATGTCCCCTCTTGGCTCTTCTGAGCTCGCTTTTTAGGTCTTTCCTGACTTTCTTGGAACCCTCAAGCGCCCTGAGTTTTCACATTTTGTCCTAACATAAGCCTTCTTCTGCATCTTGACCAGGGATTCCACTTCCTTAGTAAACCACGGCTCACGTGTTCTATATCTTCCTCCCTGCCTGACAGGTACATACTTATCTCGGACACACAGGAGCTTTTCCTTGAATAAGTTCCACATTATTAATGTGCTCATCCCCTTCAGTTTCCTTCCCCATTCTATACTTCCTAAATCTTTCCTAATTGCATCGTAATTTCCCTCCCCCAGCTGTAACTCTTGCTCGGTGGAGTATACCTCTCCCTTTCCATCACTAAAGTAAACCTGACAGAATTGGGATCGCTGTCTCCAAAGTGCTCACCTACTTCCAAATCTAACACCTGGCCAGGCTCGTTACCCAGTACTAAATCAAAAGTGGCTTTGCCCCTTGTAGGCCTATCTACATACTGTGTCAGGAAGCTCTCCTGCACACACTGGACAAAAACTGACCCATCTATAGTACTCGTACTGTAGTGATCCCAGTCAATGTTTGGATAGTTGAAGTCCCCCATGACAACTACCCTGCCTCTCTCACTCCTATCGAGAATCATCTTTGCTATGCTTTCCTCTACATCTCTGGGACTATTCGGAGGCCGATAGAAAACTCCCAGCTTGGTGAATTCTCCTTTCCTATTTCTAATCTCAGCCCATACTACCCCAGTTAACGAGTCCCCAAACATCCTTTCTACAACTGTAATATTGTCCCTGATCAACAATGCCACACCTCCCCCTCTTTTACCATCTTCTCTGATCTTACTGAAACATCTGAATCCCTGAACCTGCAACCGCCATTCCTGTCCCTGCTCTATCCATGTCTCCATAATGGCCAGAACATCGAAGTCCCAGGTACCAACCCACGCTGCCAGTTCACCCACTTTATTTCAGATGCTCCTCGCATTGAAGTCCACTCGCTTCAATCCAGGTTCTCGCTCGCCAGTGTCAGGTACTTGATTTGGGAACTCCCTACACTCATCCCCTTCTGCACTTGTCCTACAATTTTGGTTCCCATCCCCCTGCTATATTAGTACAAATCCACCTTAATAGCTTTAGCGAATTTCCCATCCAGGATATTGGTATCCCTCTGGTTCAGATGAAGACCATCCTGCTTGTAGAGGTCCCACCTACCCCAGAAAGAGTTCCAATTATCCAAAAACCCTAACCCTCCCTCCTGCACTATTCCTGTAGCCACATGTTCAACTCCTTTCTCTCCCTATTCCTCACCTCACTGGCACGTGGCACGGGTAGCAAATCAGAGAAAACAACTCTGTTCGTCCTAGTTCTAAGCTTCCATCCTAGCTCCCTGAATTTCTGCCTCAATCCCCATCTCTCTTCCGACCTATATCGTTGGTGCTAATGTGTACCATGACTTGGGGCTGCTCTCCCTCCCCCCGAATGATCCCAAAAACACGATCAGAGACATCACGGATCCTGGCACCCAGGAGGCAACACACCAACCGTGAGTCTCTCTTCTCCCCACAGAACCTCCTATCTGTCCCCCGAAATATCAAGTCCCCAATAACTACTGCTCTGCTCCTCTTCCCCCTTCCCTTCTGAGCAGCAGGTGCCCTACTGCTTTCCCCTGGTAAGTCATCCTCCCCAACAGTATCCAGAATTGTATACTTATTGTTGAGGGGGATGGCCACAGGAATAAGGATGATTCAATGCAAAGTTTTGTATGAGCTAAGTTGTTACAAGACTTACCAGGAACATCAATGACAGCGAGGCTGGTGTCAAACACCTGATCCACCCTTTCCCTGAGAAGATGCATTTCGTTGTTTGTGACACAACCTTTCCTTTCCTGCTGCTGGCAATCTGTTGGAATCGGAGAATTCTCTCGGAGATGGAGCTGGCACAGTTCCAGAGACTTTGTTTTATGTTGTGTGGTATCTCCACTGGGAAACTGTGATTACATCTTCAAACTTTTTACATCATTTTGAACAAACAATTAACAACAACGTATTTATTTTAATGATATGATATCATAGACATTAAATTCTGTATTTGAATACCCCAAAGACTGGATTAATCTGATCCTATTAGGTCTCAAATGTACATTCCAATTTGTCTTCAACAACAATACTTGCAATATTTCACATGCGATCAATCCCATCAATATCTGAATATCTTTTGATATTCTTTTCAGTGATGACCTTCATTCTGCTGAGTTTATTCAGTCATTTAATGCCTCATGTTGTTGAGCTCCTGGAGAGCTGTTCTACTGCACACTGTTATCCCATAGTTTTCCTTGTTAATCCAGCTGTACGACTGATTTGGAAAATTCTCTCTGTGAATGAGTACTCTAACACAGAACCTGAAGGTGATACCGACCACACCAAAGCTGGAACTTCCATTCGGTCACATTTTCTCAAAACAAAGACAAAACAAAAATCAGAACCTTATATTCAAATTAATAGAGTGATGGCATCATACAGGGTAAATGTCCCCTTTGCTCCAAAATTACACTAAAAGCAACACAAGTCTCAGTTCCCAGCACTTAGTCCATGGTCGTGAATATTTTGACCTTTCAGTGCTTATCCAAGTACTTTGTGAAGGTTTTGAGGATTTCTCCCTCAATTCCTCTCCTGGACAATGCAGCACAGGCCCCTACCATTCTATGGGTGGCATGTCCCCTCCAAACCATTTGCCATTCAGCTTAAAATTACACCACCTTGTTAAATGCCCTCTGATTAAGGGGGAAAACTGCTTAACATTCACCCTGTTCACATCCCTGGGTGGCACGGTGGCACAGTGATTAGCACTGCTGCCTCACAGCGCCAGAGACTCGGGTTCAATTCCCGCCTCAGGCGACTGACTGTGTGGAGTTTCCACGTTCTCCCCGTGTCTGCGTGGGTTTCCTCCGGGTGCTCCGGTTTCCTCCCACCATCCAAAGATGTGCATGGTCAGGTGAATTGTCCATGCTAAATTGCCCGTAGTGTTAGGTAAGGGGTAAATGTAGGGGTATGGGTGGGCTTCGCTTCGGCGGGTCGGTGTGGACTTGTTGGGCCGAAGGGCCTGTTTCCACACTGTAATCTAATCTAATCTAATCTAATCCCCCTTGGTCTTATATACCCCGATCTCTGCTCTAAAGAAAACAGCCCGAGCTTATCCAGCCTCCTCTTCACAGCGAAACTGCTGCAGCCCAAGCCATGTTCTGGTGAATGTCCTTTACCCTCCCTCCAGTGCAATCACATCTATCCCATGGTGCAGTGACCAGAACTGCACACAATACTCCAACAGTAGCCTATCCAAATGGCTGTAGAGCTCCAACAGGACCCTCCCTGCTCTGATAATCTCTGTCTCAATGTGGAAAGGCATGTTTCCTATCTACATTCTTAACTGCCCACTTAACTCATTGGCCTCTGCACGGGGACTCGAGTCCCCTCACTGACCTCCGCACTGGCTATTGATTTCCCTCACTGACCTCTGCACTGGGACTCGATTCCCCTCAGTGACCTCCGCACTGGGACTCGATTCCCCTCACTGACCTCTGCACTGGGACTCGATTCCCCTCACTGACCTCTGCACTGGGACTCGATTCCCCTCACTGACCTCCGCACTGGGACTCGATTCCCCTCACTGACCTCCGTACTGGGATGCAAGTCCCAGTGCAGAGGCCAGTGAGAGGACTCGAGTACCAGTGCAGAGTCAGTGGGGGGAATCGAGTCCCAGTGCAGAGGCCAGTGAGGGAATCGAGTACCAGTGCAGAGGTCAGTGAGAGGACTCGCGTACCAGTGCAGAGTCAGTGAGGGGAATCGAGTCCCAGTGCAGAGGCCAGTGAGGGAATCGAGTACCAGTGCAGAGGCCAGTGAGGGAATCGAGTTCCAGTGCAGATGCTACTGAGGGGAATCGAGTCCCAGTGCAGAGGTCAGTGAGAGGACTCGAGTACCAGTGCGGAGGCCAGTGAGGGGAGTCGAGTCCCAGTGCAGAGGCCAGTGAGGGAATCGAGTCCCAGTGCAGAGGTCAGTGAGGGGAATCGAGTCCCAGTGCAGAGGCCAGTGAGGGGAATCGAGTCCCAGTGCAGAGGCCAGTGAGGGGAATCGAGTCCCAGTGCAGAGGCCAGTGAGGGGAATCGAGTCCCAGTGCAGAGGCCAGTGAGGGGAATCGAGTCCCAGTGTGTGAATGTGTGTGTGCGTGTGTGTGTGTGTGTGTGTGGCCACACATAGACACACAAACACACATTCACAAACACACACACACTTACACAGACAGATAGACACACACACAGACACACACACACACAACCACACACACATAGACACAGACAGACAGAGACAGACACACACAGAGACACACCACAAAGACTCGCACACACAGATGGAGATACACATTCACAGACACTCAGACACACACAGAGACTTTCACACACACATACACAGCCTCGCACATACTCAGTCTCACACATACACACACACAAACACATAAACACACACAAACAATTACCCCAATTCTCTGACTTCTCGTTTCCCTTCCTTGACATTTCTGTTTATATTTCATGGGATAGACGAGCCACCAATATCCACCATAAACACCTTGTCTATACATCCTCACATCCTGCAAAGACTGTATTCCATTATCCAACTTCCTCTGTCTTCATCACATCTGTTCCAAAGATGTAAACTTCAATAAGGGAGCCTCCTAAATATCCACCTTCTTCCTTAACAGAGGATTCCCCAGCTCCACTGTTGACAGGGCCCGCAGCGGGTCCAACCTATCTCCTGTACTTCGGTCCTCTCCTCTTCTCTTCCCTCTCCAACAGAGATAGGGTTCTCATTGTCCTTACGTATCATCCCACCAGCAACTACATCCAGAGGATCATTAGCCACCATTTCGATTAGCCACCACAGGACATGCTCCAGGTAAGTTGAAGTCATCATTTGAAAAAAAAACACAGGAAGAAGGGAAAAGGGAGAAAAAAAGAAAGAAACGGACAAAAAGAACAGGTGGAGCAAAGGAGTTCTGACTGGAGCATCTTAGTCTGCCGCCATTTTGGATCTGCACAAAAAGCTGACATGTTCCCAACTACCATCAGGTCTGAGGAAGGGCCACTCGACCCCAAACATTGACTCTGATTTCTCTCCACAGATGCTGCAGACCTGCTGAGCTTTTCAGCAATTTCTGTTTTTATTGCTGATTTACAGCATCTGCAGTTCTTTCAGTTTTTATTTCATGATCAAACCTTACCTCTCAGAATGGAGATGAATTCTTTGTTTCAGAATTTTCTCTCATAGTTGCCATGACACTGATGAACACTCACTGCTCTGTTATTCCTGGTCAATCCCTAACACTGTTCTTGAAAAGTGGAAACATATCAACTGCCCTCCAATCCCCTGGTACCTTCCCTGTGGCCGGAGAGGAATTAAAGATTTGGGTCAGAGTCCCTGTAAGTTCCTCCTTGGATAGAACTCCTCTAGACCTTGGGTGTCAATCTATATTTAAGATCCCCAAAGTGAAAATATCTGCTCATATTGTATATAAGTCTGTTGAAGAGAAGCTGAGAGCAATGTTTTATGTTGGTTTTTTCCTTCCCAATGCTATTCCCAACCTAGGTGAGGGCAAATTATATTCGAAGAGCCATAGAATCATTGAGATGTACAGCATGGAAACAGACCCGTTGGTCCAACCCGTCCATGCCAACCAGATATCTCAACCCAATCTAGCCTCACCTGCAAGCATCTGTCCCATATCCCTCCAAACCCTTCCTATTCATATACCCATCCAGATGCCTTTTAAATGTTACAGTCATACTAGCCTCCACCACTTCCTCTGGCAGCTCATTCCATACAAACATCACCCTCTGCATGAAAACGTTACTCCTTAGGTCTCTTTTATATCTTTCCCTTCTTATCCTAAACCTATGCCGTCTCGTTCTGAACTCCCCCACTCCAGGGAAGAGACTTTGTCTATTTATCCTACCCATGCCCCTTATGATTTTATAAACCTCTATAAGGTCACCCCTCAGCCTCTGACACTCCAAGGAAAACAGCCCCAGCCTGTTCAACCTCTCTCTGTAGCTCAAATCCTCTAACCCTGGCAACATGCTTGTAAATCTTTTCTGAACCATTTCAAGTTTCACAACATCTTTGCGATAGGAAGGAGACTAGAATTGCATGCAATATTCCAAAAGTGGCCTAACCAATATTATATACAGCAGCAATATGACCTCCTAACTCCTGTATTCAATACTCTGACCAATAAAGGAAAGCATACCAAATGCCTTCTTCACTATCCTATCTACCTGCAACTCCGCTTTCAAGGAGCTAGGAACCTGCACTCCAAGGTTTCTTTGTTCAGCAACACACCATAGGACCTTATCATTAAGTGTATAAGTCCTGTAAAGATTTGCTTTCCCAAAATGCAGCACCTTGCATTTATCTTAATTAAAGTTCATCTGCCACTTCTCAGCCCATTGACCCATCTGGAATCCTCTGTTTACATCAGGTTAGAAGCTTACTAACTGTACCTCTTATGCTCCCATCCAAATAATTAACATAAATGACGAAAAGTAGAGGACCCAGCTGTGGCACTTCACTGATCACAGGCCTCAGCAAAATGATATACCCAAACAAAAGCTATAACAGAACCTGTACCAGTGAATTATTGTGGGGGGCAGAGGGAGGATGTATTGATTGGAATAGGTAGATCACTGTGATCCCTGATTGGGGCTTCTAACCTGATGTAAACAGAGGATTCCTAGAGATTCTCTTCATTCGAGGTACTGCCCCTGAGCTGGCAGGTCAGCGCCTACGCACTGTGAACACGTAAATAAAGGGTGACTTTGGGACAAGATAATGACCTCTGCAACTATTTCACTGTGTAGCAGGATCGAGATACAGAATGGTGTCTTCCTGTACCACTCTAAAAGACACGACAGGTTGAATGGCCTCCTCCCGTTCCCCTGTAACAGACCTGAGGGGCTGAATGACTCATGTTGTTCCGTTATAAGAGACTTGAGGGGCTGAATGGCCTCCTCCTGTTCCCCTGTAACAGACCTGCGGGGCTGAATGGCCTCTTGTTGTTCCCTTGTAACAGACTTGAGGGGCTGAATGGCCTCCTCCTGTTTCTATAACAGACCTGAGGGGCTGAATGACCTCTTGTTGTTTCCCTGTAACAGACTGAAGAGTCTGTTCTGACGAAGGGTCACTCAACCAGAACCATTAACTCTGATTTCTCTCCACAGAGGCTGCCAGACCTGCTGAATGTTTCAAGTAATTTCTCTTTTTGTTTCCTTTTCTATGAGTGCAGGTAAAAGGCCAGAGGGAGAAGTTGGAGGGAGAGTGTTGGAGGAGGGTGAAGGGGTAGGTGGGATGGGGTAGAACTCTTTTCTATAGAAATGGGCGGGGAGGGGAAAGTGACGGAAAAAGAGTTCACCGTCATGTCGTGCCTGAAATTCATTAAGGTGGGGCCACCAACGGGATAAAAGTCAGACCTTTTCTGAGTCCAGAATGTACAGCATCAGAGCACGCTGGGATGTACCATCAATTTCCTCAGAGCTCAATTCATTCAGATTCTACAGAATCTGATAAGGTGGAGTTTAGAAACAAAAATGAGAAGCAAACATTGAGGGGAGTTTGATATGAAAGTGAAAGCCATAACACAAATGGTGAGCATATTATAAAACAAGAAAATAGATGTTCGGGTTTGTGGGTACTGCAGTCATAATGGATGAATTCAAGTTGTATCTAAACTGTGGTAAGCCAAGTGAATGCAAACCCTGGGAAAAATGGCTACCGTGAGCGTGTTTCAGATTGTTTGCTTGAACAGTATGTTGAGCACCAAGCTTGAGACCAGGTTGTTTAGGAATTGATGTTGTGTGAGCAGAAGAGTTAATTAAAAACCTTGCTGTAAAGGAGTGTTTGGGAGAAGTAATCATAATATATTGAATTTAATATGACATCTGAATACAAAATAGCTTTTGCCTTTTTTTCCTGAAATTATGATTATAAACCTGAGCCAGGCAAACCATGAAGGTATAAAGGGCCAGTTGGCTTTGCTGAATTGAAAAGGTGACTGAAAAAAATTTAATGGAACCCCCCCCCCCCCCCCCTCCAGTCCACACCTTCCACCCCACCGACCTCAGCATAAACTGCATTTCCACCACCTCCAAATGGACCCCACTACCAGAGATATATTTCCCTCCCCACCCCTATCAGCTTTCCGCAAAGACCATTCCCTTCGTGACTACCTGGTCAGGTCCACGCCCCCCTACAACCCACCCTCCCGCCTTGGCACCTTCCCCTGCCACCGCAGGAATTGCAAAACCCGCGCCCACACCTCCTCCCTCACCTCCATCCACGGCCCCAAAAGAGTCTTCCACATCCATCAAAGTTTCACCTGCACATCCACAAATGTCACTTATAGTATCTGTTGCTCGCAATGCGATCTTCTCTACACTGGAGAGACTGGATGCTTTCTCGCAGAGTGCTTTAGGGAATATCTCCAGGACACCTGCACCAATCAACCCCACCGCCCCGTAGCCGAACATTTCAACTGCCCCTCCCACTCTGCCGAGGACATGCAGGTCCTGGGCTTCCTCCACCGCCACTCCCTCACCATCGGACATCTGGAGGAAGAACGCCTCATCTTCTGCCATGGCATCAAAGTGGACTTCACCATTTTCATCATTTCCCCCCCCACCTTACCCCAGTTCCAACCTGCCAGCTCAGCACCATCCTCATGATCTGCCAATCTTCCTTCCCACCTATCTGCTCCACCCTCCTCTCTGACCTATCACCTTTATCCCCACCTCCATCCACTTATTGCACTCTTCTCCCCAGCCCCACCCCCTTCCATTTATCTCTTCACCCTGGAGGCTCCCTGCCTCATTACTGAAGAAGGACTTTTGACCGAAATGTCAATTTTCCTGCTCCGCGGATGCTGCCTGACCTGCTGTGCTTTTCCAGCACCACTCTAATCTAGACTCTTATCTCCACCATCTGCAGTCCTCACTTATGCCCTGCAAATTTTAATGGAAGTCAGGCAATGTACGTTATTTCTAGAAATGCGGTAAGGTATACAATATACACATATCCCTCCAAGGTGCAAACAGCAAAAGGAAAAGGTGACTCATGATGGTTAACAAACCAGTTAAAGGAGGATAACCCTGAGACTGCTCAGATAGTGGGGCACCTCGGTACAAGGTCCGTGGAATGGGCCCAATCTTGAACAGGATGGACAGGAAGTTAGAAGTTCTTCGGGAAGCCCACCACATGTCTGAGTCACCTCGAGTGTGTATGAGGTGTCACGGCCGAGTGCCTTGTCTGGAGGTTATGGATAGCTCCGATCGTGAACTGGAGATGGACTGATGCCTTTGCAGTCAATTGTGCCAGCGTTAACAGGCCTGCTCCTCTGCCGTCCAACCCTGCATCCCAAGTTCTTTCCTCCTTCAGCCAGCACATTCCATAGAGGAAGATCTCCAGTGTGAGCCGACTGTGTCCCAGACTGTGATCAGGTCCAGGTAGAAGACAGACAATTCCTGGAACAAGACCCGAGTCTGGGACCACATGTAGTTCGGAAAGGAACTACGTGTCCTAACAGAGGCCGCACACCTGACAGAAGAAATACATGATCAGGGCCCACCACTTTGGAGGAAGCTCAACGTGAAGGTATCGCTGCAGGGTCTGTAGGTGGAAAGTTATGTGTACAAAATCACACCAGCGCTTGACCATCCTCCTCAAGCAGGAGACATCAGAACTGCAGCAGTGACCCGGTGTTACCCTCTAGGCCCAGAAAAACCCCGATGACTTTTATCTGGATGGGGGTGACAAAGCTATGGGGAGGGACTAATGTGACCAGCTGGTACCCATCATGGCAGCCACCAGCTGGTTTCTGGCCATCACTCATGCCCTGTAGGGCAACATTCAGAGCAGTGCTGTCTTCTGTGCTGGGAGAGTGGTTACTTGGGTCTCCAATATGGGCCAATTTGCCAGCCAGGTTTCCTCAGCTGGCCAAAGATAGACTCCCAGGTCGAGGAGGTGAGTGGTATGCCCGGTGAAGCACCGGAGCTCATCTAGCAGGGCGTCCATCTGTCACAGTCCGACCAAATGGTCCAAACACCTTGCTCGAGGTGGTCCTTGTAGAGGACATTGCTGAGTGGACCTCCTTGCACTTTCCCATCCTCCGCAGCTCTGTGAACATGACGAGTGAGTCTTCGGTGTACACCGCGAAAACCCAGCTCGAGCCACAACCTGTACAGAGCCATACCTGAAAGCAGCTTAGTGCAAAATATACAGGAGTGGGACCATGCAGAGAGAGAGAAACCGGCCCATACAGGGGACAGGTCTGACCCACTGCTCTCCCAAAGCACAAGGCTGCCTTCGGGGACCTGTTAACCTTTACCAGACACTCTGCGGCTGTGTCCAGAGTCAGGTCTGAGTGGCCTGCACATTCCGAACACAAAAGCTCACAGTGTCCTGAGCAGATACTCCCGATCCACTCTGTTGAACATCGTTCCCTGATCAAAGGAGAGAAAGGCAGATAACTGGCCATTCCTTTGGGAATAATCGATCATATTCCGTCCCAAGTGGATGTTGTTGTGGATGATCCAGATCTTTAACAAACAGAGATCCCCTTCTTAGATAACAGACTGGTGATGACCCTGCCCCAAGAAAGGACTATACCTCCAGCACTCACATATAGTCACCTCCACCCCATCCCCCAGGACATCCCAGAATGCCCTGAGGAACTTCACGGGCAGCCCCTGGGTCCTGCTGCTGGAAAAATGGTGGTGGGCACCAGTTAGTTCCTCCAAGCTCTGAGGGGCATCGAGCTTCTCAGCACCGTTCCAGCTGACCTGCAGCAGGTCGTCCCACAGAACCTTGTCAGCTTCCTCGCTGGAAAGATCCGGAGAGAACAGAGCAGGAATAGACTCTGACTTGGGCCCTGATGCCACCTCAATCTGAGACAAGGGATCGTCGTCAGTTAGCAGCACAAGGAGCTGCTGGTGGAGCCCGTGCCATTTTTCCAGCGAGTAGAAGAAATGGGAGCCGCGGTCAAGATCGCAATGGAACTGGACTCACGATCACATGTACACAGTCCAGTACGCAAAGGGATCCAGACCCTGGGACGCAGCCTTCTGCTCTTCATGCACTGTCCCATAAAGCCAGGTCCACGTCAGGCTAACCACAACATAACTCTGGATCAAGCACCTCCTTCTCCAACTCCATGATCCTGGATTTCCACCTTTTCATCGACACCCATATGTACCCCTGACAGAAGACATGGATGTGAGTCTTGCTGACATCCCTCACGGAGGGGAAGCTCCCCGTGCTTCCCTCTGTGGGATATAGGTGAATTAATGTTATTTCTGCATTTATAGGTTCTGATACAGAGTAAATGAATTCACATTAGTTTGGGATTGTTTCGGCCGAGAGCTGAATTAGCAAGAATGAGGAAGTATATAATCCCTTAAAAAAATGGTATGTTAGCATGAGATGTGATTACAAAACAATGGTAGAAATTCAGGCACTAGATAAAATGCTGTGAAGAGAGGCCTGTATAAACATCTGTTTTCCCACTTGTATGGGGACACAGGAACAAACCCGAATTAAAGAGGTCATAAAGGTCAGAGTGGCCTCCAGAGAGGAATAAATGCTGATAAAGAAAGGATTTGCCTAACGATGACCTGCAGTAGGATGACGTCAAACAACCTTATGGGGGCCAGAGATAGGCATTTGTCACGGACAAGGCCGGATAAACAGAAGTTGTGGGATCAGTCTTAAGGAAATGAGTGATGTAAGCGGAGGAGGGGGCAAACATGAAATAAGAAAAAAAATGGGGATTCAAATTGTATAAATTTCGAGGGTTTGTTGGATTTGGTGTGTATTTGTCATTGCCTTACCTGGCATTAGACATTGCACCCACTTGCAAGTGTACAAATAAACGACACCACTGTTTCAGATTTTTATCTCGGACTGAAATAATTGAAGTGAGCGAGCTTTGTTTCTCACACCTCTCTGGCCAGTCCTGAAGTAGTGAAGCAAGTCCCAGAACAGCTTGTCCTCCAACAGCAGGGTGTTGAAGTGTCAATACCCCGACTCGCCCTGGCACGGAACGGACCGAGCTCCACTCACACCAGGTTGTCATCGGACATCAGCTCCTGACACATCGAGGCCTTCAGAACATAGAAGATGTATGACCTGAAAATGTAAAGACTGCCAGTCCTGGATACTCCAACCCCAGGCCTCATAAAGCTGATGGCAATGGAATCAGGGTGGACATTTCACCAGGCATCTACCAAGTCTCTCAACTTATCCACTGATGCTGAGCTCTTCTGGGTATCTCCACGGCCCCTCCTCCTGAGATTGCAATTTAAAAGTCCACTGAGAAGGATGGGCTCCCCCTCACCGATGGAGGGAAGAAGACGAGATGCTTCCTTGTCCTTGATGCTCATGCACCATCTAAGGTGCAGATACCTTCACGAAGTGAATCATTGAGCCTCTGAAATGAACCGTGAGTTGTAGCAGATGGCTGGGTCTCACTGACGCTCAAGATCTCCAGCTGAGAAAAGAGGCTAACAAGATAGACAGCCCTCCAGAATAGGAGGCCAGCGACTCAGGAAGACACCTCCCTGCCACTCCAGGAGCCATGTAGCATTGTCTTCTGATACAGTAGGATTTCTTGCCGGAGGCTCACTGTGTAGATTCATTCTCTGAGGAGCAAAGGATATGATATCTGCACTGGCCTTCCTGCTGCCTTTGAATTGAGGCGAGCTATGAATGTGTCATCAGCAACAACCAAAAGACTGAGTGGAGGAGGGACTCTTTTCCCCCTCCACACACAGAGGACACTGCAAATGGAGGCACCATCTGCTCACTCAAAGCTTCATCATTGGTCGTTTGGGTGTTGGCAGTGGTCTTCAAGGCAGGCCAGTTCCTCCTTCTTGCAGGCATGACACCGCACAGCCTTTACTGACATGAATGCCTGGTAAGCAAAGACCTCCTTTACACCAAGCAGTAGTGACACCATACCCGACATCATCTCCCCGAGCTGGTGAAGGTGCGATGGAAGTAAATCAAATGGAACAAAGGGCAGGATGTTCATCAAAATGATCCTCTGGGAAATTAACTCGAGAGGGTCAACAACAATAACATCCTAGCGACAGTAAGGCCCTTCTCCAGGGCGAATTGCACCACCTGCTCAGTCTTCAGGAAGAACACTGCCTTCCCATACATCTTTGATGTAGTGACAATGGTGTGGATCCAGACTAGACCCACCAAGGCCTCTGACAGGTCTTAATGGTCATGTTGGGGTGAATGTAACATTTCGTCCCGAGCTGGTTTGTTAAATAAGGCAAGGGTGACAATGCCCCGGGAGGGACTGGTGGTAGAGGTGGAAGATGAATCAATCCCCACGTAGGAATGACTGGGCCCCACCCTGGGTGTTGTTTTACAGAGTCCTGTGATCGCCATCGCCCCTCCCAAAACAAGTCCGACACCTCCCCTCACTCAAATAGTCAGTAAAGGAAACTGAGAGAGTCCTGTTAGGCTTGAACTGCCAGTCCAGTCACCCAGGCAACCATGCCCTGACCTGCTACCCAAACCACAGGTGCAAAGCAATTGTTCCCCAGTGCCCAGAGCAATAGTCACTGGCAGCAAATAGGTTACAGTCACAAAGCAGGAGCAATAAGGAGATGGTCTAGGCTCCAAATAGTTCCAGGCCCCAGACTCAAACATACACCCACTCATTGTAAATGTTCAGCATCCCCAAGAAATTAGTGTCCAGGCCAGAATCCCCAAGGGTCTAGGCCTCAACCTACTCCAACTGCTGTCAGTTGCAACAACTCAGCATCTATTTTCCAAGTACAGCAGCAGCAGAGTGCAGAATCCCAACATACTGCTCTCTATGGGAGAACAATCCTCCGCCATCACTCTGTCTCCTGACATTAAGCCAGTTTTGTATCCAAGTAGCAAGATCACTCTGAATCCCATGTGATCTAACTTCACTAATTAGACTACTGTGTAGAACCTGGTCAAAGACTATACTTCAGCCCAAGTAAACACCATCTACTGCTCTGCCCTCATCTACCTTTTAGATAAGAACAAAGAACAAAGAAAATTTACAGCCCAGGAACAGGCCCTTCGGACTCCCAAGCCTGAGCCAATCCAAATGTACTGTTTAAACCTGTCACCCAATTCCTAAGCATCTGTATCTCTCTGCTCCCCACCTACTCATGCATCTGTCCAGACGGATCTGAAAAGAATCTATCGTGCCTGTCTCTACGACCTCTGCTGGCAATGTGTTCCAGGCACCTCTGTGTGAAGAGGTGAAAATGTGTTGCTGGAAAAGCGCAGCAGGTCAGGCAGCATCCAGGGAACAGGAGAATCGACGTTTCGGGCATAAGCCCTTCTTCAGAAGGGCTTCTGCCCGAAACGTCGATTCTCCTGTTCCCTGGATGCTGCCTGACTTGCTGCGCTTTTCCAGCAACACATTTTCAGCTCTGATCTCCAGCATCTGCAGACCTCACTTTCACCTCTGTGTGAAGTGCTTGCCACGTGTATCCCCCTTAAACCTTCCACCACTCACCTTGAAAGCGTGACCTCTCGTTATTGAATCCTTCACTCTGGAAATAGCTTGTGTCTATCCACCCTGTCTGTATCCTTCATGACTTTGTAAACATTAATCAGGTCCCCCCTCAATCTCCCTTTTTCTAATGAAAATAAACCTAACCTACTCAACCTCTCTTCAAAGCTAGCACCTTCCATACGAGGCAACATCCTCGTAAACCTTCTCTGCACACTGTCCAAAGTGTCCACATCCTTTTAGTAATGTGGCGACCAGAACTATACACAGTATTCGAAATGCGGCCGAACCAATCTCTTGTACAATTTTAACATGACTTGCCAGCTCTGATACTGAATACCCTGTCCAATGAAGGCAAGCATACTATATGCCTTCTTGACCACTCTATCCACCTGTGCACCAACCTTCAGGGTACAATGGACCTGAACTCCCAGATCTCTCTGCCCATCAACTTATCCCCAAGGCTCTTCCGTTCACTGTATAATTCGCTCGGGAATTAGACTTGCCTAATGCATCACCTCACATTTTAATGGATTGAACTCCATCTGCCACCTTTCCACCCAACTCTCCAGTCTATCTATATCCTCCTGTATTCTCTGACAGTCCCTTATGCTTTCTGCTACTCCGCCAATCTTCGTGTCATCTGCAAACTTGCTGATCATACCAACAGTGCCCTCTTTCAGATCATTTATGTATATTTCAAACAACAGTGACCCCAACACTGACCCCTGTGGAATACCACTGGTTACCTTTCTCCATTTCGAGAAATTCCCTTCAACTACTACTCTCTGTCTCCTGTTGCTCAACCAGCTCTTTATCCACTGAGCTAGAACACCCTGCACACCATGTGACTTCACTTTCTCCTTTTGTCTACAATGGGGAACCTTATCAAACACCTTACTAAGGTCCATGTATATGACATCAACAGCTTCATCTAACAACTTGGTCACATCCACGAAGATCTCTATTAAGTTGGTAAGGCACGATCTCTCCCGCATAAAACCACGGTGCCTATCACTGATTTGCCCATTCTTTGCTAAATATAAATAGATCCTATCCCTCAGTACCTTCTTCAAAAGCTCAATTACATTTCAAGGCACAATTTCCTCATACAAAACGATACTAACTATCACTGAATCAAATTCTGCCTCCATAAATATCCAAAAGTCTTAACTTTTAAGCTCACATCCAACAATTTAACCACAACAGATGTCAGTCTCACAGGTTCGATAGTTCTGCTTACAACCCTGCTGAAACAAAGGCACAATATTAGACACTGTCCAGTCATCAGGCACCTCACTCATAGCTATAGATGATGAAAACATTTTGCAAGGGGCCCCGTAATTCCATCCCTTACTGTGCATATCTGAGAGGGATGCATTAGTCCAGGTCCCAGAGATGAATCCATCTTTATATTCCCTAAAACTTCCAGAACATCATCTTCTGTGATGTGAACTGTTTTTAAAACATTAATATTTATTATTACATTAAAGGAAGAGGCTAATTAAAATATCAGATATCATTTTATGACAGTGAATTCAGAGAAATTTAGAACCCAGCAAAGGAGGACCAAGAAACTGCTCGGAAAATCAAAAGGAGAACGTGAATGCAAACAAGAAACAAACAAATGGACAAAAAGCTTCTTTCGATATTTGATAGCATAGGGAGGGCCACGACCGGGACCTTGGGTTCATGTCACATTACAGGTGATCACCATTGCACTATACACACACACACTCTCACATACACACGGACACAGGTACACACAGAGACCCACACACACCATTATAGACACACACACTCCCACACTCATACATGCACCCTCTCACAGACTTAAGACACTCTGCACTCACTACACACATACACACACACACTTTCTCACACTCACACCCCCCACCCCAGACAGACCCACACACACACAGAAAGACAAAGACCCAAATGCACACATATATTTTGTGGGGTGAATTTGTACTTGCAGAGTTACATTGCACTTTGCTCAAAAACTGCATACATTCATGTAGAACCCTGAGCTCAAAAACTGCATGAATTTATGCAAAACTCTGTTATCTCACTTTTTAGATTAGAATCAATCTAAACATCAGGTCATAGACAGAGAACACAGGGGGCTAACACCTTCAACATATTGTCTAGCTATCACCATTGTTAACAGCTAACCCGAGAATGCAACTTAAACAAATGGTTTTGTGATTTATACATGAAAGAAGTGAAACTATCACTGTATTCTAACAGATGAACGGCTGAACAGACAATCACTTTTTCAATATATAATTTCAGTTACATCACACTGTAAATTTTTGCTATAAATTCTGTGTTACGATCGAGTCCTCCACTATCACCTGATAATGGAGCGTCGCTCCGAAAGCTAGTGTGCTTCCAATTAAACCTGTTGGACTATAACCTGGTGTTGTGTGATTTTTAACTTTGTAGCTACTGAATACAGGAAACGTGTCAAGGTATTGCTGTCAGTGGCGGTAGGTTGGATAGGAGAGGATTCCATTAAGAAGCTGTAGATGGTCAGTCTCATTTCGGTTCTGTGTGCTCAATATTGCAATCTGTACAGTTCAGTTTGAGAGGGGAACAGACAAACATTTCAAGTAACAGTTTTTGGTTGAAAGAGCAGATGAGGTTAGGGAATTATGCCATCTCATGATGCCTGGCATAGAAGTGTTGTGAGGATGACAATAAGGTCGAGAGTGATATTTACTTACACAATGTGAGTAGTTTAAATGAGTTTCAGCTGGGCAGCTGCATTCATAACTTCCCATGGTTTTAGTACAGGTTTCACTTATACAGTCACACTGGAGTTTAGCCGGTCTGAGATATCACAGATGGGTTGGTTACAGCTGCGCGCATGGGTTGGGTTTTCATCAGATGCCTGTATCAGTAGTAACACTAGGACTGTGAGGAAGATACAAGCTTGCAATGTCCTTTGTCGACCATGTTGAACATCCTTCTACCTTTACTGTAGTTTCAGTTGTCAGATGAATTTCATAAGGATCTTCCCAGCAGAGGCCCAATTTTTCATGATTAAAGTCTTTCAATGGTAGGTAGTCACAAGGGTTAATGTCTTTAAACGTTGGGGCATTTTCTTCTTCCTTCCCTGGTGTCTGATAGGCTTCTTTGACCTGTTGATGATAAGACTGCAATGCTTTGTTTAGCTTAATCAGGTATCTGTGCATCTCTTCTGTCATGGCATGCACATCAATAAGGTGTTGGGCAGTTAATGGTGCAGACCAGCAAGTCCTCAAAGGTTTGCCATATATCAGTTCATCCGCTAAGAATTCGTCTTTTTCTGTATAATGCTTGGCATATTTAAAAGTGTGATTGGGAGTACTTGCAGCTAATTAAGACCCGTTTAGAGTCATAGAGATGTACAGCACGGAAACAGACCGTTCGGTCCAACCCATCCATGCCGAACAGATATCCCAGCCCAATCTAGTCCCACCTGCCAGCACCCAGCCCATATCGATCCAAAACCTTCCTATTCATATACTCATCCAAATGCCTCTTAAATGTTGCAATTGTACCAGCCTCCACACATCCTCTGGCAGTTTATTCCATACACGTACCACCCTCTGCGTGAAAAAGTTGCCCCTTAGGTCTCTTTTATATCTTTTCCCTCTCATCCTAAACCTATGCCCTCTAGTTCTGGATTCCCCGATCACAAGGAAAAGACTTTGTCTATTTGTCCTAAATATGCCCCTCATAATTTTGTAAACCTCTATAAGGTCACCCCTCAGCTTCCGACACTCCAGGGAAAATAGCCCCAGCCTGTTCAGCCTCTCCCTGTAGCTGAGATCCTCCAACCCTGGCAACATCATTGTAAATCTTTTCTGAACCCTTTCAAGTTTCACAACATCTTTCCGAGAGGAAGGAGACCCGAATTGTACGCAATATTCCAACAGTGGCCAATCCAATGTCCTGTACAGCTGCAACATGTCCTCCCAACTCCTGTACTGAATACTCTGACCAATAAAGGAAAGCATACCAAACGCCTTCTTCATTATCCTATCTACCTGCGACTCCACTTTCAAGGAGCTATGAACCTGCACTCCAAGGTCTCTTTGTTCAGCAACACTCCTTCGGACCTTATCATTAAGCATATAAGTCTTGCTAAGATGTGCTTTCCCAAAATGCAGCACCTCGCATTTATCTGAATTAAACTCCATCTGCCACTTCTCAGCCTATTGGCCCATCTGGACTAAATCTTGTTATAATCTGAGCTAACCCTCTTTGCTGTCCACTACACCTCCAATTTTGGTGTCATCTGCAAACTTACTAACTGTACCTCTTATGCTCGCATCCAAATCATTTATATTAATGACAAAACATAGAGGGCCCAGCACCGATCCTTGTGGCACTCCACTGGTCGCAGGCCTCCAGTCTGAAAAACAACCCCCCATCACCACCCTCTGTCTTCTACCTTTGAGCCAGTTCAGTATCCAAATGGCTAGTTCTCCCTGTATTCCATGAGATCTAACCTTGCTAATCAGTCTCCCATGGGGAACCTTGTCGAACGCCTTACTGAAGTCCATATGGATCACATCTATTGCTCTGCCATCATCAAGCTTCTTTGTTACTTCTTCAAAAAACTCAATCCAGTTTGTGAGATATGATTTCCCACGCACAAAACCATGTTGACTATCCCGAATCAGTCCTTGCCTTTCCAAATACGTGTATGTCCTGTCCCTCAAGATTCCCTCCAACAAGTTGCCCAACACCGAGGTCAGGCTCACCGGTCTATAGTTCCCTGGCTTATCTTTACCACCCTTCTTAAACAGTGGCACCACGTTTGCCAAACTCCAGTCTTCCCCCACCTCACCTGTGATGATACAAATATCTCAGCAAGAGGCCCAGCAATCACTTCTCTAGCTTCCCAGAGTTCGCGGTTACACCTGATCAGGTCTTGGGGATTTATCCACTTTTAACCGTTTCAAGACATCCAGCACTTCCTCCTCTGTAAAATGGACATTTTGAAAGATGTCACCATCTATTTCCCTACAGTCTATATCTTCCATATCCTCTTCCACAGTAAATACTGATGCAAAATATTCATTTAGTATCTCCCCCATTTTCTGTGGCTCCACACAGAGGCCACCTTGCTGATCTTTGATGGGCCCTATTCGCTCCCTACTTACCCTTTTGTCCTTAATATATTTGTAAAACCCTTTGGATTCTCCTTAATTCTATTTGCCAAAGCCATCTAATGTCCCCATTTTGCCTTCCTGATTTGCCTCTTAAGTATACTCCTACTTTGTTTATACTCTTCCGAGGATTCACTCGATCTCTTCTGTCTATACCTGACATATGGCTCCTTCTTTTTTCTTAGCCAAACCCTCAATTTCTTTAGTCATCCAGCATTCCCTATACCTACCAGCCTTCCCTTCCACCCTGACAGGAATATACTTTCTCTGGATTCTTGTTATCTCATTTCTGAAGGCTTCCCATTTCCAGCCATCCCTTTACATGCGAACATCTGTCTCCAATCAGCTTTCTTCTACCAATTTTCTTACCTGACCTTTTAAGGTACCATTGGCTCTTTCTACAATCCCCGCTGCTTGGGGGTGGTTGGCACATGGAACTTTTTGTTCATATTCAAACTCTTACACAGAGCCTTGGCGAGCTCCACACAGAAGTGGGGGCCATTGCTGGAAGAGACTGTTACTGGTATTCCAAATCTGGGTATGTTTTCCCTTAGTAGAATTTTACAAGTAGATGTTGCTGTGCAGTCAGTACAGGGATAAGCTTCAATCAATTTACTAAATACATTGATTATCACTGAGCAATATTAATAACAATGACATCTCGGTAACTCTACAAAATCGAACTGGATAGTATCAAAAGGTGCACTTGGCAAGGGAGTTTCATCTGGTGGACACTTTACTCCTTTCCCGGGATTATGCTTTTAACAAATTAGGGAATTTGCAGCTGCTTGTTTTGCTTTTTCTTGCAGGTGAGGATGCCACCAAATTTGGAGAATTCTGTCCACCATTTCTTCCTTACCTATATGCTTGCGTGTATGAACATAATCAATTAGAATAGGCAAAGTCGTGTTGGGCAGACATGTCTGTCCTACCGGCATAACCCAAAGCTTATTGTAACATAACAACCATGGTCTATCCATCTTTGTTTCTCCACATCAGAGGTGTCCCCCTGATGGGTCCGTATTTGCTCTCGGTCAGGCATGGTCAGGGTGTCAGAAGAGTTTCCCTATTCGTCTTAGCTTCTTAGCCGCTTAGCAGAGTTGTTGCTTTGGGTGACATCGGAAGCATCAGCGGAGTGGTGAAGAAGGCGTTTGGTATGCTTTCCTTTATTGGTCACAGTATTGAGTACAGGAGTTGGGAGGTCATATTGTGGCTGTACAGGACATTGGTTAGGCCATTTTTGGAATACTGCATGCAATTCTGTTCTCCTTCCTATTGGAAGGATGTAGAAAGGGTTCAGAAAAGATTTACAAGGATGTTGCCCGTGCTGGAGGATTTGAGCTACAGGGAGAGGATGAATAGGCTGGGGCTATTTTCCCTGGAGTGTCGGAGGTTGCGGGGTGACCTTATAGACTTGTATAAAATTATGAAGGGCAAGGATAGGATAAATAGACAAAGTCTTTTCCCTGGGAGTCCAGAACCAGAGGGCATAGGCTTAGGGTGAGAGGGGAAAGATATAAAAGAGACCTAAGGGGCAACCTTTTCATGCAGAGGGTGGTACGTGTATGGAATGAGCTGCCAAAGGATGTGATGGAGGCTGGTACAATTGCAACACTTAAAAGGCATCTGGATGAGTATATGAATAGGAAGGGTTTAGAGGGATATGGACCAGGTGCAAGAAGTGAGACTGGATTGGGTTGGGATGTCTGTTTGGCATGGACGAGTTGGATCGAAGGGTCTGTTTCCCTGTTGTACTCTCTATAACTTTATGAGTGAACAAAATATTTGATAATTGCTGAGAGGGAAGTTGAATAGCACTGAGGAGATTAGCAACACACGTAGCATTGAGGATAGGAGTTCCTGATGAGGCAAGGAAGCCGCGCTGCTGCTAGAGTTGACCAAAATCATGGGCACATCCAAAGTGTAGTGGGAATCAGTCTAGGTACTAGCTGACTTTCCTTTAGTAAGTGTACAGGCATGGGTGAAAGCAAGGAGTTCAGCTTGTTAGGTGGAACAGGGTGGGTTGACAGAATGAGCTTCGATTGTTTAGGACAAAGTGATGATCGCATATCCTGGCATGCGTTGGTCCTTTGGAGAAGTAGAAGAAGAACCATCGACATAAAGTGTAAGGTCAAGGTTAACAAGAGCCTAATCTGTAATGTCAGGACATGGTTTACTAACAAGTTCATTTATGAGAACACAATTATTGGGAGGATCAGGCAGTTCAAGAGGTTCTTCCTGCAGGAATGTACTGGGATAAATTTTGGAGCAGTCTCTAAAGGAGAGAAGTGGATTCTGAAGTATTGAAATCTCATAGGGACAGAGTTGAGCCACAGTGAGGTGTACAGACTTCTACATTTTGATGTGAAGTTATATTACGTGCAGCCACTACCATAGTATGAATGGCAGGGAAAATTTGGGTGCAGTTTTAAAATAATCGTGTTGCAGCCATATGTACTTTCATCTTGAATGAATTAAATGTGGTCCCAGTAGAATGCCACAGGCTGTCTGGAAATACTAATTAGGAGGTAGAGTTGTAATTGCCAACCTGTACTGTGGCCTAATCCTTCTAACCAGAATTTTAAATTGCATTATTTTGTATCTAACTTGCACTTCTGGTTGTTTTAAAGTTGGACTAAAATACATTTTAAAAAAAAAGTAGCAAAGTCTTGGTTCTTTCAGCAGTACGTTGTTTTCTTTCTGGTTAAAGAGTATGAACTGGTTTTAAAAGCAGCAGCAAGAGTTGATCAGAATCAGTGGCCTTATGTTCACTTATCAGTGCAATTGTAACACTCCTAAAACACACAGGGACAAATGATTCATTGGGGGAAGGGCATGATCCTTGGTACGATGGTCTTCAGAGTGGGGGTGGGGTTGGGGTTCAGGCGACTTTTTTTATGAAGAGTGTTCATCTTGGTCGGACTGTGGGTGAGGTTTGAGGAGATCCCCGGTGGGCAATCAGAGAAGATCAGCTGACTGGACGGGAGGCATAAAATATTTCCTCCTCTGAATCACTCATCCGCGGATGGATCAGGATTGTTTGTAATGGGTCTTTGGGAGAGGTGGGGTATAAGGAACAGTCTTTGTCGTCCGTTAAGTCCTGCATGGCTGCAGCTGCAATCTGTTATTTATTCAGCCGTTTCCCTTTTCTTTGGGCCCCTGACATTTTAGCTTCGACTGTGATTCTTTGCTTAACCTTTTTATTATGTTTTTATTTTCTCCCTCGGCAATTCCAATTCTGCTTCTAAATCATGTGCTTCATATTTACATTTTAGTTCTGTCCAATTTAGTTCAGATCCTTCCTCAGTTAATGGACTAATTCCCCTTTTAATAAAGTTTGGTCTCCATGATGATTGCATGGATTTTTCCCATTTTTCCTGAGCTATCTTTTTCCACACTGATATAGCTTCTTTCTGCTTATTTCCCTTTCTTTTTACCCCAAATCTATTCTGTTGAGCAGCTGTGGTTGATATTCTCCTTAATTGTTTCTCATAGATAGGATACAAACTTATTATTTTTGTTAGGGCACATTTGTTTTCCATCGTACCTAGGGTTGCACCATATTTATCTTATTTACTTTAAACCTTCACAAACCTATTGATCTACAGGGGACTCGAACCCCAATTTCTACAGGGGTCTCTAATCCCACAAAACACAGCGGCCTCTAACCCCATAATTTTCTGCTTCTAGTTAAACAATCTCATTTAGGGTTCAGTCAGGTTACCGTGAGAGTGAAATGGGGGAAGCAGCACACAAAGAGCAATCAAGATATAATCTTACCTTGTGAGCCAGACCCTTAGGTAAAGCTCCTCTTTTCCAGTTTCACTCAAATGTGTCGCTTGTTGGAACCCTGATCGCAGCACCAAATTGATAAAGTACAGATTGTGGACTCAACCTATAAGCCTCTCTTGTTTTGTCCCAGAGATCATACTTTTTGGAAGTCTGGAATTAAAAAAAACCTCTTTCTGGCAGTTTAGTTTAATTTTAGTCACCCCTTTTAATTACCAATAGCATCACGGTTACAAAATAACACTGATATCTATAAGCCAGGCTAACTAGGTTCTAATAACTATGGATTGTAGGATATCAGCTCCCCTACAGCCCAGCAGGCTACGCTGCTGTACTGTCACAAACAGGCTTCCTTTATTCAAACCAAGTTTACAAAAACACTGCATGTTTTTAACTAGAAAGATAACAGTGAAGGACAATAATTCAGGAGAGAAGTTAATTGATACCGAGTTTCATTTAGAGGTCAGAATCAAACACTGTTCGTAATTTCACAAGGGAACTGCCATGAATGTTATCATTCTGAATGTTATCATACTTACACAGATTCACTGATGCCAAAATAAATATTCTTAATTGCTTTACCTTCCCTGCCTGTCTATTTTCTAGTGTGCAGCAAATGTGTTCTATAATTCAACATTACGTTTTAGTCGAAATGTTTATGGACAAGTATTAAGGCTACAGACTTTCTCAAAAGGAGAGGGTAGATCCTGTAACATGGTTCCCTGAGCAGACTGTCAAAAGTAACTTGACAAAATGCCTCATCACCAGAACTTTCCAACAAACACCATGGCATTGCTTGGCTGGTGTTGGGAAGGGCACTACCTGCGAGACCCTCTTGTCTTCCTAGACTGTGTGTGTGTCACCACACTCTGCCCTTGAAGCTGATGCAGACTGAGTAAAGACTGTGTCACATCCTCTTCTGGAATGTACCTTTGCAAAGGAATTCTGCATAAAGATGCAGTGGTTTTTGTTGAGGTTCATCCCAAGCAGCTCCGTGAAGCAGAACTCTACGTTCTAGGATTCTGTGATACACGCTTAGACAAACATTGGCTGTGCCTGGAGGACCATCAACATGGCCAAAGATGCTCTTTGTTATGCCCAAAACTTGTTGGTCTTACAAAACAAGGAGGTGATCCCCATCGAGTGTTGCAGACTGGCACGTTCCAAGGTCCAGGACTATGTGCCGAGGGACGCACTAAAGCTTGGGGCAGCTGCTATCAAGACACATTGGGGAAGGACCACTGTTTGAGGTCTTTCTGCTGAAGGCACGTGGAGGTCCACTAAGTTATCGGACCCTTTGGGCACTTCAAAAAAACATATAATCTTATACAAGTAAGAGATGCCTTTGGTTTATTTATTGGATAGAGTCCAACTTCAATGTTAGTCTTGTTTTTTTTTACTTGCTATTGTAAAGAATCACACTTCTTTAGTAACTATGGATATCTATACAATTTTCATGAATAAAGTGTATTTTTGAAATAAAAAGAATCCTTCCTTAGATACGAGTCCCAAAACTGCTCACAATATTCCAAATACCTTATACTGCCTGAGCAGCACATCCCTATTCTAACCTTCTCAAACAAGCCCTAACATTGCATTTACTTTCCTAACTGCTAACTGAAGCTGCATTTTAACATGAAGAGAATCCTGACCACGGACTAACAAGTCCCTTTGTGCTTCAGTTCTGGCAGTATCTGCCCAGAGAGAGATAAAGCTGAGACAACGTTTGGGGTCCGGGGGCGGCCGTCATTTGGAAGATCGCGCTTTGGGACTCGATGCGGCCATACAGAATTTCTTAATCACTTTAACCTCTCTGCCTGTGGGAAGGAGTATTTTTCATTCTGATACGTATTATTTCGTTTGGCGACACCGAAGTCAGCCCTTTTGTATTTTTGTTTTCTCTCCTGAAAGAGTTATTTCTCTTTAAAGAGTTTATCCTCTGAAGCAGCTGCTAACGGTCACTCGGGGCACGAGGCGGCCGTTAACCGCCAGCTCGCGCGGCGGGGCCTGGAGCTAAAATGGCGGCGGTCCCACCCAGAAAGGAAAAGGGTCAGAGGGAGAGCGGACTGTGTCAACAAAGTCCCTGTTCCCAAGGTAACGATGGTGGTAATTGGGGGAATGGAGGGAGAGTGGACTGTGTCAGTAAAGCCCTGTTCCTGAAGGTAATGATGGTGGACGTTGGGGGCTGAGGGGGAGACGATTGAGCCTGGTCCCCTCCCCACAGTGAGACATCTTGCCGGTAAGCGGGGCCGGGTGACCGTTACCAATTTTATTTTATATTCCACCCCCCCCCCCCTCACTTCTCCAAGGGTTTTTATTTACACTGGAGGATATTGTGTGATGGTGGGGAGCTGATGCTGGTGAAGGAAGAGGGATGGCTGACCACCGCGACAGCGAGGACCACACCGTTTTATTTTGCCGCTGGGACACGCTCCAGATGCAGGAGGATGGCCGGGGACGGAGGAAAGAAAGAGAACTTGGAGACGGGAAGAGTTGGTAGGGTTTGGGACTCTGTACCTCAAACTGCAGTCTATACCAATTCAATTGTTAAATTTATATTTGACAAAAGCAATTTTTTTTATTAATCGGTGTATGGGGTCAAGGCAGACAAATGGAGTGAGGCCACAGATCAGCCCCGATCTTATTGATGGATTGGAAGAGGATCTAGGGGCTGAATGACCTCCTCCTTTTCCTGTGAAACTTGTTTACAAATTTACCAGAGCTCTTCAGTAAAATTGGAAGGTGATAAATTAATAAGAATGGATACTCTCGTGCCCTGGGGCAGCACAGTGGCTCAGTGGTTAGCACTGCTGCCTTTCCTCCGGGTGCTCCAGTTTCCTCCCACAGTCCAAAGATGAGCGGGTCAGGTGGATTGGCCATGCTAAAGTGCCCATAATATTAGATGCATTAGTCAGAGGGAAATGGGTCTGGGTGAGTTACTCTTTGGAGGGTCGGTGTGGACTGGTTGAGCAAAAGGGCCTGTTTCCGCACTGTAGGCGAATCTAATCTAAGACAGGGTTCACTCTGCTGAAACTGCTGGGATGGGACTGTGCATTTCTCATCGAATAGTTACTGTGTCACTGACCCCACTGTGTCTGTGTCACTGACCCCAGGGAGGGAAGTCTGACCCTACTGTGTCTGTGTCACTGACCCCAAGGAGGGAAGGCTGATAACTTGTCCCTTTAAGGAGGATGTGTTCTGTTTCTCTTGATGAGGGATGTTATCAACCTGGTGCCAAGGTGTATGTTCCATGGAAAGCAGAGTAAATAACTTTGGGTTTTCTTAAATTACGACCAAAGCATCATGAGGAAGTGGAGTCTGTCTCTCACCGATCCAGGGGCTCAGTGCTGCTTTCAGTTACTGAAGTTGCATTATTTGGTGTTGAAGCTATTAGTCACGGCTGTCACCTCTCTCTGCTGTAGGAAAAAAGCTTGAACTCTCTCTCTGCTGTGAGATTGTTTGTTTTTGTGTTCCTATCTTTTGGATTGGAGTAGATAGTAAGTGAGGGAAATCTGTTTTGCTGAATTTGCTTTTACTAGGGGTCTGTTTATAGGATGTGGCTGTATTGGAACAGTTGATGGGTAGAATTAAATAACATTATATTTTGTCATGTATTCCAACAGGTTCAAGTTGTGTCTATTTTGTTGTTTGCATTTTAATTGGGGTTTAAGAATGAAGTCTGTTTTGTGTAAAGCTCAGCAATCTCACCAATTGAATTTCATCCAGAACAGAACACTCTAGAACTGTCCTTGATGCTACAAGCGATGTCTAAGGATTGACATGACTGTTCTCAAACTCACTTGAAATGTTGGCCAACAGAGGTTCTGCACATTCTAGAAGGGATGTGAGTGCATTGGCGAGGGAGCAGAGGAAATTGACCAAGCCATTCCCTGGGCTTGGAGAGTTTTAGTTCCGAAGAGAGTTTGGACAGACTGGGATTGTTTTCATTAAAGATGAGGTGATGGAGAGGAGACATGACTGAGATGTACAAAATTATGATTGGGCATAGGGTATACAGGAAGAGAACATTTCCCATGGATGGAAGGATTAAGGACCGGGGCATAGATTTAACTGAAGGAAACTGAACCCTTTAGTTGAAGAGGAGTAGAGTGTCAACAACTAAATGGCTGGAGGATAACAGAAAGAAAGTAACGTGGGCGTCTGGAAAGCGCAGCCTAAATGAGTGGTAGAGGTGTGAACCCTAAAGACAATTCGGAATTATATGAATGATATTTTGAAATGCCACAGTGGACAAGGCTGCAGACTGATGTAGACAGTGAAGCAAGAGGATATGACAGGCAAGGAGGGAAACCCACACTTCTCTGTATAGTGGGCCCAGACCCATACCATAGGTCTCCTAGCAGAGCGCTTTAGGGAACATCTCCGAGACACCCGCACCAATCAACCAAACCGCCCCGTGGCTCAACATTCCAACTCCCCCTCCCACTCTGCTGAGGACATGGAGGTGTTGGGCCTCCATCACCGCCGCTCCCTCACCACCAGACGCCTGGAGGAAGAACGCCTCATCTTCCACCTCGGAACACTTCAACCCCAGGGCATCAATGTGGATTTCAACAGCTTCCTCATTTCCCCTTCCCCCACCTCATCCTAGCTTCTAACCTCCAGCAACATGATCCCCTTGACTTGTCCGGACTTGTCCGACCTGCCCAGCTCCTTTTCCACCTATCCACTCCACCCTCTCCAACCTGACCTATCATCTTCATCTCCTCCCCCACTGACCTATTGTACTCTATGCTACTCTATCCCCACCCACACCCTCCTCTAGCTTATCTCTCCACGCTTCAGGCTCTCTGTCTTTATTCCTGATGAAGGGCTTTTGCCCGAAACGTCGATTTCGAAGCTTTTCGAATGCTGCCTGAATTGCTGTGCCCGTACACCTTAATGTCCATGTCTCGAACTGGTTTGTATATTCTGAAATATGAACACATTGTAACCTGAGAAAGGTGAGGGTTTCGGTCCTCCCCGGCTTGCTCCCTGTTTGATCGCAGTGAGGTCACTTGAACTGGACAGGTCAAAGTGTGACCTCACAGAACAAGTGTGACCTCACCATGTACAACACAGAGAGAGTTCAGACATCACAACTGGTTTGTGAACTGGATTCAACTGAGACACGAGGCTGTGTCAGAAACACAGGGAAGGCTAGGTCACTGCATTGACCGTGTCTCTGGCTGATTTGTTTGGGAGTGAAATATGATCAGAGAGATCATCAAAACAGCTGGACTTTACAAATAGAAAACAAAGCATTGAAAACACCATCAGCAATCTGAACAGGCAAGAACATGGGGAGGTTTGAAAGGTTAGTGTAAAATTCTTCCTCTTGCACTGACTGAGGATTTGGGGGTAATTTTAGAGTCATAGAGTTATAGAGATGTACAGCATGGAAACAGACCCTTTGGTCCAACCTGTCCACACCGACCAGATATCCGAACCCAATCTAGTCCCACCTGCAAGCACCCGGCCCATATCCCTCCAAACCCTTCCTATTCATATACCCATCCAAATGCCTCTTAAACGTTGCATTTGTACCAGCCTCCACACATCCTCTGGCAGCTCATTCCATACACGTACCACGCTCTACGTGAAAACATTGCCCCTTAGGTATCTTTTATATCTTTCCCCTCTCACCCGAAACCTATGCCCTCTAGTTCTGGACTCCCTGATCCCGGGGAAAAGACTTTGTCTATTTATCCTATCCATACCCTTCATAATTTTGTAAACCTCTATAAGGTCACCCCTCAGCATCTGACACTCCATGGAAAACAGCCGCAGCCTGTTCAGCCTCTCCCTGTAGCTCAGATCCTCCAACCCTGGCAACACTCTTATAAATCTTTCCTGAACCATTTCAAGTTTCACAACATCTTTCCGATCGGAAGGAGACCAGAATTGCACGCAATATTTCAACAGTGGCCAATCCAATGTCCTGTACAGCCACAGCATGACCTCCCAACTCCTGTACTCAATACTCTGACAAATAAAGGAAAGCATACCAAACGCCTTCTTCGCTATCCTATCTACCTGCGACTCCACTTTCAATGAGCTATGAACCTGCACTCCAAGGTCTCTTTTTGTTCAGCAATACTCCCTAGGACCTTACCATTAAGTTTATAAGTCCTGCTAAGATTTGCTTTCACAAAATGCAGCACCTCGCATTTATCTGAGTTAAACTCCATCTGCCACTTCTCAGCCCATTGGCCCATCTGGTCCAGATTTTGTTGGAATCTGAGGTAACCCTCTTCGCTGCCCACTACACCTCCAATTTTGGTGTCATCTTCAAACTTACTAACTGTACCTCTTATGCTCGCATCCAAGTCATTTATGTAAACGACAAAAAGTAGAGGGCCCAGCACCGATCCTTGTGGCACTCCACTGGTCGCAGGCCTCCAGTCTGAAAAACAACCCCCCACCACCACCCTCTGTCTTCTACCTTTGAGCCAGTTCTGTATTCAAATGGCTTGTTCTCCCTTTATTCCATGAGATCTAACCTTGCTAATCAGTCTCCCATGGGGAACCTTGTCGAACGCCTTACTGAAGGCGTTGAACGCCTTACATCTACTGCTCTGCCCTCATCAATCTTCTTTGTTACTTCTTCAAAAAACTCAATCCAGTTTGTGAGACATGATTTCCCACTCACAAAGCCATATTGACTAGGCACTTGCCCACCACTGAGGTCAGTTCCCTGGCTTGTCTTTACCGCCCTTCTTTCCGGCACCTCATCTGTGACTATTGATGATACAAATATCTCAGCAAGAGCCCAGCAATGGCTTATCTAGTTTCCCACAAAGTTCTCGGGTACACCCGAGCAGGTCCTGGGGATTTATCCACTTTTAACCGTTTCAAGACATCCAGCACTTCTTTCTCTGCAATCTGGACATTTTGCAAATGTCACCATCTATTTCCCTATAGTCTATATCTTCCATATCCTTTTCCACAGTACATACTGGTGCAAAATATTAATTTAGTATCTCCCCCATTTTGTGTAGTTCCACACAACGGCCGCCTTGTGGTTATTTCAGGGGCCCTATTCTCTCCCTCGTCAGCTTTTTGTCCTTAATGTATTTGTAAAAACCCTATTGGGGAATAATGCTCTAGAGATTTATTCTGAGAAAGATTGGGGCTTATTGAAACCGGTGAGATACACAGAACTGATTCTTAATGAGGGACGGAAACTGTCTCAAATGTCACTCTTTTCCTCGGACCTAGGCCAATTCCTATGTTCGTCCTTTTGAAAAGGGTGGTAAAAGTTGTTCAGTAGAGAAGTTGTCTGCCAATAATTTGAGGAGAGCCCAGAGACAATGCGTATCACTTGGATGAAGACGGGTCAGAAGTTGACTTGGAGAGGAATTGATTGAAGTGGAGCTCCCTGTGAGAGATTAGGGTGGGAGAGGAGTCTGATGGTGAAGATTAGAGGGGAGGGCATTGTGGAGAGATAATGCCCTGCTTCACATCATCATTGCCCTCAATTCCACCAACATTACCAAGGGTGCCAATCTCAAGAACTTGTGGAGATGCTAACCATTCTCAGCATGGGGCCATAGTACCCAATATTCCTCATTAGCTTTTAAAAAATATCTTTCCTCTCAATCTTGAGATTTGTTATTTACTTGGATGGAAGAGAACGTGGATTTGAAAATCCGCACGCTCTCTTGTAACTCATTCTGCAGACATGACTTGGAGGTGCCCGTGTTGGGCTGGAGTGGACAAAATTAAAAACCACACAACACCGGTTTATATCCAACAGGTTTATTTGGAAGCACTAGCTTTCGAAGCACTGCTCCTTCATCAGGTGGTTGTGATAAAGGAGCAGCATTTCGAAAGTTGGTGCTTCGAAATAAATCTGTTGGACTATAACCTGGTATTGTGATTTTTTATCTTCTTCCCGCAGACACAGTTCACAGTCATGAAAAGGAGATTACAGCAGCATTTACATGGAGAATGATGTCTTTCCAGTTTCAGGAAAACTTCCTCCCCTTTCATTCAGTGTATATTTGTTACCACGAATTGCTGAATGTGGTAATATCCAGGATGAACGCGAATGTGTGTTTGTGGGATTGATTCAGACACTTTTTTTATTTCATGATGTTCACTCTCTGCTGGAATGAACACCCATCCCGCTGCCATTCCTGTGGCATTCTGTGAGGCCCTGACCTTTCAGTGGTCACCATAACGACTGACATCTGACTACTTCATTCATTTTCATCAGTCAAATGCTTACACCGTGCACTCGATGTATCCTGCTCTGATTGCCATTCAGTCATACCCAGGATCAACCATGGAATGTTTTTACCTTCTTTCTGTAAAATAAGAAACATTGAAGCTCACCTGTGACTTCCTCTTTTCCACAATTTTGTGTTCTGTTTCACTATCCAAGTTCATTGATTTGCCTCGTGACGTGGATCATCTCGAGCTTCAATTGATTCAGCTTTGGTGCTCTGAACACAGAGCATCGATGCACAAATTACTGTGTGTTCCGAATCTTATCCCAGACCCAAACTCCAGGTCATATTTAATCTTTAATTAAGTGTGAAGCAGGCCATTCAGACCATCAAGTCCACATGCATCCTCCGAATAGCATCCCAAGCAGACCCATTCCGTCACCATATTGTTCTCATGGTCAATCTATCTAGCCTGCACATCTTTGTGGGAGGAAATAGAGCGCTTGGAGGCATGGAGAGAATGTATAAATTCTAGTCGGACAGTTACCTGAGGGTGGAATCAAATTCAAGCTCCTAGCGCCATGAAGCAGTAGTGCTAACCACTTCGCCACTGTGCTGCCCTGATCTATAGTAAGCCCCCACATTGTGATTTCTCCCTGTCTCCTCGAGTCTATCACCAGTCCTAATCTGCTTGGTGTTTTGGGTAACAGACCAATCCTCTCTCTCCGTCTTTCTGTATGTCTCTCTCTGTCTTTCTCCCACTGCTTGCTCCTGGATACATCCTAACAGGGTTCAGGCTTAACTCTGGATATGAACTTTTAGTCTCAGTTTTAACTTGACTCTGAGATTTTTGCTGCTTCAGGCTCCAAACCAAAACAGCGTAGATGTAGCGTTCCAAAAATAAAAAGACCACTGTCACCGAAAAGGACAAATTCCACAAACACTGAGGAACCCATCAATAGACTATATTGCACTAGTTTGAATTTAAACAATACCGCATTCCGTTAATGTTATTTGATCAAAACGTCCCAGAAATTCCTCCTTAGTAATCCCATGGTTTCTGTCCATCCTTCAGTCCACATTCCTTCAGGAAGAAGGATTGTCTCAGTTTAGTACATCCCAAAGGGATTTACAAAGATAAAGTTTATTAAGCCAGCTGAAGTGGCAGTCTCTGTTGTAACGTAGGGAAACAGCAGCTACTTTACACACACCAAGCTTCCACAAACAGTATTATCATTGGAACCAGATCATCTTTTGTTTCTTGAGTGCTCTGTTGTGAGGAAGAATTATTGGCCAGATGACACACGAGCTATTTCTGGTATCTTCAAAGTTTGGGAGAAGATTTGTAGCTCGGGTGCTCGTTGTTGTGGTTTTGTTCCCAACACAAATTTCCAGCTCGGCGAACAGAACCACAACATTTCTGGTATCTTTTGCAATAGTGAGAATGGTCTGAGAGAAGAGATGGAGCACTTGACTTAAATGACTGAGGCAATGCAACATTTCCTTTGTAGTGATCCTCCAATAGTGCAACAGCTCCTCATTACTGAGCATGCAACTTTTTTCGCTATCTTCGAACAAATTATCTGGAATGCGTTCTGATACACTCTCAGCACCACTTGCTGAATTGCAGCTTTGATTGTACAATGTCCTGAGTCACAAAAGTGGAAGTCCTGCACAGATTCACAATGATCAAACCCAGCTATATCTTGCAATTATTATCAGATCACGTTATGTCAAAATATCTCCAGTTTTCTCAAGAATTGAGCATCAAAAAGTCATTATTTTGAGGTTTTATGATCGTAAAAGTTATTTATAAATATTGGAAGTGTCCAATCGATCTGGACTGAGTGTTCACAAACAATTTGGAATGGTGAGGACAATGAAAGGTGAGAGTTTCCTTTAATGCTTATTGTAACAGGCTTGAGCAGGACAGCATACTATACAACTGACAACGTATCCAGCAATGGTCAGGTAAATGAACAACACAGACAGGTAAAATTTGAATAGCAATACATGCAACAGCATAACAATTTTCTTGAAAACTATATTTAGTATTATTCAGGGCACAAAAATTACACATTGTTAACAAATTATTGACTATGTGATCCAGGAGATCCAGGACACATTGTTGGTTACCGTTATTCATTGGAACCTGACGCTTTCGTCCCCCTCCATTGATGTAGATAGGGGTCTGCCCTCCGTCTTGCTTCCTGAAGTCAATGATCAGTTCTTCTGTTTTGCAGATATTGAGACAAAAATTGTTATCATTACACTATGAAACCAAGCACGCTATCGACTTCCTATATTCTGACTCATTATTTGATATGCAGCCTAAAACCATGATGTCATCAGCAAACTTGTAGATGTTCGTATGAAATGTAGCAACATGGTCATGTCTACAGGGACTATTTAAGGATTAAGGATGCATCTTACAGATATGCAGTGTTGAGTATTATTGTGGAAGAGGTGCAATTAACTACCTTCACTGATTTGCGGTCTGAGCATCAGGAAACTGAGGATACAGTTGCAGAAGGTAGAGCCATGCCCGAGGTCTCGGAGTTTTGAGATTAGTTCAATTGGGATATAATGTTGAAGGCGGAGCTGCAGTTGATTAGTAGGAGCCTGATGGAGGTATCCTTATTATCTAGATGTTCCAGGGACAAATGTAGGGCGAGGGAATTGTGTCCACTGTGGACCTGTTCTGCCGACAGGCAAATTGCAAGGGAATGAAGTAGTGTTATCATGTTGCTCCACCTCTTTCTCCTTTCATTCCATTCCTCATGTGGACTCTTCATTCCATTATCTGCTGCATCTATTGTTGGCTCTCAGTTACTTGGATTTATTCCTCAATTGAATTATTTTTATAACTGGATATTTCACTGCATATATTAACTGGTCTCTGAATGCTGTCTGCATCACCACATAAATAAAAGCATTTGTGCAGCAACTCAGGTTCCGCAGCATGAATGTGATTCTTTCAAATGTACGAAAAGCAGAGTAATGCAAAGAATTAGCCGCACTAAACATATATAAAATGTACCCCAACCAGAGAAGTATGAAACTTGCACATATGGCAAAGAGTAAAATGGCAGATTTCTTTCTGCTCTCCAGCTCTGGGTCATTCTCTATTTTTCTCTGACCTTTCAGTTCCACACGCACCTTAATTACCTCGAAGATGTGTCTGACAGTCAGGACATTGATAAATAGAATAAAAGTGAATGGGAACATTGGTGTTAAAAATTGTTCAAACTATTTGAAACTTGCCCAGCGACGGCCATTGTAATAACTGCGTGTGGTAAAGCAGTATCATGGAACATTGTTGATGATCCTTCCAGGTTTAAATCGGAAGTAGTTAGGAATGTTCTTTAAGGAAAAGAAAATATAAATTGTTGCTAGAACCCTCATTGCACTTTTCCCTGTGTAATACTTAGCTTTCATCTGGTGAAAACAGATGGCAACAAATCGATCAAAAGAAAAAGCAGCAGTGAACCAGACAGAACAATCAATGACCGAGCAGGTCAGGACATAGATAACACTGCACACAGGAGTGATGTTCAGGAGACACGGTGGATAATAATAAGACACAAATCTCTCAAGAACGATATCAAAAACGATGAACAGTAGATCAGATGTTGCCATGGCCACCAGATAGCGAATGGTGCATGTAGAAAGACCGCACTTGCTCCGAGCCTTGAGTGCAATCACCTCTAGACTCACTGTAAGAGAGAGAAAGGAGACAAAGAGATTTGAAGTTACTCTCTGTGCCTGAGCCCAGATTGTAAGTAATGGCAAGAAGGTCATTGTTGTTCCAAACCACATGAAGTCTTGAGAATCTGAACCTCAGTAGCAAACTCTCTCTAAATGGATCATTTGCACTTTTAAAAGACAGAGGTAAGAACATGAGCGACAGTTTATTTGTAGCAACATGGTCACATATTCAATGTTTTGTTCGGGTTGACAGTGATTGATTTTAGCTGTTTTATAGGTTACTGTGACTGGTTGGATTTTCCTATAGGACCGCAACATCTACACAAAGGCACCCTGCAAGAGTAAATCAACAATGTTGTACATTTAGCACAAACATTGATTGCAAAATTCTTTCAATCAATTTTGGAGTTTCCACAGCTCAGATTGTGTCTAGAATTTTAGGTCCACACTGTATAATCTATAATATGGAATATTAAATCACTTCACAGTGACCGGGAGTGGATGCACTCCACAATATGAAATGTTTACAAATGATAAAATTTTGAGTCCATCCCACGTGTACAGGATTGAACATACCAACAATTTTATCCATGGAAGTATTCAGCAGTGAATCCAAGCACCATACCCCAGGTTATGTGCCTACCACAATCATAAGAATTTCAATATTTGGCACGGAGTTCCTGACCTCTCTGAGACTGTACTCCACTGCTCCCACCCAAATCCATGCAGCATTGGTTATTGCAACTTTCTAGTTTAGAATTCACACTTTTTATCTGGGATGAAGCAAAGCTTCCTGCCTGATGTCCAGGCTCTCTCATACAAGTTCCTCTCCTTGTGAACAGAGGTCCTCCTCCCAGATTCAGAGCACATGCTGGGGCTAAGAATGTCCATAGGTTACCCAACACACGCCTTGGAAATCACTAGAATTGTACTAAAGCTTGTTGTGGGAGTCCCAAACATTGTTCCATTGCCTGGCATCAGAGGCTCTCTCTGAATTCAGGCCAATATTAAAGGTCAGGGGAGATGATGGACTCATGATCATATATTAGACTCACAACAATCTGGTGACTCTTAGATGACTGCTCCCTTTTTAGACCACTCCCTGTGATAGGATATACTTATGCAATGTTCATTTTCACGAGTGTGAAGCTCCCAAAATCGACCCAGTTTTGAAGATAAGAGATCCTTAATTTGATTCAGTGTAATTTTCTAAAGTAAGGAACACCAACGCATAAACCCATAGACCACAGGGAAAAGGATCTATCTTCTGGCTTTATAGACCAGTAATAGTTGGGAAATTCGTTGGACAAGACAAAATAAGCATTGACATGGACCATCCACAGGAATAGCTGACATCCTGAATTCAGCAAGATATCAGCACCAAGCTTCCCTACTTTCCCGTTGGTTATTTCTCCTGCTGTCTCCCATGTGGGGCATTCTTTTGGACAATAACCACAGCTCAGGTTCAGGGCTATCTTCTTTCAGATGTGAGAATATTGGTTAATTTTAAATGTACTCACAAAATGTGAGTTTTGGTGTCTGGACCAATAATTCTTCCCCAATTCTAATTGCCTTTGAGTTAGTACTGGAGAGCAGCATTTTTGAACACCTGTATTATCTGGTGGATAGGAAAACCCTGTATATTTTGGAGCAGAGTTCCATAATTTTCAGACAGCAGTAGTAATGGAACAATGATGTATTTCCAAGTCAGAATGAAATCTATCCAGAAAGGGAAGAAGCATGTGATGGTGTTTCTATGCAACTCCTGCTCTTGTTCTTCTAGCTATTTGAGGTCATGGTTCTGTGAGGTGCTGTCAAAAACACCTCACAGAATGTTTTGTTTTGTATCTGTGGGTGGTATTCATTGTGGGTCATTCATGCCATTAGTGAAGAGAGTGAGTATGGAATGTGATAATTGGCATGCTGGTCAGTCAGTTGTTTGTACTGCACAATGTGGTGCTTTGTAAATGTTGTTGGAGATGCTTTCAGTGAGACAAATGGAAAGCAATCCATCCCACTCAAGCTATACTTTCTGGATGGTACGCATGGATTGGAGAGACAGACAGGGAGCTTATTGCTGCAGTCATCAATCTCTGACATACTCCTGTGTCCACAGCACTTGCATGGCTGGACCAGATCATTTTCTTGTCAGTGTTTGGGCCAGGTTGCCGTTAGCCATGCATTTCAGTGACAGTAATGTCACTGTAAGCCAATGGCATATTGGTAGATTCTCACTTCTTGGGGATGGCTATTCCCTGGTGCTTGTGGGATACGAATGTTACTTGTCAATTACCAGACCAAGCTAGATATTATCTCACTGTATAATGACACAGATCTTTTCATTATTTAAGGAGATGTAAATGGTGCTGAATATTGTGCAAGCATGAACAAACCTCTCTACTTTGGAAATGGCAATGGAGGGAAAGGCATTGATGAGGCACCTGCAGATTTTAAGGCCAAGGTACAAGTGTGAAGAACTCCTGCAGAGATGCGTGACGGCTGAGATGATTGACCTCCATCAACCGTAAATATCTTCATCTGTGGTCAGGATGAAACGCAAGAGAGTTGTAATCTTGGTGAGTTCAGTTTTTCAAGGAGTCCTTATTGTGAATATGTGTTGACAATAAGAGCTGAGCATTTGTTGTCAGTAATTAAAATTTAACTGTAAAAAAGAGAAGCATCTGATTGAGATAAATACAATCAATACATCTGTAAATCCAAGTCAAACGATCCTGAGTTTGTCACACTACAATAAAGAAGGTCAAAGGCTTAGGGAAAAAAAAAACAGGTCAATGTGTGACACAGTTTGAATGCCCAGGAAAAGTCAGAATGTTTGTCATTAGCACACTAAAGGGATAGAAATACTCCCAATACTGGAAGTAGGAATTGTGAGCTGTCTTAGTGACATGTATACCAAGGGCAGGCAGAAGTAACTCGTTATGTTGAAGGTAAAATTAATCAGTCATACTTTTCAATATTTCATATACAGTTGTTCTGTTACAATGTGTTTCGTTAGCACAAAATCGCTATAATGTAATTGACAAATTGACGACACTGTTTCTAAAGTGCAGAATTTTAAGGTGTGTCTTAGTTATAATACTATTCCGGCCCCATTAGTTCAAATGGTGCTCTTTTTACGCATTTTTCTTATAACACGGGATTGCACAAGAATGGATTTACCACATTTTCGCAGAACTGACTGTAAGTGTCTTCTTATTCTGCAACTATGTTCCCTCGTTCAAGACCCCCACATAAGTGGAAACATCATCTCAACATCTAAAAAGCCAAACCCCCTCAGAATTATATTTCAATAAGATCACCCCTTACTTTTTCAAAACGCTAATGAGTAAAGACTTAATCTGGTTATCATTTTTTCCTAAGTCAACCCTTCACCCCAGGAATCCATCTAGTGAATCTTTTGAACTGCCTCCAACACCAGCATCTCCTTTCATAAATATGGAAACCAGAATCATACACAGTACTAAAGGTGGAGTCTCAACAATCTGTACAGTTGTAATAAGACTTCCGTATATTTACACTTTAAACCCATGGTAACAAAGCCCAAATTCCACTTGTATCCTTAATTACTTGATGAACATTCATGCTAACCTTTTGTTTTACACACAAATCTCACTTTGCTGACTTTTTTGAAATCTTCCTCCATTTATAATTATTTGCTTTTTGATTCTTCCTAGCAAAGTGTTTGACCTTACAGTCGGAAGTGACGGTACTTCTGTTGAATAAAGGGAATTATGGAGCTATGAGGGAGGAGCTGGCCAAAGTTCAATGGTGCAATACCTTAGCAGGGATGACCGTGGAGGAACAATGGCGTATATTTCTGTGTATAATGCAGAAGTTGCAGGATCAGTTCATTCCTAAAAGGAAGAAAGATCCCAGGAGGAGGCATGGGCGGCCGTGGCTGACAAGGGAAGTAAAGAAACATATAAAGTTAAAAGAGAAAAAGTATAACATAGCTAAGATAAGTGGGAAAACTGAGGACTGGGAAGCTTTTAAAGAGCAACAGAGGATTACTAAGAAGGAAATACGCAGAGGAAAAATGAGGTATGAAGGTAAACTGGCCAAGAATATTAAGGAGGATAGTAAAAGCTTTTTTAGGTATGTGCAAGGCAAAAAAATGGTTAGGACAAAAATTGGGCCCTTGAAGACAGAAACAGGGGAATATATTACTAGGAACAAAGAAATGGCAGAGGAATTAAATGGGTACTTCAGATCTGTGTTCACTTGGGAAGACACAAGCAATCTCCCTGAGGTAACAGTGGCTGTAGGACCTGAACTTAAGGGAATTTATATTTGCCAGGATTTGGTGTTGGAGAAGCTGTTACGTCTGAAGGTTGATAAGTCTCCGGGGCCTGATGGTCTGCATCCCAGGGTACTGAAGGAGGTGGCTCGGGAAATCGTGGATGCGTTGGTGATTATTTTCCAGAGTTCAATAGATTCGGGGTCGGTTCCTGAGGATTGGAGGGTGGCAAATGTTATACTACTTTTTAAGAAAGGTGGGCGAGAGAAAGCAGTTAATTATAGATCAGTTAGTCTGACCTCAGTGGTGGGAAAGATGCTGGAGTCTGTTATAAAGGATGAAATTACTGCACATCTGGACAGTAGTAACAGGATAGGACAGAGTCAGCATGGATTTATGAAGTGGAAATCATGCTTGACTAATCTTCTTGAATTTTTTGAGGATGTAACTATGAAGTTGAACGAGGGAAATCCAGTAGATGTAGTGTACCTGGACTTTCAGAAAGCTTTTGATAAAGTCCCACACAGGAGGTTAGTGAGTAAAATTAGGGTGCATGGTATTGGGGGCAAAGTACTAGATTGGATTGAAAATTGGTTGGCTAATAGGAAACAAAGGGTAGTGATAAACGACTCCATTTCGGAATGGCAGGCAGTGACCAGTGGGGTACCGCAGGGATCCGTGCTGGGACCACAGCTTTTTACAATGTATGTTAATGATATAGAAGATGGTATCAGCAATAACATTAGCAAATTTGCTGATGATACAAAGCTGGGTGGCAGGGTGAAAATTGATGAGGATGTTAAGAGATTACAGGGTGACCTGGACAAGTTAGGTGAGTGGGCAGATGCATGGCAGATGCAGTTTAATGTGGATAAATGTATGGTTATCCACTTTGGTAGCAAGAACAGGAAGGCAGATTACTACCTAAATGCAATCAATTTATGTAAAGGGGCAGTACAGAGAGATCTGGGTGTTCTTGTACACCAGTCAATGAAGGCAAGCATGCAGGTACAGCAGGTAGTGAAGAAGGTTAATAGCATGCTGGCCTTCATAGCAAGAGGGATTGAGTATAGAAGCAAAGAGGTGCTTCTGCAACTGTACAGGGCCCTGGTGAGACCACACCTGGAGTACTGTGTGCAGTTCTGGTCTCCAAATTTGAGAAAAGACATTCTGGCTATTGAGGCAGTGCAGCGTAGGTTCACGAGGTCAGTTCCTGGAATGGCAGGATTACCTTACACTGAAAGACTGAAGCGACTGGGCTTGTATACCCTTGAGTTTCGAAGATTGAGATGGGATGTGATTGAGACGTATAAGATTATGAAATGATTTGACACTCTGGCAGTAGGAAACATATTTCCACTGATGGGTGAGTGCCGAACCAGAGGACACAGCTTAAAAATACGGGGTAGACCATTTAGGACAGAGCTCAGGAGAAACTTCTTCACCCAGAGAGTGGTGGCTGTGTGGAATGCTCTGCCACAGGGGGCAGTGGAGGCCCACTCTCTGGATTCATTTAAGAAGGAGTTGGATAGAGCTCTCAAAGATAGTGGAATCAAGGGTTATGGAGATAAGGCAGGAATAGGATACTGATTAGGAATGATCAGCCATGATTATATTGAATGGCGGTGCAGGCTCCAAGGGCTGAATGGCCTACTCCTGCACCTAGTGTCTATTGTCTATTGTCTATTGTCTATTGTCTATTGTCTTACACTTTGCAGCATTAAAGCTCCAGCTTCCAAGTTTTTTGCCCATTCACTCCATGTATCTACATCCCCTTGCAGATTCCTTGTGTTCTTACCAGAATGTATCCCCCACCACAGCTATTTATATATCATCAGTAAATTTGAATACATTATACTCTATTTTCTTCTTCAAGTCATTAACATAGAAAGCAAGGAATTGAGATGCTGGGACAAGTTCTGATGGCACTTCACAAATTACATCTTTCCAACAAAATGTCTATTAATCCCAACTCTCCATCTTCTGTGTGTTAATCCAGTCTCAATCCATGCTAATACATTACACTCAACACTGTGAGCTCCTGTCTTGAGCATTAACCTTCCATGCAGCACTTAAAAAAAAACCTTTGAAATCCAAATGCACTACATCTTGACTTTTGACTCCTCAAAATCTGTCCACCAGCTAGAAGGCGCAAGTCAGGAATGCGATGGATACTCCCTACAGCACCACATCCAAATGGAAGTATGCCTCTGTTTCTTGAAAGACGAGTACAGCTAAAGTTGGGGTACGAAACTTTAAAAAGATTTAGTGATGCAAGATATGGAGATGTAATTTCCATGAATTAGGGTGATGACAACTAGAGTTTGTTTTGTTATTCAGCATTCGAATACTTCGTAATGGGAAAGGCATGTCAGACATTGTCAGAGATACTCCTACTTATGCAAGGCCACTGGCTAAGTTGTTCCCCTCCAGTTAGTTACCCACACTCAGTATAATTTTACTTTGAGAGATGCTCCCAGTGACACCTGCACACTGGGGTAAGTTTTTCCCTATCAGCTAGGAACCCACACTCAGTGAAATTCTAATTGAAAGATGCTAACGGGCGGCACGGTGGCACAGTGGTTCGCACTGCTGCCTCACAGGACCAGACACCCGGGTTCAATTCCCGCCTCAGGCGACTGACTGTGTGGAGTTTGCACATTCTCCCCGTGTCTGCGTGGGTTTCCTCCAGGTGCTCCAGTTTCCTCCCACAATCCAAAGATGTGCAGGTCAGGTGAATTGGCCGTGCTAAATTGCCCGTAGTGTTAGGTGAAGGGGTAAATGTAGGGGAATGGGTCTGGGTGGGTTGCGCTTCGGCGGGTTGGTATGGACTTGTTGGGCCGAAGAGCCTGTTTCCACACTGTAAATAATCTAATCTAATCTAACTGTATCATAATGCCACTGGAATTAGATGTTCCCTTCAGGCTATTGACCCACATGCAAAACAGTTCTACAGTGAAAGATATCAGCTCTGAGGGCATTTTCCTATTCATGGTCCACATCGACTACAATGCTGCTGTTACAGATACCCACAGGAAAGCGAGAACACTGGGTCACAAATTCCTCATGACCAATTCTTTTTGTTTACTGACACACAGAATCGTTGGCTGGCCAGCATTTATTAGTCAACCTCAGTTGCCCTTGAGAGGTGATGTGAGCTGCGTTCTTGAACTGCTGCAGTCCATGTGCTGTAGGTTGCCCTACAATGCCATAAGGGAATGGATTCCAGGATTTTGACCCAGTCTGCCACTGAAGGCATAGTGATATATTTCCAAGTCAAGATGGAGAGTGGCTTGGAGAGGAACTGTCAGGTGGTGGTGTTCCCAAGTATCCACTGTCCTTGTTCTTCTAGATGGTACTAATCATAGTTTTGGACAGTGCTTTTTAAGGACTTTTAGTGAATTTCGGCATGTATCCTGTAGACTGAACACACTGCTGTCAGTGGTGAAGGTAGTGGCTGTTTGTGGATGTAGTGCTAATCAAATGCTCTGCTTTGTTTAGGATGGTGTCAAGATCCATCAGTTTTGTTGAAGTTTCACTCATCCAAGCAATTGGTGAGTATTCCATCACGCCCTTAACTTGTGCATTGCAGGTGGTGGACAGGTTTTGGGGAGTCAGGAGGTGATTTGTTTGCTACAGTATTCTGAGCCTCTGACCTGCTGTCCCAGCCACTGCATTGACGGGGTGAGGCCAGTTGAATTTCTGGTCAATATTGATCATGGGGGATTCACTGATGTTAACACCATTGATTGTCAAGGTGTGGAGGGAAGGTAATCTCTTATCACAGATAGTCATTGACTTGCATTTGTATGGTGTGAATCTTATCTACCATTTTCCAGCCCAAGCCCAGGTACCCAGCATATCTGGCAGCACAGTGGTAATCAATGCTGCCTCACGGCACCAGACGCCCAAGTTTAGGTTCTAGCCTTGGAGGACCGTCTGCATGGAGTTTACCTGTATGTGTGGTTTTGGTTTCAATGGTTTCAACTCACAGTCCAAAGTTGTGCAGGTTCGGTAGCTTATCCATGGTAAATGCAGAATTACGCCAGTAGGGTGGTGGTGTGGGATGGTCTTCGGAGGTGCTGACCCAATGGGCTGAATGGCCTCTGTCTGCAGAGTAACGATTCTACAATTCCATGATATTGTTGAGATCTTGCTCCCTTCAGCATTGATTTCTTCAGTATCAGATGAGTTGTGAATGGTGCTGAACATTGTACAATTATCGGCAAACATCCCCACTTCTGACTTTCTGACGGAGCGCACGTCGTTGATGAAGCAGCCGAAGATGGTTGGGCCTAGAGCACTACTCTGAGGAACTACTGCAGAAATGACCAGGAGATGAGAAGACTGACCTCTAAGAAGCACTCTGTGCCAGTTTTGACTCCATCCATCGGAGTTTGCTTCCTGATACTCCCATCATTCTAGTTTTACCTAGGCTTCTGATGCCACACTTGACTGAGTGTGGTCTTGATGTCAAAGGTAATCACTGTCACCACATTTCTGGAAATCAGCTCTACAATTCAGCTCTGCAGTGATGGATTATCCCAACAACAAGACACCATTGCAATCAGAGGGTCCAGCCTGATGTTAGTGATCCCAATACAGTTCAGTTACATGATCATTAATGCCTTCATTCAGAGTGATTTCTGGAGACTTGACTCAATATCACACATCAATCCAGTAAATCAGTGGCAATGAAGAGCGCCTGTGGGCAATAAACCTTTTTTTGGTTGTTCTCAGTTGACGAATTACACCACAGGGTTAGTTTGGAAATGTTAAATGGGTACATGATATCACACATTAGGAATTTGTACTGCCCAGTTCAGTGGCCAGTAAGTCGAGGGTTAAATGTATTTGTCATGCACACCAATGGATCAGCATTCAGAGAGTACCCCACATCTGAGAGGTGGCTCCTCTGGAGAGGTAAAGACTGAACCCGAAGAGAAGAAATAAATACTTGAAGATAGCCCATCACAGAATGCTTGTACCCCAGAACATTCAGTCTTCTGTATTGTACTAACCTCTGACATTATGGCAGCAACACATGTTCTCTGAATCTGGTATCGTTCCCTTGGCTGTCAAACGAAATTTGTTTAATATCTTGTCATCCAACATTCCATGGAAATGGGTTGAGCTCAGTTGGCTGGATTGTTGGTTTGCAGCGCAGTATGATGCTAACAGCATCGGCTCAATTCTCATCACTGGCTTGAGGTTACCATGAAGGACTCTTCTTCTCAACCTCTCTGAGGTCTGGTGGCCCTCAATTAAATCACAAGCAGCCTCTTCTTTCTAATGGGAGCCCTGTGGTCTGGTAAGACTATGGTGACACAATATATCGAACACTCTATTTTCCTTCAAGTGAATCATTATGGAATTGAAGAACGGTGTCATTATTGCATGAAAGAGTTTGACCCACTGTATTACTCCCCTGATGTAAAACACACTGTTCCAGACATGCCCCAGGGAGCAGTGTTAATGAAGTAGCCTTGACATTTACAATGTACTGTGGGAACATTCAGCTCGGTGTTACTGTTACTGCAAACGTTCATAAACTTCCAAGTGCTAGCTGGCATCAGCAAGACCCTTCTATACTATTTCTCATCCACTCCCAATTTAAATTCGATTCCTCGATAGCCACAAAATAGTCTAAGATTACTCAGCACCTACGTGTGATCTCCAATAAACCACCTCATATTGATACAGAGGTTCAATCAACATGGAAACTTTTATTCAACCAGAAGGGGCTGAATGCACTGAACTGCCCTGTGTGGAGTCAGTTCCCTGAATGGCCAGGGTGAAGACATGAGTGACTTCCCACAAAATGAATACAGATGAGCAGTTATTCCCACTCACCTCAGCTTTCTAATCATTCAGAATGGGAGGAAAATATGACAACATTTCTAAGGGCAGATTGGCTCAAATTGATCAGCAAGATCTTGAATAGCATTGATGTAACATCTCACCTTATAACTGTAGGAACTGATATGTCTATGCAAATCTGTCTCGACAGTGTAAACCACAATTATTGTTTGGACAGACATCCCATGTGACAATCGGTGCAATGATGTCCCACACCATGAGACAAAGAGCATCATGTAAATCAGGGTCGACAGATGATTCACATGAGAACACAGAACATCGAGCTGTACAGCACAGGAACAGTCTTTATAAAGCTGAAACATGACATCTTGACTCTTGTACTCAATTTATCAGCCAATAAAGGCAAGCTGACCATACATCATCTTTGCTACTCTATTTACTTGCATGGTCACTTACAGGGAGCTATCGACTTGAACACCAAGATCACTGTATATCAATGCTGTTCAGGGTTCTGCTATTAACTGTATATCTTTTCCCTAACTTTCAATCTCCTAAAGTGCAGCGCCTCCTACTTACCCAGATTTAACTCCATCTGACACCTTTCCACCCATATCGGCAATTGATCTCCACTGTATCTTTGACAACCTTATCCACAACTTCACTGATCGTTCTATCATCTGCAAATAAACAAAGGGCAGAGGTCCCATTATGGGACCTTGAGGAACACACGCGTCACGAACCTCCAGCCAGAAAAACACCTTTCCTCACTGCCCTCTGCCTTTTATGGGAATCGAAGCTGCCACCTCACCATGGGTCCCATGTAGTGTAATCTTCAGGATGAGCCCACCACGAGGGACCATATCGGTCGCCTTTACTGAAATCCATGCAGACAACATCCACTGCTCTACCCTCATAAATTACCTTTGTCACTTCCTCAAAAGATTCAATCAAATTAGTAAGACATGACAAGCCTTGCAAAATGCCATGCTGACTGTCCCTAATTAGGCCCTGAATTTCCAAATGCATGTAAACCCTATCCCTATGAATCATCTCCAATAGTTTATTTTAATATCCATTCAGCAGTGTGCTGTTGATGGACTATGATTCAATTGGTGATCCTGATACAGTATCTCACGCAGCAAGTCCCTCAATACTGAACATCAGGTCAGTTGGGTGTCACAGTAGCAGGGCTGACTTTCACTCCATATGGCCGGATTTTCTTGATCCTGATTGGAGCCTCGGAGCAGCATAACTATATCAAATATCCAAAATTGCACATCAGTCAACCCCAAACCAAAATGTCTTTCATCTACAAAAAAGTATGTTGTACCACCCAATATCCACCGTTCTGAGCCAGGTACAATGACAGAGGTTTCACAAAGTTGATGGAGTACTGCAGTACATGGTGTAACACTCTAGCCTCAAGGTGAATCCGTCTAAAAATATATCCAGGGGTTTTAGTCTCTAAAACATCAGTCCTGACAAAATAGTCTTAATAATAATGTTATTACAATAATATGAATAATAATGATAGCAATTACATGTTTAAACTGACAGCTAAAGTCTAAATAATAATCCAAAATGAACGAAAATTCGAGGACCTTCACATTATCATTTGGTGAACATCAAAGGATAAAGCAAGAAAAGGAAAGATAGAAAACATCCTGTTGGACAATTTGATCCTCTGAGGCACCTAAAACTCCAGACCTCAGCGCTTATCCTATTGGGCTCTGCACCACAGCACTGTGCATCATTTTACAAATGGTACACTTCACATGGCATTCACATAATTTCAACAATATACATTGTAGTTGGAACCTTGTGTTCAATAATCCTCCCAGTGATCTGTCCTCACAAATATCATAACCCCAGGCATCCACTGACTGACAAAAACTCAAGATGGTCAAAGCCATCTGGGCTGATCCACCCTTATCATGATTAGATTTTCTACAGGGTGGAAACATTTGGCCCAAAAGGTCCACACTGACACTAATTAATGGACCTAACACTGTACACAATTTAACATGGTCAATTCACCTAACCTACACATGTTTAGATTGTGGGAGGAAACCCACACAGACACAGGGAGAACATGCAAACTCCATGCAGACAATCACCAGATGCAGGAATTGAACCCAGGTCACTGGTGCTGTGAGGTAGCAATGCTAACCACTGAGCCACCATGTCACAGGGAACCTAATCTAATCCAGCTGACTGAGAGCAGGCTTTAAGTGACCATGGGGAGAGAATGGTCTTGCTAAACCCTTTCTAGACAAGCTGGGGCCGGTGCTCAGCCAAACTTCTTCATTGAGGCCTCAGTGTCAACCCATTCTGCACAGGACAGAGAAACAGACACTGCTACACGTTACTGAGAAACTTCCGAATCGACAAACCATTCACTTTAAACTCTAAGTGAGAGCACTTTCATCTGGCATTGGGATTTGCCTTGCTAAATGGAAATTAAATCATCAGTAAATGCAGATCGGAAATATAGACTTATGTAACTTAAGTTGTTCCAAGACTTACTGGGTACACCAACAATGACAAAACTGGTGTCGTATATTTTTGAGATCCTTATGTTTGGAAAATACATTTTGTTGTTTGTGAAACAACCTCTCCCTTCCTGCTGCTGGAATCTGTCCGAATTGTCTCAAAATTAGAGATGAGACATATCCAGAGACATCGTTTTATATTTTGTGATTCATTTTATATTTTGTTGTATCCCTCCTGGGTAAACATGATTACACATTCACCTTTTTAACATCATTTTGAACAAAGAGATTACGACAACAGGTTTATTTTGATGATGTAATGTCATTGAAATTTAAGTCTACATTTGAATACCCCAAAGACTGGATGAATCTAATCTTATTTGGTCACAACCGCTCCTTGCAACTTGTCATCAAACAAGAATGCTTGCAGTGTTTCACACACTAATAGTCCCATCAACATCTGAATGTCTTTTGATATTCTTTTCTGTGATGACTTTTATTTTACTGAGGATATTCAATCATTCAATACCTCATGTTGTACCTTGACAGCTGTTCTACTGCACACTGTTATACCACTACTTTCCTTGTTAATTCAGTTCCACAACTCATTTGGGAAAGTCTGTCTAGTTGAGCACTTGAATTCCGAAGCTGAAACTAATACTGACCACAACAATAACTGGAACTTACACTTGGTAATAATTTCTCAAAACAAAACCAAAAAGAAATCAGAACCTTAACTTCAAAATTATAGAATGATAGCACCATACAGGACAGAAGTGACCCATCGATCCATAAAGATTGTCCCTCCAAACATTACATGAAAAGCTGCACAAGTCCCACTCTCCAGCACCTAGTCCACAGTCTTGAATGTTATGACATTTCAAGTACTTATTCAAGTACTTTTTAAAGGTTTTGAGGATTTCCTCCTCAGTTACCCTCTTGGACAATGCACTGTAGGCCTCTGCCATACTTCGGATGTCACATTCCCTCTAAACCTCCTGCCTTTCAGCTACACCTCAATATTGGCCCTCCACTTACTAGAATGATACCTGGACAGGAAGTTTTGAGCTATAAAACGGGGTTGAATAGATTGGGACTTTTTTCCCCGGGAAAGTAGGAGACTGAGAGGCAACTTTATTGAGGTCTATTAAATCTTGTGAGATACCTATAAGATAGATAGCCAACAGGTTTTCGCCAGTACAGGAGAGTCAAAAATAGAGGGCATAAGTTAAGGTGAGAGTGGAGAGACACAAAAAGATTCAGAGGGACACTTTGTTCAGACAGACGGTGGTGAGTGTTTGTAACAGGCTGCCAGAGGTATTGGCAGAAGCAAGTACAATTTTGTAATTTGATTAGATTAGATTCCCTACAGTGTGGAAACAGGCCCTTCAGACCAACAAGTCCACACGTTGCACGCCCAGACCCATTCCCCTACACCTAACACTATGGACAATTTAGCATGGCCAATTCACCTAACCTGCGCATCTTTGGACTTTGGGAGGAAACCAGAGCACCCAGAGGAATCCCACAGGGAGAATGTGCAAACTCCACGCAGACAGTTGCCCGAGACGGAAATTGAAACCGGGTCCCTGGCGCTCTGAGGCAGCAGTGCTAACCACTGAGCCACCGTGCTGCCCTAAGAAACATTTAAATAGGTACATGGATGGGGTAGATATGGAGGGATATGGACCAAACCCAGGCAATGGGACTAGTTTAATTGTGAAAACTGGGTGGCACAAGCAATTTGGGCCATGCTGAGAATCTCTATGACTTTATGTGTTCCTGGACTGGTAAAGACACGTATCTTGTATGCCTTAATTGGTGAATTGGCCATGCTAAATTGTCCATAGTGTTAGGTGTAGGGGAATGGGTCTGGGCGTGCAACGTGTGGACTTGTTGGTCTGAAGGGCCTGTTTCCACACTGTAGGGAATCTAATCTAATCAAATTACAAAATTGTACTTGCTTCTGCCAATACCTCTGTTACCCTGTTTTGCTGCCTTTGGGGATCTGTTAACAAGCACCTCAAGGGCCTTCTGTTTCTCTGAGCTTCCTGGTGTCCCACCACTCATTGCCTTATGTTGTGACTTCTACTAAATTGCATCATCTCACATTTGTCAGAGTTAAATTGCATCTGCCACTGATCTGCCCATCTGACCAGTCTATATTATTTATGAATATGACAAATAATAAGGGATTCAGCACTTATCTCTGTGATACACATTGTACATGAGCCTCTAATTACACAAACAGCCTTCTGTCAATATCTGCTCCTCCTCTGACTGAGCCAATTTTCCAGCCAACTTGCCAAGTTACTCCAGCTGCCATATGCTTTGACCTTCATTCTCAATCACCCATGTGGGACCTCGTCAAAGACTTTGCTGAAACCCATGTAAACTACTTCAATTGTCCGAGCCACATCCATAGACATGGTCACCTCCTCAAAAACTCCACCAGATTTGTTAGGCATGACCTCCATCTGACAAAGCCGTGCTGACTATCCATGATTAAACCTTGTTTCTTTAATTGGAGATAAATCCTTTATTTTGGAATTTTCTCCAATAATTTCTCTAACATTGATAGACACTCACTGGTCTGTTATTCCTGGTCTACCTCGACCACAATTCTCAAAAAGTGAAAACACATCAGCTGTCCTCCAGTTCTATGACACTTCCCCTGTGGCTGGAGAGGAATTAAACATTTGGGTCAGAGTCCCTGTAATTTCTTCCCTTGTCTCCTTGGTTACAATTCCTCCAGACCTCAGGATTTGTGTACTTTGAAGGTTCCCAGTCTTCAATAACTGTTCTCATCATATATAAATCTGCTCAAGAGAGACTGAGAGTGAGATTGTTGTTTTGAACTTTGCATGTTTCCTTCCCAGTGCTGTTCCCATCCTTACTGAGGTGGGGGCAACATGTGTTCTAAGAACCCTGGGTTTCAAATTCCAATTTTTCAGATAAGCACATTCCAAAATCCTTTAAGACAAATGGGAAGAAAGAGTTCTTATTAATGCAGAATAATTTCTTAGGACAGACACAGAAAGACACGTACACATGTGTGAACATACACACACACACATTTACCTCACACACATATAAATTATTATTTTACCTTTCTACGCAATACCTCCCTCTGTATGTGAAAATAATTCCCTCTAATCATCCATCGTTCCATGATAACTCCCACTGAGCAAACAAACAAACCTATCTTGCCCTAATACAAAATGGATGTTCTCACAATTCGTCACAGTCAAGACAAATTCATGCAGTTGACCACTATCACTTAGTCTGTCATATTTCCATTTTTTTGGATTAAAAATAGAAACAAATTAACTTATCACTAAATGGCAAAAAAATCTTAAAACTTTATTGAGTAATTGGAAAAGTAGTTAGCACTGCTGCCTCATAGCGCCAGAGACTCGGGTTCAATTCCCGCCTCTGGCGACTGTCTGTGTGGAGTTTGCACATTCTCCCTGTGTGTGCGTGGGTTTCCTCCGGGTGCTCCGGTTTCCTCCCACAGTCCAAAAATGTGCAGGTTAGGTGAATTGGCCATGCTAAATTGTCCGTAGTGTTAGGTGAAGAGGTAAGTGTAGTGGAATGGGTCTGGGTGGGTTGCGCTTCGGCGGGTCGGTGTGGACTTGTTGGGCCGAAGGGCCTGTTTCCACACTGTAAGTAATCTAATCTAAAAAAAAATCAAGTTGGGTCCCAAATCAGTCAGGAAGCCAGCCATTGAATTAGCTCATACTCAGATACTTCAGAGCTATTATCATGGAATTGGGTCAAATCCCAGCATGACAAAACTTCAATTTCATAAGTATGTGGATTATAACTCTAATGTCAACCATGAAACTAATGTCAATTGTCAAAGAAAACGCACCTGGTTCATTAATATCATTTAAGGAAAGATAACTACTGTCCTTACCTGGTCTGGGCTACATGTGACTCCAGACCCACAGAAATTGGTGTGGTTTGTGGAGGTCAGCCATCTCAGCTTCAAGACCTCACAGCAGGAAGTCCTCAAGATTGTGTCCTAGCCCTAACTATCTTTAGTGACTGTATAACTGACCTTCCCTCAATCAGAATGCCATAAATCAGAGGGTTCGCTAATACTTGCACAATGTTCAAAGCATTCTTACATCCTCAGATACTGAAGCACTTCATGTCGCTCTGTCACAAGATCCCTGAAAATTCCAGCCTGGGCTGACAATTGGCAATTAACATTCACGCAATAGAAATGGGAAGCAATTACCACTTTCAATAAGAGATCACCTAAATAATGCTTCTGGACACTTAAGCCTTTACTATTGCTGAATCCCCTATGATCAACAGTATCGGAGTTACCATTGAGCTGAAAATGAACTGGACTCATGAGGTAAGTCCTGCTCACTGTGAATAGAAGGGCAGGTCAGAGAGCAAAAATACTGCTGTGAGTGATGCAGTTCATGACACCAAACGCCACTCTGCTGTCTACAAGGCACACATCAGGAATATGATGGAATACACCACATTTGACTGGATGAAATGTATCTCCGACAACAGTCAAGAAATTGGAGACCACCATGATAAACACACAATGCTGTAGACACTTGAAGCCTGAAATGAAACCAGAAAGTGCTGGAGTAAGTCAACAAGCCTGACAGCATTGGTGGAGAGAAATAGAGAATTGACCTTTTGATTCCAATATAACTCCTCTTCAGAACAGTACTGAGGAGGAGTTATGTAGGACTAGAAACATTCATTCTCTTTTTCTATTAACATATACTACCAGACCTGCTGAATTTCTCCAGCACTTGCTTTTTTTAGGACAAGCAACCAGTTTGATTGGCACCATATCTACAAACATGCAGTGAATCCAACACCAATCTTCTGTAGCAGCCTTATGTATCAGCAACTAGATGTGCTCTAGAAATTCACCAATGCTCCTTAGACAGCATCTTCCAAATGTATGACCATACCTTCCCAAAGACAAAGGCAGTAGATGCATGAGAACACCAGTACCTACATGTTCCCTTTCAAGCCACTCACCACCATGTTTTGGATATATATTCCTTCCATGTCCCCATAGTCATGTGAACCACAGGCTGTTCTCTTATTAGCGAGGCACGACTGGTCATGAGTTTAACCTGAGTATCACCATGCCCCAGGGGAGGGGTGAAGTTGAGAAGGTGATCTCAGCCAGTGTGTGGGGATTGAACCTGTGCTGTCGGTATCACTCTACATCATGAATCAGCCATCCAGCCATCATTGCCACAGGGCGTCAGTTAGCACAGTTGGCTGGACGGCTGGTGTGAGATGTAAAGAGGAGAAGTGATCCTTCGGTTAAGCTCACCACCAGTTGACTCTCTCTGTGTCTATGTGAGAGCAGCCATATGGAACTAGAACTAGGGCGATTTCTACGGCAACCCTTGTTACGACACGGGTTAAAACCAGCAACACAGAAAAGATTGTTCCTGTGCAGTAATCTATAAAAAATCGAATGGCCAAGGAACAGTTAAAATAAAATTAACGACTTTATTTCTTAAAGTATAACAGAGAATAATTAACTAATACTATTTACGATTTCTTTCTCTAACCTACATTCTACCTTCCCGTCTATAATACTAGTCCAATAAAACTCCCAATTAAAATTTACTAAACAACACTTCTTATCTCAGAACCAGGCAGCTGCAGATTCTTGTCTTCGGATCATCCTGTGCCTGGAGTACTGAGAGACAGAAGTACTCTAACTCTCAGTACTTCTGCTTAACAGAAATCTTAGTTTTCACTTAAGATTAAACAATTGATCAGATGTTGATGTCTGTTTGTGGAAGGAAACTTCCATCACCTGCATCTACCTTCTAATTTATAAATGGTGGATAGAATTTGACAGTCACTCAGTATCTAGTTTCTGCCACATTCTCAAATCCACATTTGCAATAATCAGACAGTTGAACATTTTCTTGTTGGAAATGGTGATTTATTCATTAGTAATTACTACCTGCCACACGATGTTGTCCAGGTCGTGCTGTAGGAGCCTTGTGAGCTGCCTTATCCTGTAAGGAATTGGAAATGGAGCTGAATGATGTAAAATTGCACATGAACATCGCTGTGACTTTATATGATAAATGGAAGATTGTTGAAGGAACAGCTGAAAATGGGCGAGATGAGGATGCCACCTGGAAAAATTCCTGATCATAGAATCCCTACAATGTGGAGAAAGACCATTTGGCCCATTGCGTATGTGCTGACCCTCCCAAAAGCTTTCTCCTCAGAGCCCGCTCCCTACCTTACACTGTAATCACACATTTACTATGTTTAATCCACCTGACATGACATCTTTGGACTGTGGGAGGACACTGAAACACACGACGAAAACCCATGCAGAACATTGGCAGACTATACAAACTCCACACAGATTGTCACCCAAGGCTGGAATTGAACCTGGATCCCTGGCCCTGTGAGGCAGCAGCGCAAACCGCTGAGCCATCATGCCATGCCTGATGTCCCGAGAGAAAGGCAAAATGTTGCCAATGCTGGAAATCTGAAATTAAAACACAAAATGCTAGGAAAGCACATGTGATCAGACAGTATTTGTGGAGTGAAATAGTTTGGTACAGGTCAGGACCTTTTCACATGAGATGCAACCTTCTTGAGACATCCGAGTTTCCCAGAGGACTTGTCAGGGTCGATGCAGAAAGATTGGTTCCTCTTGCAGGAGCAGAGGGCACAATCTCAGAATACTCTCTCACCTATCTAAGACATATGAGGTAGAATTTCTTCTCTGAGCGTCATGAATCTATGGAATTATTTATCACAGAGGACTGTATAGGCTGTCTCAGGACATTCAATACTGAGCGATTTTTAAGGGAATCAGTAAGTATTATATCAAATCGGTCATGATTTCATTGAATGGCAATCAGACTTAAGGGACGGCATGACCACCTTCTGCTGTGTCTTACTGTAAGGATTAACAGATGTAATGGTCAAACTGTAAAACCAATTCATATTAATCAGGGTTCACTGCTAAAACTATACTAATTTCAAAAAGGCAGGGATCAGAGACAAGGGTTTCTAATCTGTGAATGAAAACTGACCAAAGATTAAATGAATAAAATACACTAATGGTCTAAGCCAATTAGTATCAACATGTACAAAGCCAATTAATTTGAGAAACAACCTGTTTAGGAACAATAAAGGAACCAAGGATAAAAAGCTAATTAGACTTGAACAGGATGCTAAGAAATTCTCCTTGAAGAATTCAAGAAGCAGAATATGGTTGTCAAAGAAAAGCATGGGTTCAGTGAAATTTAGGAGATCAGTCCATGCACTGCTGTAAGAATGAAGACTTTAAGAAGTGTGGCCAGATAATATGAAAGTCTGTGGAACTATCAGTCAAATGGTAACAGGGTTACGGTCAGTGCAGAAGCTCAGCAAGAAGCTGCAGCAGAGAAGAGTGTGCTTTTGGGCCAAAGATATCAAATGTGGTGAATTAGAATGTGAACCTTCAGGCATAGCATGGAGTAGAGTTGGATAGCACATTGCTTTCACATGATTCTCTGCCAATTGTAACTGTATGGTGCTGCACCTTTAAAGATGTTAACATAGTCCTCACAGTGCTAGGGACCTGGGTTTGATTCCAGCCTCGGGTGACTGTCTGTGTGGAGTTTGCACATCCTCCCTGTGTCTGTGTGGGTTCCCTCTGGGTGCTCTGGATTTATCCACAATCCAAAGATGTGCAGGTTAGGTGAATTGGCCATGTTAAATTGCCCATAATGTTCAGGGATGTGTAGCTTAAGTGTATTAGTCAATGGAAAATGTAGAGTAATGGGATATGGGTTTGGAGGATCAGTGTAGACTTGTTGTGCCGAAGGGCCTTTTCCCACACTGTAGGGATTCTAAGATTCTGAGTGAACAGTTCATATTGAAGGGTATACAGAGCCACAAAACATGACCCTGCTGTGATAATCAATTCAGTTCACACCAACTGAGAGCAAGTTGTGGCTGGGAGCAATGATAAATTGAAGACTACAGGTTCTCATAACATCTTGGCTGCAATGTTCAAGACCGATCCATTGCATTGCCTCCTTCTTATTCAATGTATTCTAGTGTTTCTATACCCCTGGCATCCACCCAGCAATGTAGAGACTAAGCAAGTTAAGTTCTACCTCGATAAAAATGATTATATTTAACCTACTCCTTCTATTCTCCTGCAAAACATCATAACATGGCAGTAGTCATCAAGTAGTACAAATCAACCAGCCATTTGGATACAGAACTGGTTCGAAGGCAGAAGACAGAGGGTGGTGATGGAGGGTTGCTTTTGCAGACTGCACCAGTGGTGTGCCACAAATATCAGAGCTGAATCCACTTGTTGGATGTTGGCAACGGATGCAGCATGTTGGCGTGGTCTCCCTGCAAAGCTGATAAACATGCTCTGTTTCCATATTGTGCCAAAGTCTTGAACGACTCCAAAGTCACATCTAGAGTGTGTGTAGATATTGGCTGTCCTGCCCTGTGCCAGGAGGCAGGCTCTGGTGAGAGCAAAGAACTCTGCCGCCTGTGTGGACACCCCATCTGGTAATGCAGCTGATTCGAGAGTGGTGATGGGGGGTGCAAATGGCTTGGCCTGCTATTGTGTAATCAATTATGTATTTGTCTGATGGCCGGAAAGAGCCGCTGGTGAAACGAATCTGGTCCGGGTTTTCTCAGACCGGTCAGGACACTTGCTGAACCAGGCGAAAGTGAGGACTGCAGATGCTGGAGATTAGATTCAAGATGAGAAAGGTTCTGAAAAACACAGCAGTTAAGACAGCTTCCGAGAAGCAGGAAAATTAACTTTTCTGGCAGGATCCCTTTGTCAGGAATGCTGAACCAGGTCCAAGAAGTTGTGGTTGTCTGCAGAATCAGGTGTGCGGAATTAGGGTGGCGGGGTTCAAAGCTAGAGCGCGGTGTAGGGAAAGGTTTGCCTAGATCATAAAGCGACCTCATGACCAGTTCTCTGAGTTGTAGTAAAATGTTGGATTGCTGCTGAAGTAAGCAGCAGGGAGAGTGACAGTGGGTCCAAAACAGTACAGGGATGATCTAGCACAATGGAGGTGGCCTTATCCGCTGTTATTGTGGCTGCTTCCACCGTGCACAAACATGCCGGCATTCTGCTCATAACAGATGGTAACTAAGCATTATAAAACGCAACTGGGCGACGGAAATCCCATGAAGCTGTGTTAAAATGCCAGACACAAAACCTTCTGACGTGGTTGCATAAAGATAGAAGCCCTGTGAGGAATCTGGGATTCCCAGAGCAGGAGTGAAGATTAGTTGTTGCTTCAGTTCAGTGAATGCCCGTTGCATTTGGGTTGTCCACTTCACTCTGGTTGGATGTTTAGGGGAAGCTGCCTCCCACAGAGGTGCATCAATAGCACAATGGACAGGAATACAGGGCCTGCAGGAGTTTACCAGCCCCAGAAACACTTGCTGCTGCCTGTTTGTGACAGGTAGGGGAATCTGGGCGATGACAGCCAATTGCTCCGTGGACAGTGCTCTGAAGTCATAGGAAAGATCGCACTCCAGATATTAGACATTTTGCTGAGACAACTGCATTTTCTTGATAAACACCCTATGCCTATCCTGTGCCAGACTGCAGAGCAAGGCCACCGTAAACGACTTGCATGCAGTAGCGGAGGTGGAAGCCAATAGCAAGCCATCCGCATATTGGACGAAGATGCTGTGGCATGGTAGGTGAAGGGTGGACAGGGTGAGGAATAACGCAGCAACATAAACTGTGGGACTCTCCGAATACCGTGAGGAAAAAACGGTCTATGTATTTTGGCAGCCGCGATATGTAAAAACATAAAGGTTCAGGGGGCAACTTAAAGGAGAATGAGGCTGAGCAAAGGTGGATTACAAGAATATCAGCTGGCGGAGGCGGGGATACTGGTCAGGATAGCATTTGTGTCCGGGACTACTGGGAACAACAATGGCATTGACAGCCCTAAGATCTTGCACAAAACACCATTTTCGTGATCTTCCAAGCTTTGGGATCGGTAAGAAGGGAGTGTTGCATGGACCGGTTGTTGGCAGGAGGATTCCTTGGTGAAAAGGTGATTCCATAACTAGTTTGATTCCCAATACTGCTGCCGGTGAATCGGGTATTGTTGTATTGATGGCAGGATTGTTCCCTGTCTGAGAGTAACTGTATGTATTTGGGAGGCCAATAGCTGGCCTGCATAGTTCTATTGCTGAGCCCACAGTGATTATGTGAGATCACCTAATAAGAGTTGGCTCTCGGAGGAAGAGGCAGCGTCTGTGCCTTGTTTTGTAAAAGTAGCTTGTAGGAATGCGGGATCACAGCGCACACACAACTCACCATTCTCAATCAGTGCAAGCTCTACGAAGGGGTCTGTGTCTTGCCCAGACGGTGTGAAATGTATTGTTGGTTGTGCGACAAGCCCTATCATGGTTGTGAGATCTTTGGGGTGCTGTGTATTCTTAATTATAAAGGGTCTTTGCAGGACAGTGCAGCCTGCTCTGCGCTGAGTTGCATGTCTGCTGTAACACCCTGTGGTCTGACAAAGTATCTGCCAGTCATAGTTAGTGGGGAGTTGAGCTCCAGATGTGAGTTCATGAGTGGAGGATATGTTGATGCTGGAACCGGGGGGTGGAAGCTGGACAGTGAAATTGACAGACAAAACGGCTTGGCAACAGAGAATGGGTGGAGGATGAAGGGGTCGTTGATATGCAGGAGCGGAGAGGGTCAGGAAAGACGAGGGTAGTTTCTGGCGGGCACAACCAGGTGCCTGAGCCATATACTAATCTCACAACGAACAGCAGGGGAATTCCAGTCTGCTCTTGCAAACATCCTGGAGCCTTAGTGCACCGCCACTTTCCAGAAAGTGCTGAAAAGAGAGAAAGAAATAATACAAAAAGAATGGGCCATGAAAAGTGAATTTCACCAACCACATTCTCGATTAGATTACCTCTCCCTTCTGCCGTCTCCAGGACAGAAATGAAAGAAATGGTAGAAAGTTAAGAACATGTGACATAGAAATTCATTGGAATCATTTTCCCATTCGCCAAAACAGAAAATAATGGCTAGTGGAGTCACGATAGAACTTTGTTTCACAACAGCGATGAAATAACGGTCTCTCTTCGGTTCCATTGAAAATTCAACTTGTCTGGAACAAAACAGCAGCAGCAGAGATGCTTGAGCCTACGATTTATCGTGTGGGCGGCGAGCACGATCATGACAATATGGACACTGATCTCTTTGAGAAAGTCTGCACTCTCCCACACCGCAGTTAATTCTCCAAGGAGCAAACCCACCAGTTCTGTTTTTTTTTGTTTACTTTGAACACGGCACTTAAACACGCTGCAGCTTTGTTGTTGGCCCACAGAAATGGCAGTGGGGTGGGATTGGAAGCGACGCCCCCTTAGAGACTGGAACCTGGTTCCAGCGCCTTCAACCGCTCGGCCACGGTAACACCCGAAAGCGTGCCATCTATTTTCATACATTTTCAATTGTGCTCCTGCAAAACAATAGAAGTAAACTCACAGGGAAGGCATTCCGTAATCCCTGTCCTGCTCGCATCGCAGCTGGGATATGCCCGACGACAAGATCAATTCGCAACAGATAAATGTAGCCCATCAATCCACACAAAAATCAATGAAAAATTGAATCTATCTTCTGAGACTCTTTTCAGCTACAAATATATATGCGAGTGTGAGAATGTATGTTTCGTCATGATTTGATAAAATAACCATGGCATTACTGGAATGTCGATTCTTGCTTTAGTAAATGATTTCGCCCATTGGTCGAAACAGATCAACTTTCACGTTTACACGGAACATGAAACATACCGTACTGCAGGAAAAATGCGCAAAGCTGAGCAGGCCGTGTTCCACAACATACCGTGCAGGATAGTTTCAGTCACTGTGTCTGTTTTGCAGAATTAGCGTCACAAAGAATGTTCTCTGAAAAGCCGCGGGAGCAGTACACTCCGAGAAGACAGATCACAATGTCAGCATGCTCATACCTCGGTGCCAGTACGAGTTGGCACTTTCCGTGTCTGTTACATTAACCATGCAACTTGCTGCAGAGATGTCTCCACCTGGACATGAGCGACATGGCTGCCAACTGTGTTGGAAACCTGTGTGGGAATCGATGGGAAGCGACTCAGTAAATTTCACAAAAGTTATGCTTATTAGAGATGCAGTTTCTGTTCACGTCAATGCAAAAGGCAGTTTCTGAACATATTTACCGAAGTCAAAAGGAGATTACCCCACCCACACCCCCAACCCACAAGATGTCAAAGAGGTGCGAACTGCACTTGAGTGCTTTTTGTTCTCGATGTGAAGAGCTCTCACGCCTGAGTCACCTTCAGGTCTCTGGTTGCTGAGTGAATCACAAAGAAAGAGTTTCACCACAGCTGCAACTACCTCACTTTGTTATCCCACTTCCCCCCTCGCCTCCCCCTCCCCGTTTACATTTTCCTGCTCATCTATGATTTAAAGAAAACCAAATGGATGCAATGGCATTCGGTAGCTTGGCTGTTATTTCCGATTTCCCACTTGGAACATGGCTTAGATCTGGGGGCACACCTGAACATTAGTGACGCTATGACAGCACAAGTCCAGAAGTTCCTCTGAGAGTGTAAATTCATTCATTGCTGTTGCTGACGGAATGAGCCGCTATAGTGCAAAAACATGATTCAGGACTTCTGGTGCTAATTCTCGCACGTTGAATAACGGCAGACAGCTTCCAAATGAGGCCTTTCAGAGAGTACTTGGGGGTACATTTGACAGAGGGGCTACATTAGGAATCCGTGGTGCACTGTGACATCAGCTTTCTCCTTGGCTTTGAAATGGGCCATCTGCACAAGGAATGCAAATGTGTTACTGTTTTTTGTGGAAGGATTAGAACGCGGGAACTACACTCTTAAACAGAATGGTGTATGTTCAGAAGCAGGTTGGAGAAACACTTAACAACGTTTCGCCAGGGCTGTTTCTGCCCAGTTTCGAACTGGGGACCTTTCGTGGGTGAGGCGCACGTGACAACCACTACACTATAGAAACAAGCTGCACTGGAAGCAAAATGCTGGGAAATGGCGCTTGTTTAATTTTGGCGATGTGGTCAGCATGGACGAGATACACCGAAGACTCTGCTGCCATACTGTGTACATCAATAACGTTGAGTTGCTTACACCCCCTTTAAAGGATTACTATTAGCGGGGCTTGCCATCGCTCGCTGTGGCGCAATAGTTTAGTCTATTCGACTGTCCAACGGAAAGGTAGCATTGTGAAAAACTGCAGAACTGAAAGACTTCCTTACTTTTGTCCTGACTGACCATACTTCGTGAAATATTCCCGGATCCTCAGTTGAGAATTTTTGCTTGTGGAAATTATCTCACAAACTGTGTTATCTCGAAATGTATTGAGCGAATGGCAAAACAGTCACAATTTAACACGGAAGACAAACAAAAATGACAAACCAAAGGCATTTTCAGACACAGTGAAGCATGAATGCTGAACCTGAGACAGTCCGTGGGCATGAGCCATAAACTAATCTCACAACTAACAGCAGGGCAATTCCAAACTATTCTTTCAAACATACTGGAGCCTTAGTGCACCACCACTTCTCAGAAAGTGCTGAAAAGAGAGAAAGAAAGAACACAATAAGAATGGGCCATAAAAAGTGAATTTCACCAATCACAGTCTCGATTAGATTAGCTTTCCCTTCGGCCGTCTCCAGGACAAAAAAGAAGGAAATAGGAGAAATTTAAGAACATGTGACATTGCAATTCATTGCAATAATTTTCCCTTGCGCCAGAAAACCAAATAACGATGAGTAAATTCACCGCAGGACTTTGTTTCATAACAGCAATGAAACAACAGTCTCTCTTCGGTTCCAGTGAAAACTCAACTTGCCTGGAACGAAACAGCAGCAGGAGAGCTGCTTGAGCCCTCGATTTACCGTGTGGAAGGCGAACACGTCTTGACAGACGGACACTGACCCCTTGGAGAAAATCTGCACTCTCCCACATTGCAGTTTACTCTCCAAGAGACTGACCCGCAGTTGTCCTTTGACCACGGCACTTTAACACGCTGCAGCTGATGCGACGGAAATTGTAGCAGTGGGATTAAAACCTCCACCACCTGCCAAATTGGAACCTGAATCCTGCGGCTGAGGGTGCTTGGCCACGCTACAGAGCCCTGACCTTCTCTGAGTAATGAAGGGTGCTGTGTCTGATCCGCAGGACACCGTGTAGGATTATCAGGCAGCGCCATCCTCCCCGTGACATGTACATGCTGGCTAAGATCTTGCTGTGTAGATGTGTCCAGGCTTTGCCAATATCACCGTTGCTTAACTCCCTACATTCTGTTGGTCTAATTATGATTCCACTCAGAATCACAAATGTGTCACAAAACACCTTAGCTGAGCTGGTTCTCCACAGAGATAAATGTGTTTCTCTTTTGGTATCATTCTCTTGCCTTCTCCCTGTAACTCTCCACACTTTTACTTTCAACATTAACATCGAATTAGTTTTTAAGTAACTCGATTGATACTGCGTCTTTGTCAATGTCAGGCAGTGGTTTACAGACCCTAACCACTGCCTATGTGAAAACGTTTCACCTCATGTACATTTTTCTTCTTTTACTAATGACTTTAAATATCTGCCGAATCGTTCTCGATTCTGTTAGGCGTAGGGAGCATTCTCCCTTCCTTATTTCCTCTGTCTAACCCACTCATGTCTTGAAAGGTTTAACAAAGACAGTTTTCGGCCTTCTGCTCTCCAAGGAAAACTGTCCCATCTTTCCAAATGACCTTTATTGTTGACATTCCTCATATACCAGACTATTCCCATCAACCTGTTCAGCGCTGTTTCCAATCCTTTCCCGTGGCCACTTCCTAAAGGTTCAAACCCAGAACTGTGCAAACATCCAGATGGTGAAATTATTCAGAGTGGGATTGTGTGGGTGAACATCCTGAAACACTTGATTCACTTTCACCTCAAGTGGTACTGTGCCATGCTGTGGTGAAAGGGTTAAAATTGTGTCCCAATACATGTGTGAATCTAACCGAAAATGGAAGGTGTCGCTTAGTCCCGTGTGAATCTTATTATACACCTTCCCGTGTGAATCTTCTTATCTGTATGTAACCAGAATGGAATGTGTCTTTTAGCCTTGCTCTGCTGTTCACATGAATGTTTATATCTGGAAAAGAGTATATCAGCTGGAAAAGTCTCCAGTTCGGTAGAGTCTGCTCCGGGGTTGCGTTTAACCGCCGAGCGTGGGTTGTTGGCAACCGCTCTACGAGAACTGACGGCTCCCAGTTCCGGTAACACGTAGAGTGAGGATACACCAGACCCGTTGTAAGTACGAGACCTGGTTGTGGCGACGCTGCGGGGAATAAAACACTTATATTCTAGCAGACTCGCCTCTTGGCTGTTTGTTCTGTGTCAGACTACTTTCCTGCGAGCCTGGTCCTTGACCTTGAGAATTTTTAAAACACATGCCCACTACCATGACACTTATTACCCCTGAACTCAACGTTATTTCAAGGGGTGCAACTTTCATGATTTACACCTTGTTTTTATCAAACAGTTGATAGGGCGGCCGGGCAAAGTGAAATCAAACAACCAAGGCTCGATGTCGACCTGAAGTAAGACACTCTCACATGCTAGTATTAACTCAAGCTACTAAGCGACGATCAGGCGACAATCTTACGTTTCCAACACCAAACCAGCTCAAAGTCGCTCAGATCTAACTACATTACACTTTGCTCTCGGATTTCTAAGCTCCAAAGAGTTTAAAGAATATCACCTTCTTATTCCGTCTCCTTGTTCACGGGACAGTGCTGTTTATCCCTTCCGCTTGGACTCCAACGGCAGAGTATTCAGCTATTTCCCTCCAATGGCAGGCAGTGCGAGCGGAGGCAAGTGTGGATGTGCTCTCAAGCTCGCTCTGATTGGCTCAGCCAGTTCCATCAAATGCTGGAAATCAGCAAGTTTGTTTGGGAACTTCCTGAAAATACCATTTATCTGAGAGTTGTCTGTTGGGAAAGACAGAATGTACTCCGGATTCTCTACCCTAGGTAAATTCATGTGAGGGCATTTTTGTGCAGTCTGTTTGCTGTTCAGAATCCATCTTCACAGCAATCCTGCAGAAAGGCTTTTGTAACAGTGACATTGGTTTCTATGCTGCAATCGGGCAACAGTTAACACCTGTCCCAGATGAAGAGAATGCGAATGAAACCCTCAGTCACTGAGAGTCATCCCCACGGCCCTGAGCTGCGGGGCTGCAGACAGTCTCACGCGGAAGGGAGGGTTAAAATGAGACATTGTTTCACCATCAGCCACTCTGTCCCAGAGACAGGAGGAGGGACAGCATCAACGTGTGGCGTCACTCACGCGCCCACAGAAGCTGTTCAGCCCATCGAGTCCATGGCGACTCTCTGTAGCTTGTATATCTCTGTGGTTATTCATAATGGGCCATCTATGTTATAGTAATGCGGAACTGTGTCAGTGTCATAATGCTGTCTCCAACAAGTTGATCCAATTGTTACTCACGGCTTTTCATTTCACGGGGAGGACACTGCTGTTCGAACCAGCACAGGGAATAACTGCAGGGCGTCATGCGCATAGAGCACTCTACAACTGATATCGCTCACCTTCACCAGTTTATTCCCAGCTCTGGCAAATGATTTTGCGAATCAGATCAGAGCAGACCGACAAAGAACAGGAAAAGAGCTTCCAGACTTTCACAAGTGTGTTTCCTCACCTGTGTCAATTTGGCGGGTGTATCATAACCAAACATTCATTTCAGATACATTGAGTGAAAGGAAGTGGAAAATTAAACAACATGCAATACCTAGAATGGAGCTATGTTATTTCCGAACACTAGCGGCGACAGTATACACACTGAAACCTGGAATTGTCAATGAGCAGAGGATGTTTTCAATCCATTAATTTCGGGGTTATGAGCCCAATACGCTCGCGCTGGGCCGCTCTGTTAGTGCTGACCACAGCAGTTTCCCGCAGTCTTCAGCTTTTCGTCTGGCGTGTGGCATGGCAATCAGTGTCGTGGGAGAGAAACGTCAACGCACTCTTCAACTCCATATCATACACGGGTTTGGGGATCGGGGAGGCGGCTAGAGGGAGTGGGAGTTATGCAAATTCTGGAAAGCTGTACAAAAGGGAGATTGCACATGCACAGGAACCCATCTTCATTTGGGAAACTTGTGCAAATAACGCCATCTGAAACAGATGAAACATTCTGAAGCAGAACTGCAGGGAAAGAGTCTCTTCCCGTCATCGGGAACAGTGTCTGTGTGCTCCTCGAAGTTACAGCGAGGGCTCTGCTGTCTGAATCAGTATGGGATATTACTGCAGCACATCCTGTCGCTCGGGCACACTGCACCTGATATGTATAAGCTGTATAACGTTACCCCAAGCTCAGAGAATAAATTTCACAGCTCACATCATCCCAGAGTGACAGGGAACAGAAGAAATCGTTTCAGACCATCATCTTTACACCCCTGGGAAGAAAACGGATGTCGGAGTGCAGACAATCTCGACTAGTGCTGTTGTTGTTGTCTGTGTGACAACAAGAGCAGGTACCAGGAAATGTTTATCTTGCTTCTTAAATCAGGCGTGAAAATTTGCAGAGCATAGACACATCTACCTGCTGTTAGTGAAATTATGAACGGCAGAGTATAGTTCACAGAGTATTGTCAGCCCTCTGGGTTATGGGCTCAGCACTCTCCAACTGTGACCCTCTGCTCACAGGATTTGAACACAAACAAATGACTCAGTGACAAATTCTGTTGAAACTGATTTTGTGAGGAATTGAAAGCGATGGAAAGAAAAGCCGCTTGAGAGCGGGATGTAACATTTTCTGTGAAGGGATTGTTTTCCAGACTCGAGGAGACTGCGCAGTGCTGTTTCCATGGGTCGATATAAGGATAGATAGATTGAAACAGCGTCGGATGTTATTGTAGGGAACCCTGTCGCTTAGACCCACTGCACCTTTTGTACAATGGTGAAAAAGCACGGACCATTTCTGTAGAGGGAACAAGTTCAAAATCGTTAATGCTGCAAAATTCACAAATATGTGAAACAGCAAAGCAACCCCAGAAATTGGTGTTAGGTGACGGGGTAAACCCCTCTGCAAATGTAAACCGACAAAACAGAAAGGATTCACCCCGTACTGTATTCTGTAAAAATTCAAGAGGCAAATAACTATTCCAAAAATCACTATTTAAAGTTACAAATAACAATTCTATTGTTTTTTTTAACATTTGACAGAGAATGATCAACTTATAACTACTTACAACTCATTTCTCTAAACCTTGTGCTCTACAATACCTTCCCCAACCCGACCCCATTAACATTTACAAAAAAAAACAATTTACAAACCAGCTTGTTGTCGAATCTTCTCTTCGTATCTTTCTCTGTAGATTTTTTTCCAGGTCGGTGTTGATGCTTCTTTTCTATGCAACCTATTTCTCCAGATAGGCACCTCTTGGAGATGTTACTAACATCCTCCATCTGTTGGTCTTTTAGATGCTGCCTTTGCTGTTCTTTGCCACTCTGGGTAACTGTTCAAAATGGCCGATATTTGTCCCAAAAAACGTCGGATCGTTTCATTGGTTTTAACATTGTAAAAATACCACATCCAAACTTGATTGGGGCATAATTGAAACTGATTGGCAGAATTCGAATTTGTTTTTGTATCCATGTAACACAGCTGTTAGTTGTTTCGACCTAATGTTATGTTGTTACCTTGTTCTGGACTCCTTGTGCCAGCCAGACATTTCAGCACCATTACAAGTGCATTACACCACAACTTCATAACAATGGCATTTGCCAAGACAGTCTATTTCGCTCAACATCGCTCTCTGTCAATCTCATGTGCCTGAGATTTGAACAATCTCTGGTCTATGTTAATTAAAACTGCCCTATTCTCATAACCTTAGATTTAACACACCCGGTTTTGTATGTCTTACAATATTAATTGATTCCTCATTGTGTTACTTCAACACCCGTTGAGAAGAAATTAAAATGAGAACAACAGTCACCTGTGCGACTGCGATTTGACCCAATGTTGCTGTAGCCAACCGATTCAGCTGCAAGCAAAATAGCCCACACCTTTCCTGTGCCAGTATTGAGACTGCATAGCATAGTGGTCAGTTTTAATGAGTTGAATTAGACTCAGCATCATTTCTCAGGACGAAATTTACTGGGATATAAAGAGATGATGAAATAGACGGGGGTTGGGGTGTGGAATATAGTTAGGAACGATATGGCCAGAGTTCCCTTGATACAAAATCGTTAGAGATGACGAAAACGAGGTTTACTGGGAGATAAAGCCATGAGAAAAGAAAAGAAGGGATTTAATTGGATGGTGGAAAAGACGAAGAATCACGCGACACAAATCAGGAATGACTGATTTGTGTCCTAATGGAGCTTTGCCAGCTGATGTGAGGTTGGAAATGATAAATAGGAGGGAAATTCACTCGTTCAGGTGAATGTATAATTGGAGGTTAAAGCTTCAATATCAGTGAGGAACGACAAAGAAGTTTACAGCAGGTACTTTTATTCTGAGAGTTATTGAAATCGGAGATAATTTTTCAGCAGAAGAAAACATGTTAGAAGATGATTCCAGCATATTTGAAAGGCCACGTGCAGACGCACAAGGAGCGACTTTAACAGGGACAGCGATTCTGAGCTGCCTGAATGGGGAGGCAAAATGGACGCACTCACAAATTGTTCAACGTTCATCGGAAAGAAATTGCTAAATACCTGCAACTGAACATGTTAAGTGTAAGAAGATCTGGTGGTGTTGAAAGGTGTAGCAGCTGGTTCTCCGTGAACTACTACAGATTGTTAATGTGCTGAGCTGTTTGTTTTAGCTTTGCATTAAATAGAAGCCGGTTAGCTCAGTCTGCTGACTAACTGGTTTATGGTCTCGAGTGAGACTAACAACGTGGGATTAAATGTCGCACTGTCTCAGTTTGCTATAAGGATCATCATCTCCTCCGCTCACGTGATCTGTAATACAATGGTGACTCCAGTGAGTAGGAACGAACCTGTCGATGTAAAGCATCATTATCATTGCCATCTGTTGCCTTGAACATTTGGTCACAATGACCAGGAACGGGACTGATTCCTTTTAATACTCACTCATCTCCGTCCGAAAAATCCAGCGATAAGACTCATCCTTATTCCTGTTTGAACCCTTTGTTCCACACAGCATCAAAACTATTTGTCATGACGTTACCAGATTCGGTGACAACATTCAATCTACCCAAAGAAATAAATCTAATTCCTTTCGAACGGTTAATTGAGCTGTGTGAGTTTGCAGCAAACAGGATTATATGAAACGAGTTTAAGAGCCTTTTCAAGAATGTAATCCAATGCAGTGTTAGAGATTTGAAAAAGGTCAACAAGCTAAAATATCACCTCTGTTTCTCGATCCACAGATGGATAATTACTTGGGGAATATGTGCAGTTTTACGGTTAACAATTGATACCTTTCCCAAATCAGAAACTGGAGTTTTAGAATAGATGCTGCTTTATTCGACATTATTCTTCATCTATGCTTCAGTCTGATGCTCCAATAATTCCTGATTAACGTCAGTAAAAGCAGCTTTAGATAACGATTGGAATTACAACTGAGGCATTACACGCTGTTAAGTACCAATCGCTGATCAGTTGCTCCACTGGAGCCGCCGGCAGCAAGCCCATAGCGTGCCCTAATCGTACCTCTGGGACCTTCGACCCGCCTGTTCGACTTTTGCTGTGGTTCTGAAATTAAAGCTAAGGCAGAGGAGGAGGAACTGATATGGACCTGTGACTTTTCGAGCATCAGGTTCAGGAGATGGGACATAGAAAAACGTTGTGCAAAATAGACTTGATTGAAAACTGGGTTTCTGTTGGTCGCTGCGTTGTTTACAGACAATGTTATATTATCGCTGTCACAGGACTTCTCATTCGGTCGGCTTCAATTTGGCACAGAATTCGATTCAACGTCACTTCACTGCATGTTCCTACAGACAACAGGAAATATACTGCACTCATCATCAATATTCAACATGGTTACACCCAAGGACATGTTGTAGAGTTTGCATGAATACTGAAGATATCAGAATGTCATGCAAGAGTAAATTGAATTTCAGTTTAAATTGTAAAGTGATAAAAATCCAGAGTAAGATCCAGAATGCCCGAAATTCATGATTATTACTGTGGCCAGAACTCTAGCGAGGCAAAGGGGAAATCTGTCCCTGAATCCCCAATATCCACACTGCCGTTCGCTCTATGTGCCCAGTTGGAAACCTGTGTGAAGGAACATGCAGTCTGACAGAGCGCCTGGGAGAACCCTCCACTGTCTGATCTAAAGCTACAACAGGAGCTGTGTATTCCAGCTGTGAGAGCGGTGGGTTAAAGGGGAGAACCTTGGTATTCCGTGGTGTAGATTCACAGGGTCCTCATCATGTTATTGTTTAAGGCCCTCTGTCAGAAACAGCACAGATAGAGAGGAATAGGAGGGGGCCATTTCACCCGCAAGCGCTATCCCGCCATTTGATATCGTTATGGCTGACCGAACGCGTCAATGTCTTTTCCCAGCCCATTCACATCAACTTGTTGCCCAAAGGCGGAAAGACACTGAATAAAACGAAAAACTCTGTGCAACCGTGGGAGGGAAATGTGTTTAGAGACAGTGGGCTTCAGCAGTTGGTTTTGTGAATGAGCAGCGTATTCTGGACTGATCATGTTTCAAATGATGCGATTCCCTCAAAACTCACCACCAAGAAGGTGAGGAATCTTCTCTGGTCAGTAGCGGGGACGAGAACTCCAGACGATGGGAACTGATGATGAATCAGCAGAACAATCATTGATTCAGCTGAAATCTGAACTAAACTCCGATTCTGCTGGGACTCAAACCCACAAACTTTGAATCACAATCTTAACAATACAGTAGAAGTCCAACACGACTTTCATTGTGCCACAGAGGTGAGCTAGCCTACATTTTACTGCACCCAACATTATGGTGTTCAAGTCTTTCATCAAACATCTATTTATCCTCGCCCCACTTTCCAGTACCTGGTCCTTATCTGTTCATGCTCTAGCTCCTCAAGTGTTCAGCTAAATACTCCTCAAGTGTTCTGAGGAATCTTAGATTTACCATACGTTCACACAGTGAGTTCCAGACAAACAACACTCTCAGGATGCAAACGTTCTTCCTAAATCTTCTCTGAGCATCCTCTCTCTAGCGTTTCATCTATATCCCTGGTTATTAACCCTTCCTGTTAGAATTTTATTCCTGTCACACGTATCTATTCCCTTTCTGTGCACGTTAAGCAATTCCTCTCTCAGATTTCTCCGGTCTCAGATTAAGAGCCCCAATCGAACTCATCTATCTTTGCAGTGACGAGAGTGTAGGGCTTTAAAAAAACACAGCCGGTCAGGCAGCATCCGAGGAGCAGGAGAATCGATGTTTCGGGCATAAACCATTCGTCAGGAATGAGACTTTTGTGTGGGGTTTGAGGGAGGGGAATGGGATTGGTGGTCAGGTAGCTGGGAAAGCCATAGGTGGATGAAGGTGAGGGAGAAAGTGGTAGTTCAGAGGGGGATTGATGGCCGGGTCCAGAGAGCAGTGCCGAGTTGGAGGCTTTGGACTGGGATAATGTGGGGGGACGTGAAATGAGGAAGCTATTGAAATACACATTTATCCCGTGTGGTTGTAGGGTCCTAAGGTGGAATATGAGACGTTCTTCCTGCAGGCATCGGCTGGTAATGGAATGGCAGTGGCTTGTGCCCGAGGCATCGATTCTCCTGCTCCTCTGATGCTGTCTGACGTGCTGTGCTCTTCCAGTACTACACTTTCGACTCTGAGCTCCAGCACCTGCAGCCCTCACTATCGCTTATCTTCGCAGGGGGAATGGTCGAGCTCAGACACCACCTTGGTAAATCTACTCTGACCACGTTCCCGTGCAATCACACGTTTCCTGAAGGCTGGCGATCAGAACAGAACAAATTATCCAAAGAAAAGCAGAAATAGCTGAACAAAACCAGCAGGTCTCGTCGATCTGAGGAGAGATTTTCGAGCCAAACGATCCGCCTTTGGAACGAATGGTATGTGTGGGTGGAGCAGGGCCTCAAATGATTGAACTCAATGTTGGGTACTGAAGATTGTATGGTCTCTCAGTAGGAAATGACGTGCTGCTCTTCCAACTCGCGCTGTGCTATGCGGGAGCGCTGCAGCAGACCAAACTGACATGGAGGCATGGGAACACAGTGGGATGTTGCAGTGACAGGAACCTGGAAGCTCAGGGTCTTCGTTTGCTTGCCGACAGAATGTAGGTGTACTTATGTTTGTCACCGCTTTGTTTTTCTCTCCACAGTCTCGATGAGACCACATTCTGAGCAGGAAATGCAGTTTGCTAAATTGAGTGATGGGCAGATAAATCTGTGGAACCTTACACAGCAATGGGAGACATCGTAAACGAGTAGCATTACACCTTCTGGGATTTCGTGTAATGGTGCCAAATGGGGAAGAGCTGGGGATCAAGGAGGATTGGACGATGGTGTACAGAGAGCAATTGTCCTGCATAGTGCCGGTATTCAGTGGTGTGGGCCAGTGGGGAAAGGGCAGTAGAATGTATATCTTCCTGAGCTACCTGCGATAAGTAAACGCCTCACTCCGGAACAAAATTATCAAATGATTTTCATTTCAACAACAGCACCAGGTGCAGCTTGAGAAGTTACGTGTTTGTACTGTCACTGTCACCCTGTCTCCCCGGGAGCAGTAGTACTCCCCCACGCTGATTCAGACAGCACAGTTCTTCCTGTGACATGTCCCTTCGAGAATGGAAGGACAGGTATCAATAATCCGTACTTGGAATGGAGTATCTGTATTGCTCAATAACAATTGCTTAACAATCCTAACTCCTATTCAAATCACTTGACCCACATCCTTGTATGTCTTCGCATCATAAATTCACATTTGAATACTTCGGAAAGTTATGTGGATTTCTGCCTCTCCGACCCTTGCATACACTGTGTTCCCCATTTCAACCACCCACTGTTTGAAAACGTTTTTCCACGCATTCACTCTAATCTTTCCGCCTCTGACCTTAAATCGATGGCCTCCCGTGATTGAAATCTCCATCAAAGCGAAACATGTATTTCAGTCTCCGCTATTCATATCCCTCAGTACTTTGTACATCTTAATCATGCCCCTCTCAATTTCCTCTTCTCTAAGAAAAACAACTCCAGTTTGTCCAATCTCTCTTCTTCAGCCAGACAATATCCTGGCAAATCTCCCCTGCATAACTACACACAATAGTCTCGCTCGAGCCGAATGAACAAGTGAAATAAATGATGCGAAAGTCGACAGAAACTGGTGTTTTTTGAATAAAGTTTATTTTCCTCAGTGCTTCCCTGTGCCCTTTTCCTGAGCCTGATGTTTCAATAATCGCTGGTCCATGTCAGTAAAAGCTGCGCCATGTGGATTGAGCTCACAACTGCGGTATCGAAATGGATCAAATAGTTTCAACGTCCCGATGGTAAGACTTGGGCATGGTCACCCTGTAACAGTGAGCACAGCAACACAGACTGAAGGAGGTGAATGTGAAAGTGATTGTAAGGGAAATGGGACGGGGAACTTAAAGGAGGTATGTGATTGCCGGAGATAGGGAATTCTCCGAGAATGGTGAGTCTGGATCCTGATATATGACTCGCAGAGATGTGTGTGAGAGAGAGGGGTTTGATGGAAAAAAAACATAATCTCAGAGAATGCCTTCATGTAAAATCAACTGATTCCTTTCTGTGTTTCTTCAGCATTAGTCACAAGGAGTAAAATGCAGTGACTCGGATTCGAACGATCTTACTGCGGCCATAATGCAGAATATTTTAACATTCAAACCACCACTGTGTCATGCAAAGACCGGTGTTTAAAACAGCAATAATTACATTGACAGAGGATGCGTTAGGAAGAGAAGCAGATACACAGCAGGAATATTACGTGAGCGACTGCGGACATGTGGGAATTCAGAATTAGCTGAAACTTTAAATTCAATATCACCAGACGCTGTGGTGGTTCCATCGAATACTGCATGTTGAAGACTGAGTTTGATAGATTTCTAGAAAAAAAAAGGTTCAGGGGATGGTGCGGGATATTGGTGCAATGCATGTTTCAATAACAATGTGTTATTAACTATGTGTTAATAATAGTTTCTTCACCAACTTCCAGACAGAAGGAAGTACACATTGCTGCAGTCAGTCACATAACTCCAGTTCCTGGAAACAGAATCAGACAAACTTTGTGGCACAGCCGCGAATACCAAACTGGAAGTGACGGTGGAAAAAGTGAGGACTGCAGATGCTGGAGATCAGAGCTTAAAAATGTGTTGCTGAAAAAGCGCAGCAGGTCAGGCAGCATCCAAGGAGCAGGAGAAACGATGTTTTGGGCATGAGCCCTTCTTCAGGAATGAGGAGGGTGTGCCAAGCAGGCTAAAGTAAAAGGTAGGGAGGAGGGACTTGGGGGAGGGGCGTTGGAAATGGAGGTTAAGATGAGGGTGTTAGGCCGGAGTGGGGGTGGAGCCCGAGAGGTCAGGAAGAAGATTGCAGGTTAGGAAGGCGGTGCTGCGTTCGAGGGATTTGACTGAGACAAGGTGGGGGAAGGGGAAATGAGGGAGCTGGAGGAATTTGCATTCATCCCTTGTGGTTGGAGGTTCCTAGGCGGAAGGTGAGGCGCTCTTCCTCGAGGCATCCTGTTGCCATGGTCTGGCGATGGAGGAGGCCAAGGACCTGCATGTCCTTGGCGGAGTGGGAGGGGGAGTTAAAGTGTTCAGCGACGGGGCGGTTTGGTTGGTTGGTGCGGGTGTCCCAGAGGTGTTCTCTGATTTGTTCTGCAAGTAGGCGGCCTGTCTCCCCAATGTAGAGGAGACCACATCGGGTGCAACGGATACAGTAAATGATGTGTGTGGAGGTGCAGGTGAATTTCTGATGGATATATAAAGATCCCTTGGGGCCTGAGGGAAATGAGGGGGAGGTGTGGGCGCAAGTTTTGCATTTCTTGCTGTTGCAGGGGACGGTGCCGGGAGTGGAGGTTGGGTTGGTGGGGAGTGTGGAGTTGACGAGGGAGTCACAGAGGGAGTGGTCTTTTCGGAATGCTGATAGTGGTGGGGGGGAATATATACTTGGTGGTGGGTTCCGTTTGGTGGAAATGACGAAGGATATTACGATGTATCTGGAGGTTGGTGGGGTGGTAGTTGAGGACCAGTGGGGTTCTGTCCTGGTGGCGATTGGAGGGGCGGTGTTCAAGGGCAGAGGAGCGAGAAGTGGAGGAGATGCGGTGGAGAGCATCATCAACCACGTCTGAAGGGAAATTGCGATCTTTGAAGAAGGAGGCCTTCTGGGATGTGCAGTATTGTAATTGGTCCTCCTGGGAGCAGATGCGGCAAAGGCGAAGGAATTAGGAATATGGGATGGCGTTTTTACATGGGGTAGGGTGGGAGGAGGTGTAATCTAGGTAGCTGTGGGAGTCAGTCGGTTTCTAGTAAACGGCCGTGTTGAGTCGATCGTCCGAGATAGAAATGGAGAGGTCTAGGAAGGGGAGAGAGGAGTCTGAGATGGTCCTGGTAAATTTGAGGTCGGGGTGGAAGGTGTTGGTAAAGTGGATGAACTGTTCAACCTCCTTGTGGGAGCACAAGGCAGCGCCGATAGTCATCGAAATAGAGGAGGAAAAGGTGGGGGGTGGTGTCAGTGTTGCTGCAAAGATGGACTGTTCCACTTATCCAACGAAGAGGCAGGCATTGCTGGGGCCCATGCAGGTGCCCATGGCTACTCCTTTGGTTTGGAGGAAGTGGGAGGATTGGAAAGAGAAGTTGTTCAGAGTGAGGACTAGTTCAGTCAGTCGAAGGAGGGTGTCAGTGGAAGGGTACTGGTTGGTTCGGAGGAAAAGGAAGAAGCGGAGGGCTTTGAGGCCTTCGTGATGGGGGATGGATGTGTATAGGGACTGGAAGTGGTGGTGGACATGAGCGCGTGAAGCTATTCTGTGGCACCAGTGACATGATTGGTAAAGGCCCGGTCATAGACTCATAGAGTTATAGAGATGTAGAGCATGGAAACAGTCTCTTCAGTCCAACCTGTATATGCCGACCAGATATCCCAACCCAATCTAGTCCTACCTGCCACCATACGGCCCATATCCCTCCAAACCCTTCCTATTCAGATACCCATCAAATGCCTTTGAAATGTTACAATTGTGCCAGCCTCCACCACTTCCTCTGGCAGCTCATTCCATACATGCACCACCTTCTGTATGAAAATGTAGCCCCTTAGGTCTCTTTTATATCCTTCCATTTTCAACCTAAACCTATGCCCTCTAGTTAGAACATAGAACATAGAACATAGAAGAATACAGCGCAGTACAGGCCCTTGGGCCCTCGATGTTGCGCCGATCCAAGCCCACCTAAACTACACTAACCCACTATCCTCCATATACCTATCCAATGCCCTCTTAAATGCCCATAAAGAGGGAGAGTCCACCACTGTTACTGGCAGGGCATTCCATGAACTAACGACTCGCTGAGTGAAGAACCTACCCCTAACATCAGTCCTATATCTACCCCCCCTTAATTTAAAGCTATGCCCCCTTGTAATACCCGACTCAATACGCGGGAAAAGGTTCATACTGTCTACCCTATCTAACCCCCTAATCATCTTATACACCTCAATCAAGTCACCCCTAAACCTTCTTTTCTCTAGTGAAAACAGCCCCAAGTGCCTCAGTCTTTCCTCATACGATTTTCCTTCCATACCAGGCAACATCCTGGTAAACCTCCTCTGCACCCGTTCCAATGCCTCCACATCCTTCCTATAGTATGGCGACCAAAACTGCACACAATATTCCAGATGCGGCCGTACCAGAGTCTTATACAACTGCATCATGACCTCAGGACTCCGGAACTCAATTCCTCTACCAATAAAAGCCAGTACGCCATATGCCTTCCTCACCGCACTATTTACCTGGGTGGCAACTTTCAGAGATCTGTGTACATGGACACCAAGATCCCTCTGCTCATCCACACTACCAAGTATCCGACCATTAGCCCAGTACCCCATCTTTTTGTTATTCTTCCCAAAGTGAATCACCTCGCACTTAGCTACATTGAATTCCATCTGCCACCTTTCTGCCCAGCTCTGCAGCTTTTCTATATCCTGCTGTAACCTGCCACATGCTTCCTCACTGTCAACAACTCCTCCGACTTTCGTATCATCCGCAAACTTGCTCACCCAACCTTCTAACCCCTCTTCCAGGTCATTTATAAAAATGACAAACAGCAATGGTCCCAAAACAGATCCTTGCGGAACACCGCTAGTGACGGCACTCCATGAAGAAACTTTGCCATCAACTACTACCCTCTGTCTTCTTCCATCCAGCCAATTCCTAATCCAAACCTCTAACTCACCCTCAATGCCATATCTCCGTATTTTCTGCAGTAGCCTACCATGGGGAACCTTATCAAACGCCTTACTAAAATCCATATATACCACATCTACCGCTTTCCCCTCATCAACCTCCTTCGTCACCTTTTCAAAGAATTCAATAAGGTTTGTGAGGCACGACCTGCCCTTCACAAAACCATGCTGACTATCCTTGATCACATTATTCCTATCGAGATGTGCATAAATCCTATCCCTTACAATTCTCTCTAAGACTTTGCCCACAACAGAAGTGAGACTCACCGGCCTATAGTTACTAGGGCTATCCCTACTCCCCTTTTTGAACAAGGGAACCACATTTGCTATCCTCCAGTCTTCTGGGACTACTCCTGTAGACAAAGAGGACATAAAAATCAAGGCCAATGGCTCTGCAATCTCCTCCCTTGCTTCCCAGAGAATCCTAGGATAAATGCCATCAGGCCCAGGGGACTTATCTATTTTCACCTTTTCCAGGATTTCCAACACCTCTTCTCTACATACCTCAAAGCCATCCATTCTACTTATTTGTGCCTCAGTATTCTCATCGACAATGCCCTGTTCCTGAGTGAATACTGAAGAAAAGTATTCATTCAGTGTCTCCCCAATCTCTTCCGCCTCCACACGCAACTTCCCCCTACTATCCTTGACTGGACCTATTCCTACCCTAGTCATTCTTTTATTCCTAACATACCTATAGAAAGCCTTAGGGTTTTCCCTAATCCTATCTACTAAGGACCTTTCATGTCCCCTCCTTGCTGCTTTTAGCTCTCTCTTCAGGTCCTTCCTGGCTACCCTATAACTCTCAATCGCCCCAATTGAACCCTCACGTCTCATCTTGAGATAGGCCGCCCTCTTCCATTTAACAAGGGATTCCAATTCCTTATTAAACCACGGCTCCCTCGCACGACCCTTTCCTTCCTGCCTGACAGGTACATAATTATCAAGGACACTCAATAGTTGCCCCTTGAACAAGTTCCACATATCATTTACTGAACAAGTTCCACATATCATTTACTGGCCTCTCCAACCCCAGGGAAAAGATTTGTCTGTATATCCAAGCGCGTGAAATGCTGAGGCTGAGGGGGCTTCTGGTCAAAGGCGGGGTGAAGGCATATTGGTCTCAATCTATTACATTATTAAGATTGAGCAGCAGCAATAACCCACACTGAGGATTGGCTCAGAGGAAGCATGCTGGAGCCTGAAGTGAGAGGTCGACGTATTGAAAGCATTCTAAGAGATTTTCGTTAACAAAGTGGTATTTTGTTGCTTTGACAGTAAGAACTTCTTTTGCTCACGTCGTCTCCACATCAGTCTCTTGCTCCAGTAAACACTCCAATCCAGCGTACATTGCTTCCATACCAACATAGAAACGCGTCCTATTCTCTCTCCATCTGGGATAATCTGAATTGACAATGTCATTCTTTGAATGGAGAAATGCAGCAGGGAGTTGTTAGTGCAGCAGTGATCTATTGGGATAGTAATCTTTGGAGACTGGAACGTGGCAGCTGCTGTTAGTTAAATTCGATGAATAAAATCTGGAAAATAAACCCAATCTCAGGAACAGAGACAATAACTTTAATATACGAAAACCTCATTCGTTCATGTCCCTTCGAAAGGGGAAACTGCCGACCGTAATGAGTCCTGTCAACATGTGACTCCAGACCCACGACAAAGTGGTTCACCCATGAATGCCCTCTGACTCAGACAACGGGGAAAATGTGAGTCGTGTCTGTGTGGACTCGAATTCAACTGATATCCAAACTAAATAGACACAAGGATACCCGCAGCGCCAAGAAGTCAGCGCCATGGGGTGACTGCAGGAAGGGATTCAATTACCCACTGAGGTGTAAACTCACTTGCTCAGTCACAATGCGCACAGGTCATTCACCACTCCCATATGTGAGAAGTGATCACTCCGGGGAACAACTGACAGAGTCACCAGGAAGTTTACAAATGACAGTAGGAGTTCGATTCTGCTGTTATTGAAGCTTTTTATCCCAAACAGCAATGAACCCTGTTTGGATGCCTGTTTCCAGTGGAGTGCCATTGTTTTCTGATGTAGACCAATGATTTAGACTTGGTTGTAGAAGCCATGACTTGCAAGTTTGCTGATGATACAACAATTGGTCGTGTAGTTGACTTTGGTGAAGAATGCCAAGGTTGGCAGTGATGCATTAGTCAGGTGGAAAAGTAAAGTGCTAAATGGAATTGAATCCAGATCAATGAGTGTTAATGAATTTGGGGAGAAGAAACAATAACAGTGAGTATTCTATGTGGTGTAGACGGACAAAGAGATCATGGAGTGGACATTCACGATCCCTGAATATCAATGGACAGGGGAATCAGTTGGACGGAGAGCGTACTGTAAATGCTGGAGATCAGAATCAAGATTAGAGTGGCTCTGAAGAAACACAGCAGGTCAGGCAGTATCCGAGTTGCAATAAAAATGATGTTTCAGCAAAAGCCCTTCATCAGGACTAAAGCTGGGAGCCTCGAGGATGGAGAGAAAAACGGGAGGGCTGGGACTGGGAAGAATGTAGCTGAGAATGCTATAGGTGGATGGAGGTAGGGTTAAAGGTGATAGGTCGGAGAAGAGGGTGGAGCGGATAGGTGGCAAGTAAGATAGACAGGTGGTACACGTCAGTAGGATGGTGCCAAGCTAGAAGGCTGGAACTCTGATAAGGTGGGCGTGGGGAGATGGGTAATCTGGTGAATACCACATTGATGCTCTGGGGTTGAAGGGTCCCGAGGTGGAAGATGAGGCGTCAGGTGATGAGGTAATGGCGGTGGAGGAGGCCCAGGGCCTGCATGCCCTCGGGAGAGTGGATGGGGAGGGGTAGTTGATGTGTTTGGTCACGGAGCGTTGGGTTGAATGTTGCGGGTGTCCTGGAAATGTTCTGTGAAGCGCTCTGCGAGAAGATGTCCGGTGGCCCCAATGTAGAAGAGACCGCATCGTGAGAAACGGATGCAATAAATGACAAGTGTGGAAGTGCAGATGCACATTTGATAGACGTGGAAGGCTCCATTGGAGCTTTGGAAGGATGTGAGGGGGACGATGTGGGTGCAGGTTTTGCAATTCCTGCGGTGGCAGGGGAAGGTGCCGGGAGGGGAGGGTGGGTCATTAGAGGGTGTGGACTTGACCAGGTAGTCGTGGAGGAAACAGTCTTTGTGAAAAGTGGATAGGGGTGGGGAGGGAAACATATCCCTCGAGGTCAGTGTTACTGACACTTTTTACAAACCCACTGATTCCCACAGCTGTCTGGATTATACCTCCTCCCACCCTACCTCTTGTGTAAATGTTATCCTGTATTCCCAATTCCTCCACCTCCATCGCATCTGCTCCCAAAGGACCAGTTCCGCCACAGAACACACCAGATGTCCTCCTTCTTTAAAGACCGGAACTTCCCCTCCTTTCTGGTTGAAGATACCCTCAAACACATCTCATCCATTTCCCGTACCTCCGCCCGCAAAGTCCACACCTCCAACCACAACAAGGTCCTCATCTTCTATCCCACCAACCTTCGCATAAATCACATCATCCGATGGCAGTTTCGCCACCTGTAAACGGACCCCACCCCTATCCACTTTCTGCCAAGCCCGTTCGCTCCGTGACTACCTCGTCAAGTCCACGCCCTCCAAGGATCCACCCTTTCCTCCTAGCACCTTCCCCTGTCACTGCAGGAACTGCAAAACGTGCACCCATATCTACCCCCTCACCTCCGTCCAATGGAGGCTTCCACATCCATAAAAAGTTCACCTGCACTTCCACACATGTCATTTATTGTATCTATTGCTCCCGATGTGGTCTCCTCTAAACTGGGGAGACTGGATGTCTTCTCGCAGAGCACTTCAGAGAATATCTCCAGGACACCCGCAAGAATCAACCCCAGTGTGCCTTGACCAAACATTTCAACTGCCCCTCCCACTCTCCCGAGGACATGCAGGTCCTGGGCCTCCTCCATCGTCACCGCCTCACCATCTGATGCCTGGAGGAAGAAAACCTCATCTTTCGCCATGCGACCCTTCAAAGCCATGGCATCAATTTGGACTTCACCAGTTTCCTCATTTCCCCTCCCCTAACTTACCCCAGTTCCCAACTTCCAGCTCAACACCGTCCTCCTGACCTGTCCCACTTATGCATCCTCATTCCCACCTATCCGCTCCACCTTCTTCTCTGACATATCACGTTCACCTCCCACCTCCATCCACTTACTGCGCTCTCAGCTACCTTCTCCAAAGCCCCATCCCTTCCCATTTATGTCTCCATCCCATATGCTGCCAGTCTCATTCCTGATGAAGGGCTTTTGCCCGAAACGTTCATTTCTCCTGCTCCTCAGATGCTGCCGGACCTGCTGTGCTTCTCCAACACCACTCTAATCTTGTGGGGAATCAGTTGATTGAGAGGGTTTTCGGATATTTTCTGTTGTTGACCACAGGCTGTGGATGAGAGTAGAACTTTAGCAACCACCAGTTTAGGGAACAGCTTAAGGACTGAGCACAGTCTGGTCACCGCATAAATCAACATTTGTCTAAAATTGTAAGACAAAAGATGGAAGGCTGAAATATGCAATATTGCCCATCAAGACTGTTTCACCACTCAATGAGTTTATCACTGATTCCTTTCCAAGTCAGGGTACTATGCGCCTTGGAGGGTAACTTGCAAATGGTGACGTTTCGTTGCATCTTCCAACATTGTCCTTATAGTCAGGACAGCTGTTGAACTTTGAACGTTCTGTCAAAATGCCCAGATGACTTACTCCAGTGCATCTTGTAGTTGGTGCACTCTGCTGAATTGTACCTTAGCGGTGAAGAGAATGAATATTGCAGATATTGAAGAGGGTACAATCAAGTGACTGTATTGTCGCAAATGGTATCCAGTTCCTTAAGTGTTATTGAAGTTACACCCATCTAAGCAAATGGAGAGAGTCGCGTTCCACGTCTCATTTGTGCGTTGCAAACGATGTAGGATTCACGGTGACACGAGTTGAGTTTATAATCAAGAAAATGACTACCAAAGGATATGTTTTTGTTGTCAAAGTGTTTATATAGCCAGTTCAAAACCTTGTTTCCCTAAATACTAGCTCTGTGGACGATTACATGGGGTAGTTTGGTTACAGTAAAGCCATTGAATGTCAGTGGGATGGGATTAGATTCTCATTTGTCAGAGTTATCATTACTGTATTCCGTCCTTGTGTGGAACGATCTGATTCCAGTTGCTTTCTGATTTCAAGTTCCATTTCCCATCTGTGCTTGAAATTTCAATCGTTTCCTCGCATAAATTTCTCTACTTGCCTTAATAATATGTAAGGACGCTGCAGGGGACAGCAGAGATTTGCGAAGATGTTGTCAACATTGGATAAACTGGACCTTCGTGCAATGATTGGTTAGGCTGGGATTATTCTCCTTGAAACAAAGGAGGCGGAGGGGAGCTCTATTATCACATAATAACATTTATAAACGTTCAAAGTTTGTGCGAAGATTTGTAGCTCGGGTGTTCGTTGCTGTGGTTCTGTTCGCCGAGCTGGAAGGTTTTGTTGCAAACGTTTCGTCCCCTGGCTAGGCGACATCATCAGTGCTTGGGAGCCTCCTGCGAAGCGCTTCTTTGATGTTTCCTCCGGTGTTTATAGTGGTCTGTCCCTGCCACTTCCGGCTGTCAGTTTCAGCTGTCCACTGTAGTGGTTGGTATATTGGGTCCAGGTCGATGTGTTTGTTGATGGCGTTTGTGGATGAATGCCATGCCTCTAGGAATTCCCTGGCTGTTCTCTGTCTGGCTTGCCCTGTGATAGTAGTGTTCATTTATATACATTCAATATTCATGGGATCTTAACAGGGTAGTTACGGGCAGGTGGTATGTCCTCTGGTATGAGGAGAGCACTAGAGGACATGAAATCACAATTCGTTATTGCCAATTTAATTCAGAAATGAGGAGTAATTTCTTTGCTCAGGGGCCAGTGATTCTGTGGAACCCTTTCCAGAAACTTTTGTTTTAGCTGAGTTATTGTGTATTTTCAAAATGTGCCAGACAGATATTTAACCAGAAAGACGAAGCTCTGTCGACATAAGGCTGGAGAATGGAGTTGAGGATTATCAGATCAGCCATGAGTTTCTTTGAATGGTGGAGCAGACTCGATGGGCTGAATGGCCGACTTCCAATCCTACATCATTTGGTCGAATGTATTATTCTATTGATAAATTTGGAATTCTGAGGGGATGGGATGAAGTGATAGAAAAGGTTTCTCAAACTTATCAGAAAGATCAAGAACTACGCTGATAAACCCATGAACAAGAAATGTGTTGTGGCCTGGAAACAACAAATGGCACTGGGCACACCGCAGATGGGTATGTGCAGAAGTTGTGATTGCTAAAGAAAATTGGTCGATCTAATGCTGTTAGCAACTTGGTGATCAAGCTGGATGATCGATCGCAGTGTGATTCACACGGCAATAGTTTGTGAAAGAATGAAATGTTTGTTTCATTGGAGAAGTTTTCTGCAGTTCCAGTTCCAACTGACTGTTTGAAATACTGATCAGATCTTTGGGTGGATTGTTACATCAAAATACTCATTCACAATCCCACTGGATAAACTATTGCTCTCGATCTCTCCTTATTTGTTTCTCTTTCATTCGATGTATATTCATATAAAGTCAAGATGGAATGAAGGGAGGAAACAAAAGTTGCACTCCTTTTCATTATCCCAATTCAACTTACAACAGAATCAAATTGGTTTGTTTCGACTTTGATGTGGTATCAATTTATCGCAAATCTCCAGTGCAATGAATTGCAAGAGCAAGACTCTCCATCTAATGTACATTAAACATGCGAGGCACAAAGGAAAACCACAGCTGCGTTTAATAAAAGTAACAACCAGAGTAGGATTTGAACCCACATGTGAACCATGAAATACCAACCCTCGCCATAACCTCGGGGCCATTTCCTCGCAAAACAAAGGAGCTCACATGTTACCCTGTCAAGATTACAAATGGTGCTAATAGGGGATGAGAAATTCCCTGATCGGAATCTAATCCACACCATTATATTTCTGCTTTCAGGGGACTGATAATATCAGCAAAAACCAAGGAATTGACACCATCCTTGGAAGGAATAGCTGTCCTTGATTGATTTCGAGTCGGAACTGTCTCAGAATGAACCAGCGAACAAGAAATTCCAGTCAATTCACACGCATATTTAGTCTTGACTCACAATTTCTTCAGACAGTTTCTCCCTCACGTGAGGAAGTATATATGGAGAGAGAAATTAAGTTGATGGTTTAGCTCGATGGCTTTTCTCATATGGCTGAACCAGAACTGGGAAAAGTTCCCGGAAATGCAGTTTTGTTCGTTTCATTTTATTAATTTTGCTGCACCCTCACTCTTCTAATTGCAATGATCGAAAGTGAATTGGATTTATATCATTGGAATATTTAATATTGTATTCAATTTTGATCCGAATTTATTTCAGCTTAAAGAAAATACTGATGAGAACAACTGAAAATTTAACTACAAAGAAAAAGCCAGTTTTGATGCTAAGTTACTTTGGCAGGTTTCAGTGGGTATCTAATGAACCCAACATCATGGCGATTGTCCTCCCATCTTTAAGGCATGAAATTCAAGCAGAAGATCGACCTCCAAGCGACGCGTCACTTCCTATTCATTACGAAATATCTTTCCTTGACAATCAGTAAAATCTGCTCAGTTCCATTTATAATGTTTAATGTGGAATATTCATGCAAATCTTTCAAAATTCTGCATTTTTTGCTGACTCGTATTCGGCTGCATACGTTTCTGATATTTCTTTGCATTTCAATTCATCCAAATTAGACATTGTTTCCTCGCACCTTCCATCCCCCACACACCACTTTTACACTGTTATCTGGCCACAGGCTGTCTCTCTCTCTCCTGGTGAAACTCACTGCTTGTGTGTCTCTAAATGTGCCTTCCCAAATATTTTGGAAACGGATTCTCTGAGTGTCAGAAATTCTGCTCCCATCATTTCTTTGTCCTACATCAATGGTTTTGAATACCCGACGTTCAGAAATTTAGTAACTTGAAAGAGTGAATTTACCACCTATTTCCTCCCTCCAAACCTCACATACTCTGGAAAACTTCCATTCGGTTTTCCTTGGTTCAGTTCCAAATTTTCCAACACGCAAATAAATAAAATCCCATCCCCACTAAACACCGTCAGCATCGTCTCTAATGTCTTAGCAGCCCAGTTAGCGCCCACAGTGTCCTCTCTGATAGAATCACAGATTCCCTACAATGCAGAAAGTACAATTCACCCAATCGAGTCTGTAGGGACACTCTGAACAGCATCTCAACCAGACCTATCCCCGCACTCTATCCCATATATTTCACCTGAAGACAGAACAGCCCTCTGGCTTGTGATTTCAAATAAACCTACTGGAATAAAACATTGCATCGTGTGACTGCTGACATTATCCCGCATTACCCATGGCTAATTCACTTAACTTAGTGATTTCACTCCCTGGACGTGACAGGGCAATTTAACATGGTCAATCCACCTCAACTGCAGATCTAAAATCAGTGCGAGCCACTCAGCAATTATATCATAACAGTGAGCACCATCTGCATCATGTTTAATAGCTTTATACACTGGTAACTCAGCCTAGTGAAAGCAAGCAGCGCCTATCAACCATAACTCAAAGTATCCAAACGCGATTCTGCGCTGTACAACCTCATTCGTGCTGCAGGGAATGTTTCTGCACTCAGATCTGAATGGGTTTACCCCGTTTTCTTCCTCAGGTTCCTGCTTTAAGCAAACATTTCAGTCAGAATCAAATCGATAAAATGGTTTTCATTCCAAAACAGATACAATGTGCAGTTTGCAGAAGTCACGTGTTTGCACTTTCACTGACACTCTCTCTCCAGCAGTTACAGTCCTTCTCCAGCTGATTCAGACAACACTGTCCTTCCTGTGACATATCCAATCGAGAATGGAAGGCCAATCATGAATTACCTTCACTGGAGAACAGAGCGACAGGTTTAAAACCTTTTCGATGCCCCCAGCGGAGAATTGAGCCCTGTGACAGGCGGGGACACTAACCACGATACTGCCGAGGATAACAACGCCGAAGGGGGCCTTTCAGCCTGTTGTTGCTGCACTTGTCCAACACAACTGCTTAACGACCTGAATCAAGTTTTCCATCATTCAGCCCATAGCCTTATATGTCTTGGCATCACAAAGTCTCATCTGATTTTTTTTTCAGGTGAAAAGGGTTTCCGCCTCTCTGACGCTTTGCGCACATCTACTCAAACTTTTCTGCCTTTTCCCGATATCATTTGGCTCAGTATTCGATCCCTCCATCAACAGGAAACGCTTCTTTCAGTCTATCCGATCCGTGTCCCTGATTGATTTGTACATCTCAGTCATGTCTTCCCCAATCTCCGCTGCTCGGCGACAAACAACCCCAGTCTGTCCTCATAACTGAAACTCTTCAGCCAGACAATACCCCAGTGAATCTTGCACTGTTCCCAGTACGATCACATCCATGCTATAATGTGAAATGTAGAACTGCACACAGTACTCGAGCTAGAGCCAAATAAACTTTTTTTATTCTGTTACTGTATGAGCGCATCGCTGGCTCTACAGCATATTTTGCTATTTCTAAGTACACAACAGGCACTGAGTCTCAACTATATTGCAGTGAGTCTGCAGTCATATGGAGGCCCGACCAGATAAAAATGCCAGATTCCTTCTTTAAAGGACGTCAGTGAAACTGATGTTTTTTTTTCAACAATTGACCATGGATTTATGGGATTTATTAGATTCGTAATTCCAGATATTTACTGAATCCCAATTCTACCACCTAGCATGGTCGGAGTCAAACACAAGTCCCTGGTGTCTGAATTAACAGTCCAGTGGTAAGAGCGCTCAGCCATTGCAGAAAACCGATCAAACTGATTTTTTCCAATGGTGTTGCTTTTCCCCGATACTGTCCTGTGTCATTTTCCTGAGCTTGACCCTCCAATAATCTCTTGTCCGTCTCAGTAAAATTGCTACATGAGTATTGATCTCACAACAGCGGTAACCAAATGGATCAACTGGTCTGCAGGTCCCGATCGTGGGGTTGGCGCACGTTCACCCACAGCAGCACGGACGGAACGGTATCAATGTGAGAGTCAGTGTTTGATTCTGCAGTGCCTTAATAAAATAGGAAATGACTCCACAAAAGAGCAGCGCTCCGAAAGCTAGTGCTTCAATTAAACATGCAAGGCTATAACCTGGTGTTGTGTGATTATTAACTTTGTACACCATAGTCCAACACCGGCATCCCCAAATTAATGACATGGCGGTGTTGAACGGAAAGTCGGGTTAATGATGGGAGGAGGGGAGAAGTCTCTGAGAACGGGTGGATTTGAATGCTGACATATGAAACACCGAGTTATGAGCGAGCAGAATTTGAAGGAAAAAGATCATTGCCTTGGACAAAATTACCATGTTCAAACAACTTATACCTTTGTCTGCTTCACAAAAACTGGGGCGGACAGAGAAACTACTGCCATGACTCGGATTCGGACCGAGGTTTCTGCGGCCACAACGCATAGTACTAACCACTATACGATCGCGGCATCCCACTTATCAGCACACTACACGGGCGCTATAAGTACAGTAACATAGACAATGTTAGGCAGAGTACCTAACACACAGTATCAGTGTTTAGCGAACAGTGACAGATATGTGGGAACTCAGAATGGGCTGACCGTTTAACATCGGGGCCTGCAGAGGCTGTGGTGATCCCATCATTAATATGCTGATGCTGAGATAAATAGATTTCTCCAAAACATCAAAGACTCCGGGGACAGTGCAGGTTTTGTTGAAATGTATGCTCCAATAGCAATGCAGTTTAACATCGGCTACTTCACCAGTTTTCCCCCCACAAGGCAGCAACCACTGCTGCCACAGAGTCCCAGTTCCCAGCCCCAGAATCAGCGGAATTGACTGGTGCAGTCACAAAGATCCAACTGGAAATCGGGATGGGAATGAGGTCGCAGAGATACTCGATGGCTCCAGTGACACAACCGGAAAATGCACGGTACTTCTATGACGGTTTAGAGGCGTAAGCAGTTCCGTGGTTGCGAGTGCTCCTGGTCAAAGGCGGGGCAGAAGGGAAATTTGTTCCCGTTTATAATGACATAGCGATCTACTGAGCATCTTGCTGAGACAGCTGAGTGCCACAACTGGAGCGTGGGTGGCTGGTTTGAAGTTTGATTTTGCTTCACTATCATCCACTTCCCTGGAATGAATTGTTTTCACCATTTTTATTTCCAATTGTTTAATATCTCTCTGTAGTCTGCGGCTGTCTTCCTCATGGTTAATTGCATGACTAACTTGTATGATCTGCACACTGCTGAATAACGATCATTACAAGTAAATATGAATCATTGATCTATATGAGAAAAGAGTGGAACACACAGCTGACATGCTGCGTAGGTTTGCAGGCGACGTCAGCATTGTAGACAGTGAGGAAGATTATCTAAGTTTCAAAAGGATATTAATCCAATGAGTCGTTGGACTGAAAAATGTAACATGGAGTTCAATCTGGATAAATGGAAGGTATTGCATTTTGGTACAACAAAAAGCGTAGGGCTTTGCAGAGTGTTGGAGAACACGGAAGCTAGGAATGCAGGTACATAATTCCTTGTAGTTTGCATCACCTACAGACAAGGTGGTCAAAGGTATTTAACATACTTCCCTTCATTGCTCAGTCCTTTGTGTATAGTAGTCGGGACGTTATGTTGAAGGTTTGCAGGACATTGATGAGGCCTCTTCTGGAATATTATGTCCAGTTCCGGTCGCCCAGTTGTAGGAATGATATTATTCAGCTGGAGCAGGTTCAGAAAAGGTATACACGCATGTTGCCGTGTGTGGAAGGTTTGAGTTATAATGAAAGGCTGGATAGGCTGAGACTATTTTCAGATTCCCGATCGGGAACAGGTAAGGCAGTATGCGAGGAGCAGCGAATCATTTTTTCGCGCAAGTGTCGTTCATCAGGCTCTTCCCTGAAACGTCGATTCTCCTGCTCCTCGGATACTGCCTGACCTGCTGTGCTTTCCCAGCACAACACGATCGACTCTGAGCCCTCATCTACAGTTCTCACTTTCTCCTAGTTGAGACTGGTTTCACTCGAGGTTAGGGGTTTGAGCAGCGACCTGACAGAAATTTATGAATTCTTGAGAGGCAAGTTAGAGTTAACGATAGCTGGCTTTTCCCAGGAGGGGGATTTTAAGACGAGAGGGCATATGTTTGAGATGAAGAGAGAGAGAGTTAATAAAAAAAGACATGTGAGGCTTTTTTTTTAGAGAATGTGTTTTACGTGTGCAATTAACTTGCTGAGGAAGTGATGGATGAGGGCACATTTGCAACATTTAAAGAATAATTCGATCCAACCATGAATGGGAAAGTGGGATTTTTAAAATAAATTTAGTCATGCCTAGTACATCAGTTATTTCCAAGAGGACAGTTAAGAGTCAACCACAACATTATCCATCTGGAGTATCCTGTGGGACAGAGCAGAGGAATATGACAGTTTGCTTCCCGAAGTGGCATGAGTGAATCAGATGGGATTTTCCACACAACTGATTCAGGTCATCACCAGACTCTTCAATTCCAGGTGCTTATTGAATTCAAACTCCACTATCTGTCATGCCAGGACCTGAACCCTTTGTCCCCAAAATATTACTTGGGTTTTTGGATCAACAACACAGAAGTAAAACTACAAGAGCATTTTCACCGCTGAGCGGGTACAGGAGGAGGCAGATGGGAGTAGATTAGTTTGTTCAGCATGGATTGGTTGGACTGACGGGCCTGTTTTCATGCTGTATGACTCTACGATATGGAGCAAACAGTTGGTTGGGGTTAACAGCAGCATTGACAGCATAACCGAACACCTGATGGGATATGTAATCCTGCTGGAGTCTCGGAGGTTGTTTTGCTCAGTCATCCCTTCCCACACACGGGACTGGTGAACGGTCTCTCCCCAGTGTTACTGATTAAATTAGTTTCCATTTCTGTGGTTAATTGGATCTCTTCCAGCAGTTCCCACATTGCTCTGTTTTCTCTGTGGTATCAGCGTCCTTTTTTCTACCCAGGGTGAACGATCCTTTCAAATTGTGTCCACACAGATACAAATCCTGTTTTCGATGTTGTTAATGTGTTTTCATTCTTCCTCATTCACCCACAGGGTGTGAGTATCACTGGTCAGGACAACATTTATTCTTCGCCCCTTGTTCGTTGCTACCTGGCTATGCAACACACCCGGGTGCGATCCCAGCCTCGGGGCTCTGTCTGCACAGAATGGGCTGTCTGCACATTCTCTGTGTGTTTGCGTTTTTATTTCTCCCTCTGACCAAAGATGTGCCAGTTACAGAGATCAACAATGGGAAATGAAGTTTTATGGGATAGGGAATACGTGGGGTCTGGTGGGATGCGCTTCGGATGGACCGTCTGGACTGGAAAGGCCGACTACCCTGCTTCCCCAAACGATGGGGATTCTTGAATTAAGGGTCAGCTCATGTTTGTCTGGCCCTGGAGTCTCTCGTAGGCAGGACTGGGGAAGATTCTGTATAAGGGACATGAATGAATGGGATTGTAGGAAATTAAAGTTATTATCTCTGTTTCTGAGGTCAGGCTTGCATTCCAGGTTTTATTCGTCGAACTTAAACATCACCTTTTCCGTGTCCCAACCCCCAAGGACAACCAGTTCAAAATATCACCCCAACACCACCTTCTCCAGGTTGAAGTCTTGACTGTGTGGAAGAAACTGATTCTGAGCTGATGCAAGCAAATGCAGCTGCCACCGTCAGTGTCGGAAACACAGATCCAAACAGCAAAATAATCTGTTAAACCCACCACTGTAAAGTTAACGGCTCAACACGCTCCAATTGTGCCACTCAGCTGTCTTAGCAAGATGCACTTTAAATCGCTATGAGAGTATAAACGGGGACAACTATTCCCTTGATCAGGAGCATGAGGAATTTCGTGCGCCCCTATACCATCATAGAAGGACCGCATTGTCAACTATTGCATCACTGGAACCAGAGAGTAACATCGCGCACTCATCCCATTCCCATTTCCGGTTGGATCTGGGAGGCTGTGCCACAGTTTCTCTGAATCCGAGGCTGTGAACTGGGATTATGTGTGATTAACTGCAACACTGGTTATGGCCTTGAGGAAGCTGGTGAAGTCGCCGATGGTAAGCTAAAATGCTGCTGAAGCATACATTTCAACAAAAACCTGTACTGTCCCCCGAGTCTTTGATATTTTGGCGAAATCTATCAATCTCAGTTTTCAACATTCTCATTCAAGGATCTCCCCAACCTCTGAAGACATCGAATTTGAAGATTCAATTCATCCTCTGTTCCCACATGCCTGTCACTGTTCGCTGAGTACTGATATTGTACATTTGCTGTTTTTCTGAACATTTCCTCCGCTAGTACACTTATTGCTGCGTGCAAGCATCCTGTTCTGTTGTTGCTATGATCGTGGTCATCTGTATTTTGCATTGTGACCACAGCAACCTCGATTTGAAACCAAATCACGGCACTAAGTTTTCTCTCCGTTGTCCTTTTTGTGACACATGGTAAGAAATTAATTGTTTTACCTTCAAATTCCGCTCTCTCACATCTCTGCGTTTCATATATCAGGATTCAAACACACCCGTTGTCAGAGATTTCTCTCCTTCCCACGATCATTAAACCTCCTTTCCGTCCCTCCTCCCATTTCTCTCAGGCAATGCACAATCTATCACTCTCTTTCACATTCATACTGTTCTGTCTGTGCTGCGGTCACTTTTGCTGGGTGAACGTGCCCCAATCCCACCATCGGGACCTCCAAACGAGTCGATCCATTTGAATACCGCGGTTGTGAAATCAATCCCCTTGTAGCAGCTTTTACTGACATAGGACAGAGACAATTGGAGCGTCAGGCTCGTGGAAAAGACCCAGGCCAGTTTTGGGGAAAATAGCTTTTACTGGAAATGATCAGCTTTTATGGCTTTCTGTGTTGCTCTTGTGGTAATTTCATAGGACTCATAATCGAGACACCGAGCTAATAGTCTGAGTGCTCGGGTTTGAGCCCCACCATGCCATATTGTAAAATTTTGATTCAGCAAATATCTGCGATGAAGAATCTAATGATTACTATATATCCATTGACAATTGTTGAAAAAAAAATCTGGTTCACTGATGTAATTTCAGGAAGGAATCTGCTGTCCTTACTTGGTCTGGCCTGCATGTGATTTCAGACTCATAACAATATGGGTGAGTCTCAATTGCCCTCTGGGCAATTCAGAATGGGTAATAAATTCTGCTTAGCCAGAATCGCCCTCATACTAATGTAGAAATTTTAAAACAAATGTTCATTAGGCTCAAGCAAGAGTGTTGTGTGCAGTTTAGCAAGTCACATTATCGCATGGATGTGATCACAGTGAGAACATTGCAGGAGATATTTACCGGGATATTGTATGGGATGAAGAGTTTCAGTTGTGAAGAAAGACAGGACAGAGTGGACTGTTTGTCGCAGTGCAAAGGAGATGGAGAGTAGACATGATTGAGTTAGGGTATGGACAGAGTTGACAGAACGAGTTTGCCATTGATGGAAGGATCGATTAGCAGGGGCCAGAGATTTAAGGAGAAAGGCAGAATGGTTTGAGAAGATGTGCGAAACTGCTTTATCAGCCGATCCATTTGAATCAGCCAGTTGGTGGTTGGAATTTGGAATACACTGTCTGCATTTTTCAGAGTGGCAAAAACCCTTAGAACCTGAACAAACATTCAGATTTGAACTTGTGATGCCAAGACATACAAGGCTGTGGGATAAACGTTGTGAAATGGGATTCAGTTCATTAGGCAGTTGTTTTTGACAAGTGTCGCCACAATTGGTTGAAGGGCCTCCTTTGACACTCTTGTTCTCGGTAGTATAGTGGTTGGTGCCCCCGCCTGTCACAGGGCTCAATTCTCCACTGGGGACAGTGTAAATATTTCAAAGCTGTCGCTCCATTCCCAAGTGCGGGTATTGATGCCAGTCCTTCCATTCTCGATGGGGCATGTCACGGGAAGGACAGTTCAGCCTGAATCAAGTGGGGAATAACTGCAGCTCTCAGGGAGGCAGAGTGTCAGTGAAAGCGCAAACATGTGACCTCTGCAAACTGCACCTTGTTACAGTGTTGGAATGGAAAACATTTGGCAGACTTGTTCCGAATTGAAGTGTTTATTGGAAGCAGGAAGGTGAGGAAGAAACAGCGTAAAAGCATTCAGATATGAGTGCAGAAACATTTCGCGCAGCACGAATCAGATTGTAAAGCACAGAGTAGCGTTTCGAGACATTGAATTTGGGTTGATTTGCTTTGATGAGGCTGAGTTACCAGGGTGTAAAGCAATTAAAAATGATTCAGGTTTTGCTCACTATGATGGAACATTGACTCAGTAATTCGCATTGCTGATTGGTCTGAGGGTTATGTTGATTGGCCAAGTTAAATTGCCTTCTCGTGTCCAGGGATTGAATTAAGTAAATTAAGTGAATTAGCCACGGGTAACGCGGGGACAATGTCAGCAGTCACAGGACGCCAGGTTATAGCCCAACAGCTTTATTTGACATCATAATGGGAAGGATTGCCCCTTCTTCGGGTGAAATATAAGGGAATGGGGAGGAGAGATAGGCCTTGGTGATATGCTCTTCAGAGAGTCGACACCGGCTTGATTGACTGAAATGATCTTTCTGCACTGTAGGATTCGGTGATTCTCTCAGAGAGGGTAATGACGGTGTTTACTGGGGTGTAAAGCCGTTAGACACAATGCTGACGGGGTGTATGAGGATGAGATTTTATTCACTTGTTGTCTTCGAAAATTTAGAACAGTTATCCCTGAAGCAAGACAGACTTAATTGGAGTGTTTTCTGGTTATGAAATGTTTGGACAGAGTAAATAAGTGGAAAATTCCCTCTTTCAAGTAAGTAAACATCGAGACGCTAGACATTAAAAACCTTTGATAAAACCTTTGAAGGACAAAGAAATGATGAGAACACAATCGCTGTCACTCCGAATCTGTTTTTCAAAATATTTGGAAAGCCACATTTAGTGACATACAAGGAATAAATTTCACAAGGAGGGAGACAGCGTGTGGCTCGGTAAAGGTGTAGGGGTGCGGTGTAGTCGGTCGGAAGTTGCGGGGAAACAATGTCTAAGTGGGTTGACTTTAAATGTAAAGAAATTTCGTGAACGTGTGCAGCTGAATAAGATTCGGTTTCAAAAAGACTGGATTTTGAAAGATTTGCCATAATATTCCACCTAAAACATTGTAAGTGGAACTGATTGGATTTTTCTCATTGTGAAGGGACGATATTACATAATGAATAAGAAGTGACCAGTTGCTTGGAGATCGACATCCTGCTTTCACCACATGCGTTAAAGCTGTGAGGACAAACACCATGATGTTTGGTCCATTTTATACTCGGTGAAATCTGCCAAAGCAACGAGCAACAAAACTGGTGGGTTTTCTTTTGCATTTTAACACTCTGATTTTTAAGCCATATTTTCCTTAAGCTGAAATAAAGTCGGAGCAAATGTGAATACAACATTAATCGTTACAATGAGATTTATCTAATTCACTTCTGATTATTACAATGAACATTGTGAGGTTGCAGCAAAATTAAAATGAAACGAACAAAACAGCGTTTCTTGCGGTTTAATCCAATTCAGGTTCAGTCATATGAGAAGGCCATTGAACCACAACATCACCTTTATTGCCCTCTCCATGGCTGCTTCTTCACGTGAGAGAGAAAGTGACTAAAGACATTATGAGTCAAATGTAGGTGAGAATATGACGGAAAATTCTTATTCTCTGTTTGATTCTGACACAGTTCTGACTCAGAATGTATCACTGACAGCTATTCATTCTGACGAGCATAGCTTCTTATTGGAATTTGCTATTATCATAATTCTGGTGAAAGCAGAAACACAATGATGTGGATTCGATTCCGCTCTGGAAATTTCTGATCCATGACTTTCACCACATATAACCTGATGAGGTCATTTTTCACCCCACTACAAAATGTGCTGAGGAGACCGAGCGATTATGGTGGTAAGTTATTATACTGCTGTGTTCCGCATTCACGATTCGAGTCACACTCTGGTTGCTGACTTCACAATCCACTCCAGCAGTTTTTCTTTGCACCTCACACTCTGGACTGGATCGAGAATCTTGTTCTTGCCGTTCACTGCACGGGAGATTCACGAATAATCGACACCACATTAAAGTCGAAATGAAGAGTGAGAGCAGTCATTCTATTCAATTGTACAGTAAGTTGGTGTAATGAGAAGGAACGCATTTTTCTTTACGCCCCACATTCCATCTTGTCTTTCTATGAATTTACATTGAAAGAAAGAAAAACTAATGACAATAGATCGGGAGCACAGGTTTATTCAGTGGGGTTGTCCATGAGTATATTAACCTAACACTTCATTCAATGACCTGGTCAGTATTTCAAACAGTCACTCGGAATTGGAACCGCAGGAAACCTCTCCAATGAAACGAACCCTTCATTCTTTCACAAATTTCTGATGTGTGTGAATCGTACAACGATCCATCATCCAGCGTGATCACTGACTTGCCAACTGTATAAGGTCCACCAACGTTCTCCAGCAAGCCCAGCTTCTGTACACAGCGACCTGTGCTGTGCCCAGTGTCATTTGTTATCCCCAGGTCATAGTACATTTCTTCTTCCTGAGTTTATGTGCCTTGTTCCAGATCTGTCTGATCAGTTTAATAAATGTTTACTATCACGTCATCCCATCCCCTCACAATTCTGCACTTATGAATAAAATATGGCGTGAGATCAAATGTTACACAACTGGAAGTTTACCATTCAGCCCATGGAGTCTGCCCCACCATTCAACGAACTCATGGTTAATCTGATCATCTTTAACTCCTTTCTGATCAGTTACTTCGACAAATTTTCATAATCTTTCTGACTAACTATCTGGCACAGTTTGAAAACTGTGATTTCCTGAAGAAGGGCTCATGCCCAAAACGTCGATTCTCCTGCGCCTTGGATGCTGCTTGACCTGCTGCGCTTTTCCAGCAACACATTTTCAGCACAGTTTGAAAATTCCCAACAACACCGTGTCAGCAGCGGTTGCTGAAAAATGCCACCGATTTTTTGGCTCCTTAGCAAAGAAATTACTCCTCATTTCTGAATTAATTGGGCAATACCTAATTCTGAGATTATGTCCTCTGGTGCTCTTCTCTCAGCACAGGGCAAACCATTGGCCCGTATCTACACTGTCAAGATTCCACGAATATGGAACGTTTATAATTGGTGTTATATGATTATAGAGATCCCCTCCACCTCCTTTGTTTCAAGGAGAATAATCCCAGTCTAACCATTCATTTAACGAAGCTCCATTTTATACAGAGTTGGCAACATCCTCGTAAGTCTCTGTTGTCCCCTGCAGCGTCCTCACATGCTATTAAGGCAGGTGGAGACATTTAAGTAAGGAAACGGTTTGAAATTTCAGGCGCAGATGGGAATTGGAACTTGAAATCAGAAAGCGATTGGAATCGGATTGATCCACAGAAGGACCAAATACAGCAATGATAACCCTGACAAATGAGAATCTAATCATATTCGATTGACATTCAATGGCTTCATTGTAACTGAATTCCTACATGGAATCGCCTGGGAGCTAGTATTTAGGAGAAATGGAACCTGAACGCCCATTTAAAGATGTTGACTCCAAATATCATGTCCGTCGGTCGACCTTGTTTGATTATTAACTCAACCCTTGTCTCCGTGAAGCCTACATCGTCCACAACGCACAGATTAGATTTTTAACAGAACTCTCTCCATTTGCCGCGGTGGGTGCAGCTTCAATACCACTGAAAAAACTGGACACCTTCCACGATAATACAGTCAGTTAAATGTACATTGTTCAACACCTAAATATTTATTCCCTCAACTGCTCAGGCACAATTGCAGCAGAGTGCGCCACCTAGAAGATTCCCTGAAGTAGGTCATACAGGGTTTGTTGACAGAACCGTCAAAGCTCAAAAACTGTACCATCTATAACGACAAGGTTGAAGATGCAATGAAACGTCGCAATTTACAATTTACCCTCAAATGCACATACCAGCATGTTTTTCAGAGGAATCAGTGGTAAATTCATTGAGGGGTGAAACGGTCTTGATGGGCAAAGAGTTATAATTCAGCCCTCAACCTTTTATTTTAAAAATTTTAAAAATGTTGATTATCGCATTGACCAGACTTGTGTTCACTCCTTCAGTTGTTTCCGAAACTGGCGGTTGCTAAAGATCGACTATAATCCTCAGCCTGTGGGCAACAATAGAAAATATCCAAAAACCCTCTCGAACAACTGATCTCCCTGTCCAACAATCTTCAGAGATCTCTGAATGTCCACTCCAAAATCACTTTGTTCCTGTACACCACTCAGAATCCTCGCTGTTATTGTTACAACTCCGCAAATTCATGACCACTTATTGGTCTGGATTCAATTCCATTCGCAATTTTGCCTTTTCACCTGATTGATACATCCCTGCACTCTCTGATAGTACTCATCACAGTCAACTACTGGACCAATTGTTGCATGGTCTGTAAACTTCTAAACATGGCTACTACAACTAAGTTTGAATTATCTATCTACATCAGGAAACAGTTGTACTCCACCGGAAACAGGCATCTAAGCGTGGTTCATTGCTGGATGGGATGAAAACCTGCAATAACAGAGAATCGGACCCTAGCAATCATTGGTAAACCTGATGCCAACTCTGCAGGTCGGTCTCCTGACTGATTCCTTCTCAAATATGGGAGCGTTGAATGACCTGTCCACATTGTGACTGAGCAAGTGAGTTTACATTTCAGCGGGTAATTGAATCCCTTTCTACAGACCCCACCCTCATGGACCTGACTTCATGGAGGCGTGGTTATCCTTTTGTCTATTTAGTTTGGATAATCAGTTGAATTTGTGTCCACGCTGACACGACCCCCGATTTTCCCCGTCATCCATGTATCTTCTTTATTCTTCCTTATTCTCCCACGGAGTGTGGCCATCATAGTCTAAACAGCGTTTGTTGTTCATCCTTAACTCTCCTTGAACTGATTCAGAGGGAATTTATGGGTGACCCGTACTATTGTGCGTGGGATTTATATGTTGTCAGGTCTCGTTAAGGAAGGCAGATTCCCTTTTGAAGGGACATAAATGAATGGGTTTCCAGCAAATTAAATCTTTTTGTCACTCTTCTTCTGAGCGGGTTTATATTCAGATTTTATTCATCAAACCTCTTGTGGTTCTGTTCGCCGAGCTGGGAATTTGTGTTGCAGACGTTTTGTCCCCTGTCTAGGTGACATCCTCAGTGCTTGGGAGCTTCCTGTGAAGCGCTTCTGTGATGTTTCCGCTGGCATTGATAGTGGTTTGTATCTGCTGCTTCTGGTTGTCAGTTCAAGCTGTCCGCTGCAGTGGCCGATATATTGGGTCCAGGTCGATATGCTTGTTGATTGAATCTGTGGATGAGTGCCATGCTTCTAGGAATTCCCTGGCTGTTCTCTGTTTGGCTTGTCCTCTAATAGTAGTGTTGTCCCAGTCGAACTCATGTTGCTTGTCATCTGCGTGTGTGGCTATAAGGATAGCTTTTCGGGTCATTTCGTGGCTAGTTGGTGTTCATGGATGCGGATCGTTAGCTGTCTTCCTGTTTGTCCTATGTAGTTTTTCGTGCAGTTTTGTGACTGCACAAAACACTACATAGGGCAAACACGCAGATGACAAGCAACATGCGTTCGACTGGGACAACACTACTAGTATAGGACAAGCCAAACAGAGAACAGCCAGGGAATTCCTAGAAGCATGGCACTCATCCAAAGATTCAATCAACAAGCACATCGACCTGGATCCAATATATCGGCCACTGCAATGGACAGCTGGAACTGACAACCGGAAGCGGCAGATACAAACCACTGTAAACGCCAGAGGAAACCTCATAGAAGCGCTTCACAGGAGGCTCCCAAGCACTGACAATGTCACCTAGACAGGTGGCAAAACGTCTGCAACACAAATTCCCAGCTCGGCGAACAGAACCACAACAACGAGCACCCGAGCAACATATCTTCTCACAAACTTCGAATTCATCAAATCTAATTAGCAGCAGCTGCCAAGCTCCATTCTCCAAGGGTTGCTGGCCCAAATATCGCCATTTTATTTGCAGATGACACGAAGATTGGTGGAGTAGCAGAAAGCATAGGGGACTGTCAAAGAATGAAACAGAAAATAGATAGACAGGAGAGTTGAGCGGAGAAGTGGCAGGTGGAGTTGGATCCAGGCAAATGTGTGCTGTTGCATTTTGTGAAGTCTAATTCGAGATCCAAGAAAACGGAAGAGCCTGGGTAAAGTTGATGAGCAGATGGATCTGGGAATTCAGGTCCTTTGTACCCTGAAGATGCTGCACAGGTGGATCGAGTGGACAAGAAGGCATATGGTAAGCTATCTTTCACTGCACGGGGCATTGAGTATAAGAGCTAGCAGGTCATGCTATATTTGTACAAGATTTTTGTTCAACCATATTTAGAATGCTGTGCATTGTTTTGCAGCTAAATTACCAATACGATGTGGACGTTTAGGAGAGTATACAGAGAAGATTTCTGAGGCTGTTGCCTGGTATGGAAGATGTTTGCTCTGAGGAGGGATTGAGGGGGACCTGATTGACGTCTACAATTTCATGAAGGGTATAGGCAGGATGGATAGAGATAAGCTTTGTCCCAAGGTGAGGGATTAAGTAATGAGAGGTCACGCGTTCAAGTTGGGATGTGAAAAGTTAAAGAGAGATAGACATTGGAAGTATTTTTCACAGAGGGTGGTAGGTGCTTGGAATGTGTTGCCAGCACAGGTGGTAGAGGAAGGCACGGTAGCTTCATTTCAGGTGCGCCTGGACAGCTGCATGAGTAGGTGGGGTGCAGAGGGATGCAGACAATTAGGAATTGGTTAATAGTTTTAGACAGAGTCAGGCTTCGACTTCCAAAGGGCCTGTTCGTGGGCTGTAAAGTTTCTGTGTTCTTTGTTCTTCTTTATTCACTACACTACCAACTTCATGCTACATTGCTGCATCTCAGAGAATGACATTGTCAATTCCAAGTATCACAGAGGAAATGAGAACATGACATGTGGCTGTGTTGGAATGAAAGTGATGTACGCTGGATTGGAGTGTTTACTGGGAGCAAAAGGCTGATGTGGAACGATGTGATCAAAAACAGCTCTTACTGTCAAAGTAACAAAACAGCGCATTGTTAAGGAAAATTCAGAGAATGCTTTCAATTAATCGACCTCCTGCTTCAGGCTCCAACACGCTTCCGCTGAGCCAATCTGCAGTGCGGGTTAATGCTGCTGCTGTATCTTAATAATCGAATAAACGGTTACAAATATGCTCTTCCTCCCCGCCTTTGACCAGGAACACTCTCAGCTTTGGCATTTCATGCGCCTCTGTGCCGTCATAGAAGAACCACGTGCTCACCTTCAAACCAGTCAATCTATTTCGATACCGTGGTTGTGAGATCAATTCTCATGTAGCAGCTTTTGCCACATGGACCAGAGATTATTGGGATATCAGGCTCAGGAAAAGGACACAGGGTAGCACTGAGGAAAAGAACATTTATTCGAAAATACCTTTATCTGTGGACTTCTACATCATTTATTTCACTTGTTCATTTAGCTCTATCTTGTCTATTGTGTACATTTCTGCAATTCGCCTAATAGCACGGATATGATAGCACTGGAAATGATGCAGGAGAGATTTACCAGGATATTGTCTGGGTAGAAAAGTTTCAGTTATGTCGAGAAATTGGATAAACTGGAGGCGTTTTTCTAAGAGCAGAAAAAATTGAGGAAACATGATTGAGGTGTACAAAACAATAAGGATGGCATAGACTGAAATAATCATTTCGCTTTGATGGTGAGTTCTATCACGGGGGGAGAAGTAGGGTGGCATAGATTTAAGAATAGAAGAGGAAAGTTTTGAGTGAATGTGCAGGCAAATGTTTTGAAACAGCGGTTGTTTTTAATTTGGAATCAGTGCATGCAAGGTTTGGAGAGGCAGAAATCCTCATAACTTTCAGAAGCATTCAGATGTGAATTTGTGATGCCACGTCATCCAAGGCTATAGGCCAAGTAATTTTTAAAAAGAGTTCGGATAGTTAAGCAAATGTTAATTTCCAGTATTCACAAATAGGCTTCTTTTTGCATACAATTCCTGGGTAGTACCACCGCCTGTCACTGCACGAGATCGAATTCAATTCGCTTCCAGGATGGGCGCTGGCATATTGGGAGGGCTCAGTGGGTCGAACTGCGCCTTCAACGCCAGAAACCCGCCTTCGATTTCAGACTTGGGTGACTGCCTGTGTGGAATTTGCACACTCCTGTTCTCTCTCTTCCGGGTGAGTTTCCTCTGGCTGCTCTGATTCCTTCCCACAATGCAAAGGTGTGCAATTTAGGTAAATGGCAAACAAAGTCTGAATGGACTGTAAGTGCTGTAAATAAGAGACAGAATGACCATTTCGCATCAACAGACCCTTCCTCGGAACCGTTTTTAAATTGCAATGTCAACTCTAAGTTCTCTGCACTGATGCAGCCTGGCTCGCTGAGCTTTTGGAGTAATTTCTATTTTTGAGGGTGGATCATAAATACTGGTTTAGAAAGATAGAGTGGGGGAGTGTGAATCTCTTCCACGGCACAGTGCAGACTCATCTGGCCAAATGGTTTCTGTCTGCACTGTTTCCAATTCCATTAACTCTAAATCTATAGGTTTTTGTCCTTTTTTTATTCGTTGGTTTTCACATCTCTCCTGTCATGTGAATTGCAGAGCAGGGCAATCGACGTTTCGGGCATAAGCCACCATCAAATCGTTCCCACCTGACGCATGGAAGATGAACGCCTCATATTCTGCCTTTGGACCCTGCAACCACACGGGATAAACGTGGATTTCAACGGCTTCCTCATTTCCCCTCCCTCATATCATTCAATTCAGCACCACCCTCCAGACCCATTCATCTCTCCCCCTCTGACTTATCACATTCTCTCCGCCTCCATCCACCATTCGATTTCCAAGCTACCGTGCACCCAACCTCAAACCCCTCCCATTTATCTCTCAGTCCCCACCCACAAGACTCATTCCTGATGAAAGACTTATGCCAGAAACGTCGATTCTCCCGCTCTTCAGATGCTGCTTGACCTGCTGTACTTCTCTAGCATGACAGTCTCGCCATGGCGAAGATAGAAGAGCTCATCTCAGGCTCTTTAACTCAGAGCGGAGAAGGCTGAGTGAGGAAGGGATTAAGGTGCACATTAAGGATATCGGTATGTGTGATAGCAATAAACGTCTTCTGGGAAGAGTTAGCAACCAGGAATCTCCGTTAAACACAAAGGAGAGGATGTTCAGACGAGATATAGGAAGAACGCTTTCACTCTGAGAGTGTTGTTTGTTTGGACTTCACTGTTTGAACGTGTGGTAAAACTATGAGTCATCAAAATATTTCAGGAGTATTTAGCCGAATACTTGAGAAGCTAGAGCACACATGGATAAGGACCAGCTACTGAAAAGTGAGTGAAGATAAAGAAAATGTCTGATGAAATATCCGAACCCTGTACAGAAAATAAAGAGCATGAAAGCGTGGGAAGGGTAAAAGCATGGCAACTACTGGTGATCTGTTACAAGGGGTGTGCGGAACTCGTCAAAAGGTCACTGGGGCAGGATGAGGCCGCTGTGGCAAGATGGGATAAGAAGAGGTGAATGATCCTACACCAATTAGCAGAGTCAGACTGAGGCTGAAAGGTTACTATGGCAGGCTGAGATAATAATAATTAGTAACGTCAGGGTGGCCTACTAACTATCATCATGACAGGTTGGGACAAATCGTGAGCATAAATACTTAAGACATGACTTTAAATAATAAATTGCTAGTAGATTCAGCCTGCTTGAGACGCTTGTAGCAGGATATGGCATTAAATATCTAATCAGTGGTTGGAGAGTCAGCTTGGGACAGGAAAACGTTGTGATAGATTGGGTAGCTAAATAGCTAATCATGGGAGATTAGTCTGGGATGGAAGATTATTGTAGCACAGGTGGCAGTAGAATACCTAATAGTGACAGTTGAATAATATTAAGTAGAATTAGGAAAACCCATCGTGGCAGAAGTAGAACGATAATGAGGACTAACACTATTGGTTTATTGTATAGCTGGAGTGAGGTAATGCTGACTAACACAGTTGGACATTCTGATAAGCTAACAAAACATGATTAAAGAAAAGGTATGAAGTGATGGAGTTTAATTCAGATAAATGCCAGGTGCTGCATTTTGAGAAAGCAAATCTTAGCAGGTCTTATACACTTAATGGAAAAGTCCTGGGGGGTGTTGCTGAACAAAGAGACCTTGGATTGCATTTTCATAGCTCCTTGAAAGTGGAGTTGCAGGTAGATATGAGAGTGAAGAAGGCGTTTGGTATGCTTTCCTTTATTGGTCAGAGTATTGAGTACAGTAGTTGGGAGGTCATGTTGCGGCTGTGCAGGGCATTGGTTAGGCCACTTGGAATTTTGCGTGCAATTCTGGTGGCCTTCCTGTCGGAAAGATGTTGTGAAATGTGAAAGGGTTCAGAAAAGATTTACAAGGATGTTGCCAGGGTTGGAGGATTTGAGCTATAGAGAGAGGTTGAACAGGCTGGGGCTGTTTTCCCTGAAGCGTCGAAGGCTGAGGGGTGACCTTATACAGGTTTACAAAATTACGAGGAGCATGGATAGGATAAATAGACAAAGTCTTTTCCATGGGGTCAGGGAGTCCAGAACTAGAAAGTGTAGGTTTAGGATGAGAGTGGAAAGATATAAAAGAGACCTAAGGGGTAACTTTTCCATGCAGAGAGTGGTACGTGTATGGAATGAGCTGCCAGAGCATGTGGTGGAGGCTAGCACAATTGCATCATTTAAGAGCCATTTGGATGGGTATATGAATAGGAAGGGTATGGAGGGATATGGGCCAGGGGCTGGCAGGTGCGACTAGATTGGGGTGACAGAAGGGTCTGTTTCCATGCTGTACATCTCAATGACTCTATGCCATGGACCCTGACGTTCGGCGGCATTCAAGAATTTGCTTTCTAAATGTCACGGTTATTGTTTGCAAATAAAAGATCTACTCATTGAAAACTCCCCGTATCTCCTGGTGATTGTTGACATTTTCTCCACGACAACCGCAACTTTGGGTGCAGTAAAATTGTGGTGACTGAGGCTCTGTGGCGCAATAAAAAGCGTGTTAGATTTCTGCAACTTTAGGAACTTTGCTGTTCAATGTTTGTAGGTTTGAACCGCACCAGAATTAGTGTTTACTTCAATTTTCAGCTGAATAATTGATTGTTGTGCTGCATCATCGCCACTCCCTGTCGTCTAGAGTTCTTGTCACTGCTACTGACCAGAGCTAATTCCTTACCTTTTTGATTGTAAGTTTTTACGGAATCATATCGTTTGAAACAAGATCAGACTAGAATCAGGTGCTCACCCGCAAAACCTGCAAATTTCGTTCAGAAACCCACTGTCTGTAAACACATTTCCCTCCCAAAGTACCTCAGAAGCTTTTGATTGCTTAAATGTATTTATCCCGTTGTGTGACAAATTGTTGTGGATGAGCTGGTGAAAGACATTGGCGTGTTTGGTCAGCCATGATGATATCAAACGGCGAGAAGGACAGGTGTTTGGAATAGTTTCCTCCTGTTCCACTCTTTCTGTGCTGTTTCTTACAAAGGGCTTTCAATAATAATTTGATGAGGGCAATGTGAATCGACACGACGGAATATCAAAGTCCTCCTCTTGACACCACTGCTCTCACAGCCAGAATAGACAGCTCCAATTGTAACTTTAGATCAGGTAGTGAAGGATTCTCTCAGGCGCTCTGTCAGACTGCAAGCTATCTTCACACAGGTTTCCAACTGGTACATGGAGCAAGCAAACGTGTGGATATTGGGATTCAGGGACAGATTTCCACTCTTCTGGTCTGCAGTTCGGGTCACATGAATTTCTGACATGCTGAGTCTTTCTATGCATTCTTCCTACTTTCCAATTTCAACTGTGATTGAATTTATTCTTGCATACCATTTTTACATCTTCAATATTCATGGAAAGTGTGCATCGCTTTCTTGATTGTAGGAATGGTGAAGATTATTGATGAAGGCAATAAGTTTCATGTTACCTGTCTGAACTTTCAGAAGGAAGTTGGTGAGGTTTCATTGATTCGAATTCTGTGCCGATTGAAGCTGATTGAAGGAAAAGCCCTGCGACAGCGGCAAGCTAACATTGTCTGTAAACAACGCAGGAACCAACGGAAACCCATTTCTCAATGTCGTCTATTTTTCACATTTTTGTCTCCCTTTTGTATCATTTTCGTGAACCTGATGCTTCAATAGTCATAGGTTCATGTCAGTTTCACCTTGTCTGCATTCGCTTTAATTACAGAACCAGACGTTTCAGGGAAATGAGGCAGGGTGAGTGACTGAGGGATTATTGCGGCAGCACATCACCACTAAAAAATCCCACAGTGTTATGTTTCAGTGGTTAGCACTGCTGCCTCAACAGAGTCCCAAGTTCTATTCCAGCCTCGGTGGACTGTCTCTGTAGAGTTTGCACATTCTCCCCGTGACTGCGTGGGTTTCCTCCAGGTGTTTCATTTTCCTCCCACAGTCCAAAGATTGTGCAGGTCAGGTATGTTGGCCATTCTAAATTGCCCATAGTGCATTTATCAGTGTGGAAATGGTTCTGGTTGGGTCACTCTTCGGAAGGTTGGTGTGGACCTGTTGGTCCGAAGGGCCTGTTTCCATAGTGTAGGGAATCTAATCATCACAGCAGCAATAGTGCAGTTGAGTTAAAGTTCCCAAGGTATGTGTAGGTCACGTGACAGTTTCGCTGTCTGCGGCTCCAGTCGCGCAATTGGTCAGCACCTCATACTTAAAGGTGCATAAAATGCCAAGGTTGTAAGTTCAATGCTTCTCGAAAGATGTTGTTACTGACATTGACCACGGATTATTTAAGTATTAGACAGAAACGCTGTTGAAAACAATGTTGAGTAAAGTAGCATTTATTTGAAAATTCCAGTTTCTGACGTGGGAAAAAGTTTTGTCTTTCAGAAACATGCCAATTATTAAATAGAAATCTGCAAATATTCCCCAGTTGAATATCCATCTGTGGATAAAGAAACGGAGGTTAAGTTTCAGCTTGATGACCTTCCTCAAACCGCTGACCCAGCACTGGATCAAATCCCGGGAATGTCTGTTTGACTCGTTTCATATCATTCCACTTCCCGAGAGCTGCACAGTTCATTAAACACGTCGAAATTATTAGGTTTATCTCTTTGTGGAGTTTGAATGTTGTCAGTAAACCTGGTAAAGGATCTGGACAAGTAGTGTTGCTGTTGGGAGGAACAGGGGGTCAAACTGGAATCAGGTTGTGTCTTGACACAGGATTTTTCAAGCGGAGATCAAAGAGTATTAAATGGACTCACTCCCCTTTCGGTTGATTATGACCAAATGTTCAAGACAACAGATGGCAATGATAATGACGCTTTACATCGACAGGCCAAATCTTGCTCACTCGAGGCACCACAGTGTTACTGATCAGGAGAGCAGGGGAGATGATGATCCTTGTAGAACCCTGAGACAGTGAGATAATTAATCCCACGCTGCTGGTCTCACTTTTCTCATAAACCATTTAGTCAGCAGACTGAGCTAACAGACTTCCATTCAATGTAGAGCTAAACCAATTAGCTCAGTGCATTTACATTATATAATATTTCATGTAGAATGAGCTGCTGTACCTTCCAACTCCACCAGATCTTCTTATATTCAATATTTTCAGTTGCATGTGCTTTGCAATTTCTTTCCTATGAATGTTAACCAATTCGAGAATATTTCCCTTTTGCATGACCGTCTAGGCAGCCCAGAATCTCTGTCGCTGTTTAATTCACTCCTTCTGTGCCAGAACACGCATTTCAAATATTCTGGAAACAGCTGCTAAATTGTATTATTTATGAAAATTCATCTATCCGAATTCAAGAACTCTCAGAATAAAGAATGCCTACTCCAAACATCTTTATCGTGCCCCGCTGGGTTTGAAGCTCTAACCTCTAGTTTCCACTCACCTAAACGAGGGACTTTCCCTCGAAATTACTCTGAACAACTTCACATCAGCTGGGTGACCTCTCTTCGGACACAACTAAATCCTTCCTGATTTCTCCCGCATTATTCTTTATCTATGCCACATTCCATTAAAACTCCTCTATTCTTTTCTAGTGGCTTTATCATCCAGTAAACCTCATTTCCATAGTTTCTAACGACATGGTATCAAGTGAACCATTGGCCGTGTAATTCCTAATGTCTTTATATTCCAAGAAACGCTGCTCGTGTCATTCATCATATCCCATTAAATTTCAATCTGAGATAGGATGCCGAGTCCAATTCAATGCATGAAAATTCACCACTACGCTATGCAATCTTATTACCGACAGAGGAAAGGTGGAAGCAATTTCAATTACATCTGAATCAATTGGCTGCAACAGAATCGGATAAAATCCCAGTCACATACATGACTGTTGTCCTTATAGTTATTTCTTCTCTACGTGTGCGGAAGTAACACAGTGAGGGATCAATTACTATTGTCAGACATATGCAAGGGGGCATATGAAATGCTGAAGTTGTGAGATCATAGCATTTTGTATTGACAAAGACCATTCAGTGTTCGAATCTCAGTCTTAGGAATTAGTTGGAGAGCGATTTTGAGCGAAAGTTGAGCAAGGACGTCTATCCCATGTCTTCATACTAATGTGTGTGGATCTTTTGTTGTTTACCTGGTTTGTGTGTATTGCCTCGTTGAGGATTTTGAAGTTGTCCCCTCTACACAAAAGTTCCGTGCTTTTGCACTGTTGTATACAAGATGCAGTACAATGACACCCAACACTGATTCGGTCAACTTATACAGATATTGACTCCTGGAAACAGCTTGTGCACTCTCCTCGGGTCTGGAAAATAACTTGCTACATTCCCGCTCTTATGGCTCTTTTCATTCCATCAGCTTCTGTTCTTCATGGAATCCGATTCAGCAGATCTTGTCACAGAGTCATTTCTTTGTATGTGTTCAGATCATGTGAGCAGAATATCACAGTCCATAACCCAGAAGTCAGACCATACTCAGGGAACCGGACTCTGCTCTTGATCATTTCATGAACACCAGGAAGAAATATCTAAGCTCTTCAAAATTTACTAACCTGTTTTTCAGAAGCAAGATTGTAAATGCTGGAACTAATTGAGACTGTCCGCCCACCCACATCCATTTCCTCCCCAGGAGGTGTTAAGATGATGGTTTGAATCGGGTTCTTCTGCAAAGAAGAATCTTTTTATCCATGAATTTCTGGTATATGGGCCGACCAGGCTCCCGCTGGGCCTTTGTGTTAGCGCTGACCACAGCAGATTCCCGCAGTCTTCATCTTTTTGGAGCATGCACCTTCGAGGATGACATCAAAAGATATTCACTGTTACTGTGTGTTACTCTACCAATGGAGACAGCTCTAACAATGGAGGCAGCTCAGTCCGCTGGGATGGGATAAACAGCACCATCCCGTGTGGGGAAATTCCGCAATGTCTCCTGCGGATCATACACATTACACTTTATCATTCAGATCATATCAGAGTGAGAGCGCTCGAGAAGGCCAATCGGTCACTCGTACCTGTGTCAGCTCAGGAGTTACAAAAGATGGGTTAAAGTGGAAACACTGGTGATTAGATCAGGTTTCAAGTGTTTACGTGAGACAGGAAGCAGAAAAAGATACACTGTGAAGCGATTGGGATCTGACTACAGGAGCAGCAAATAGTTTGTACAGTGCAGAGGAGAGCTTGGAAGTATTGAATTCTGATTGATGGGCCAATCATGCTTTTCCTTGGCCACGCTGCTACAGAAGATAATATGTCAGTGTCTCTCGGAATTGTGATGTCGCAGGCAAATATCGACGTTACACTGCTGGAAATTCCTTTTTTCCAATGTGTGGGCAGTCTGTGTGCAAAATAGCTTAAACATTGAACCCTTTCTCATAAATAATTCCACTCCGTCTCAGTGTGTTGTATTTTCTCCGTTCCACTTTACCTGTCATTGTGCCTGCACTGAAGTTGATTTGCTCCTTCTGCATGTCTTTTACAGTCTGGGTGATATGATGCAGTTGTATTGATCCACCTCTGCCAGAATTTTCCACTTCACTTCAGCCCGCCCTAACTTCGTTATCTGATACCATTCCCGTTGTTTAGGTGTTAAGCGCTCGTCTCAGATCCAGCCTGCCCTCACCCAAAATAAACGCACAACTCAGTCACACTGTGATCACTGCAATCCAGGAGCATCTTCACTCCAACGTCATTGATTATTCCTAGGAGAAAGTTCGGACTGCAGATGCTGGAGATCAGAGTCGGGAGTGTGGTGTGCTGGAAAAGCACAGCAGGTCAGTCAGCTTCCGAAGAGCAAGAGACTCCACGTTTCAAGCATAAGCCCTTCACCAGCAATAAGGCATGTGATTCGGGACTGAGAGATAAATGTTAGGGGTGTGGGGTTGAGGGGAGTTAGCTGAGAAAGCGATAGTTGGATGAAGGTGAGGGAGAAGATGATAGGTTAGAAGGAGCAGTGATGGAATAGGCCCAGGTGGCGGTGCCAAGTTTGAGGCTTGGGACTTGGGGGAAGAGAAATGAGACACTGTTCAAATCCAGACATATCCCGTGCTTGGCAGAGTCCCAAGGCGGAATGTACGCCGTTCCTCCTCCAGGTATTGGGTGGTTATGGTTTGGCGGTGAAGGAGGCCCAGGACCTGGACGTCTTTGATGGAGTGGGAGGGGGAGTTGAAGTGCTCAGTCACGGGATGGTGAAGTTGGTGGGTGCGGGTGTTCCAGAGATGTTCTCTGAAATGATCTGCAAGAAGGCGTCCTGACCCCAGACGTAGAGGAAACCACACTGGGTGCAACGGATGCAGTAGATGACATTGGAAGCGGTATAGGTGAATTTCTAACGGATGTGGAATGATCCCTTGGGGCCTTGGACGGAGATGAGTGGAGTGGTGTGGGTGCTGGTTTTACCCTTCCTGCGGAGGCATGGAAAGATGCCAGTAATGGGGTGTGGGCTTATTGGGGGTTGTAGACCCGATGGGGGGAGGATCTGGGAGGGAATAGCCTTTTCAGAATCATAATAGGGATTGGGAGGGAAATATATATCTGATGGTGGGGTCTGTTTGGAGATGGCAGAGGTGGTGAAGTATGATGTGTTTTATACGGAGGTTGGTGTGGTAAAAGTTGAGGACCATGGGGTTCTGTCCTTGTTGCGGGAGGGGTGGGGTTCAAGGGCGGTGGTTAGTGAAGTGGAGGAGATGCAATGGAGGGCATCGTCAACCACGTGGGAAGGGAATTTGTGATTATTGAAGAAGGAGACCAACTGGGACTTTCTGAGGTGGAATTGGTCATCCTGGGAAAAGATGTGGTGGAGGTGGAGGAATTAGGAATAAGGGATGGCGTTTTTACACAAAGTGGGGTGAGAGGAGGTGTAGTATTGGTAGCTGTGGGAGTCGGTGAGCTTGCCGTATATATCTGTAATTAATCATTCCCTTGAGATGTTGATGGACAGGCCTGGGAAGGGGAGGGAATTTGCCAAGATGATCCAGGTGAATTTGAGGTCGGGCTGGAAAGTGTTGGTAACGTTGGTGAACTGTTCAAACTCCTCGTGGGATCATGCAGTGGCGCCAATGCATTCATCAAAGTAGTGGAGGAACAGGTGGAAAGAGGTGCCAGTGTAACTGCGAAAGACGGGTAATTCCACGTATCTGACAAAGAATCAGGCAAAGCTAAGTCACATGCGGGTGCCCATGACTAACCCTTTGGCTTGGAGGAAGTGGGAGGATTGGAAGGGGAAGTCGCTGAGGTTGAGGACTAGTTCAGCCAGGTGGAGCAGGATGTCGGTGGAAGGGTACTAGTTGGGATAGGGTGAGACGAAGAAACAGAGGGCATCGAGACTTACGTCATGGCAGATGGATGTATACAGGGACTGGACGTCCAAGGTTAAAGATGACGCATTGTGGGCCAGGGAAACAAACGTGTTGGAGGCATGAAGTGCATAGGTGGTGTCACGAAAGTAGGTGGGGATTTCCTGGTCTGTGGAGACAGGAAGGTGTTGAGATAGGAAGAGATGAGTCGTGTCGGACAGGCGCAGTCTGAGACAACAGAACTAAGGAACGAGGTAGAAATGGGGAGTGAGGGGTTCATGTAAAATGAGGTTGGAGAATGTTGATGGGAGATTCCCCAGAGGTGATGAGATTGTGATTGTCTGGGAGATGATCAGAGGTGAGGCTGTGATCGGGGGCAGTAGAAAGAGTTGTCTGCGAGTTGGCGCCTGGCTTCAACAGTGTGCCTCACGCCGACTCACAAGCCTCATTCCTGATGAAGGGCTTACGCCTGAAACGTCCATTCTCCTGCTCCTCGGATGCTGCCTGACCTGCTTTGCTTTTCCAGCATCAGACTTTTGATTCATTCATTATTGCGGTTTCATTTCACACTCCCAGGTCTGTGCTGTCTGTTTACCTCCAGAAAGCACTGTTCTCATAACGTGCTGGAACATCCGCCAATCTCAAACATAAACAGAAATTGCTGTAAAGCCTTAGCAAGGCTGGCAGCATTTGTGCAGATGAATCACACTTAACTTTTCAGCTCCACTGGGTCCATCCCACCACAGATGCTGCCAGACGTTCTGAACTTTTCCAGCAACCACTGTTTTTGTTTGATTTTCAACATCGGTGGTTCTTTCACTTTTTTTTCTTATTTTCTACGAATATGATTTGGCTCAAGATTATGTTAAATGTTTTGAATATGACTACGATCGAATGGCCAGATTGCACCAGCCCGCCACTGCTACTTAGTTCACGTGACCAATGCCTTTCCACTTGGTCACCGTGCCCTACAGCTGCACGGCATATAAATTAACAAAATTATGGTATTCTCAGTCAGATTGGTAATCAGGAGCGAGATTATTTGAATTGTTGAAACAGTAAGATAAACTGAGAAAATACAGGATATTAAATGGAGAACCATAAGGGAAAGAGAGAACAATGAATGATAGTGTTCGAGCAAAATTAAATGTCATTGCTCAAGATTCCGAAAATGCTATCATTCACAAACATACCACAATTTGGAATGTATCTTTTAGGACAAGCAATGCAAGCGGACTGCAAAATCTTAGTCTGAAACTCTTGCTGCAACTGCTTTAGTTTTAATGAATGCATACATGGACTTCAGTGCTGTAATGATCTCCTAAACTGTCGAAGGAAATCCTTGCCTTCGAGGATACGTGGAGAAAGTTCACTGATTCATCGCAGTAATGGCAGGACTGTCCTCTGGAAGCATATAAGTACAATTATTCAATGCTCCATGGAGTTTCGATTAAGAGGTGAAGGGAATGTCTCCATTCACAAATTAATAATTCAGTAGAACTCAATACAGAGGCACATGAAGTGATGAACAAAGTGGGCTAGAACACGGACATACAATACAATAGCTACAACAATTACTATGTGGAAAGTGTTGATTTCAGATCCACGGTGGCATTTCGTAATTATATTTACTGCCCAGAATCAGTCTGCACTGGAAAGACTAGAGCCCGACTGTGATGTATTTGAATTTCAGTTACCATTAGAAATAGCTGAGACTCACTCAGGACATGGAGATTTAGAGAAATTATATTTAAAAAGCAAAGAGTTCATCACGTAATTGTGAAATCTTTAGGTCAGCCTCAGAGCACTGTGTGTAATCCTTGTCCTCATTCTCCACCAAAGACATGTGAAGAGGTTAGAAAAGGCACAGATGCTGCTTACTGAATATCAGGATATTCGGAAGCCCAGGGACGGGGTTTTCCGAGACATAAAGACATCAGAAAGAATAGAAATGGTTTCATCGGCGTGAAGGAGTTTATTCACGAGATGTGGAAATGCTGGACCAGAAACACTCAAGTTTAAAAGTAAACAAAAGAGATTTTCACATAATGCGACTTTTAAAGTGACTAAATCGGGGAAATTCCCTCTTTTGAGTGAATCAAAAACTTTAGTTCGAGCTTCAAAAGTATTAGTGAATGGTTAAGAAAAGATTGGATGAGAGTTTCTTCCACTCAATAAAGCTACTGGAATCCTGAATGACTTTCCAGAAATAAAACGTAGATTTCCGATTTCGAAGTGTTTTAAAAGACGCACGAGCAAACATACAAGGAAGGAATTTACCATTGAAAGAAAGAAAACGTGTGGGTGTGGATTAATTTCGAATTTGGTTGTTTTCAGACACAAAGGCATTTCATGAACACGTACAGCTGAATAAGTCTGAGTATAAAAAGTTCATGGATTTGAAAGGTGTAGCGTATTATTCAAGGTGAAGCATTCTAAATGGGGCTGATGTCCTAAAATAACTACAGGCAGAAGTTGCATCCTAATGACTAGCAATTGAATCGTCACTTGTAGACGCAACACTTACTTTAAAAATTTGACCACATTCTCATGATATTATGTGTATTTCACGCTTTCTTATCTCCACCACCAAGTAGACCCTGTCTTTTTTGCATTTTTAACCTTCTGTACTTCTCTGCAGCACACCATTTCAGCTGAAAGATGCTCAGACTATAATTGAAAACAATATTCCGACGCTCCTATGCGATCAGTCTTTTTTATATTATTACAATGACCATTGCGAGTTTGCAACAAACTGCATAACATGAAACCAGCTGAACATCGATTTTCCTGGAATTTAACACAGTGCACATGGGAAACGTCATCCATCTACTAAAAAATCACCTTCGGCTCTCTCTCCACACATGTCTCTTCACGTTTTAAATATTTGCAGCATGTTTGTTGATCAAGGTGTCATTATCCAGAAAAGGTCGTTTCTCAATCCACAAAAACTGGTACTTTTCCATAAACTTGACTTTGCTCAATATCACCTTCCATCCGTACCTCTTAACACGACGACAAATCGAAGCTGCTCCATGTGAGGCTCAAACTTAAAACTTCGGCAGAGCACAGCCCACTATACTGGCACTGAGATACCATGCACTGGTCACCTGCAGCACTGAAGCGACACATTAATGCTTACCTCCGCATTCGTGGCTGTACCTTAACGGTAAGGAACCCAGGTTCTCTGATTCCGTAGCTGGTAACTGGCATTATGCGATCATCTTCACCAGTGGTTCTGACCCCGTTTGAGGAATGTGGTGAGCTACTCATTGCAAAGATGGGTAGTTTGGTGAAATGTACAAATTCAACATTTGCATTCCCTGACCCATGAGCCTTTTATTTTGTTTTTCATCGGTAGAAATGTTAAAATCGTCATCTTGAACAGACTCAATGACAGATCTCCATTGTGTCTCTGGCATCAAATTCCAAAGTGTAAACCCCTCTCAATTCTTCCACCGCAGTCTGCTGTTTGGGAAGTGTTCATGTTATGGGAAATGCACTTCCCCGTGTGTCAATTGCTGCTTCCAGCATGCGCTCTGGCACTGCACTCATTTTTCTTCTGGCACTTGCTCACTGTGTTGCTGTGATCATACAGTGACTTGGTGTTGCATGGCCTAGGAAAATGATACAGATCAAGGTTTTTGCATTGTTGAATTCAATTTTCGGTTTAGCCTTATTTACGATTTTGAAATTGTCTGTCCTGTACACAAGGGCGTGTCAAAAAATCTGAGCAGAAGAAAGGTGTTCCGAATAATGACATTGAGCACTATGCACTCTCCTCCAGTTTGGAAAACAATTCCTCACACACAACTTTACATCTCCTGCTGTCACCGGCTCTCCACTCCATTGACTTCAAATCTTCTTAGAATTCAACAGATCTTGTTGCATAGTCATTTCTTCATTCTTGCTCTGATCACTGTGAGCAGAGTGTCACAGTGGGAGTGCTCTTGCCCCACAACCCAGAGGTCGGACCATACTCTTGGAACCATACTCTGCTATTTATCATTTCACCAATACCAAGGAGAAATATCTCTGGTGTGCATAATGTACGCAATTCGCTTGTTCATAAGATCAGAGGGCTCGTCCCACGCCTGACGAGGTGGCCGAGAGGTTAAGGCGATGGACTGCTAATCCATTGTGCTCTGCACGCGTGGGTTCGAATCCTACTCTTGTCGCTGTTCCAGACGTTTTTCAATGTTGCTATTTTTGGATGATCACAGCTGTCGTTTTGAAATTGGAACTCCAACAGTGTATTTATATGCATCGACGCTATTATAAAGTCTCAAAGAATAATTTGAGCCTGTTGCCTAAACTGCATTGAAATGTAGATTGAATTGGAATAATTAAAATGAACGTCATTTTCTTTTCCAAGTCAAGTTGCCGTGAACTTTTATTGTCTGAAGAGATCCAGGAAAACCAAATAGCGAGAGATGCGAAGTGCATGTTTATGCATGGGATTCTTAATGCGTGTTTTGTCAGATGAAATCTGTAGCAGGTTGGGTAGAAGTGATTCACCTTGGCGAAATGAGCACAGAGACACAGCACAATACAATGGAGATATTTCAAAAGGGGCAGGGGCTGGTTGTAGGAGTACCGATAACTGCTGTAAATGCACAGTAGAGAATTACCGATGTGGGTGCCGTGCATGGGCACGGACAGACGTACACATTGGTCTCATCCTTTCCCCTTGCTCTAACCATTGGTGAAGGCTGGACATAAGACACATATAAACACAAGATATGGGAAACAAGCTCCCTCACGTTATACACACAGTTGATGCATCACATTGAGCTATGAAAAACTGGAGAAGTCAGCATGTTAACTGCAGGGACTGAATCTAAACTGTGGATCAATAACCGCAGATTAATGCAGCATAAACATGAAATGATTGAAAGTCTCTTTATTCGCATGTCATTAACAGACGTTTCGTTCTAATACCCGTGTGGCTGAATGAAGCAGCAGTGAATCCTTATGTTACCCACAGACTGAAGCACGCAGACACATTTCCCCAAGAGTGACACAGGCCTCTGGAAAAACAAGCAGAAAGTAAGAATTCACCCACTTGGCTGATATTGTCCCATTTCAGAGTTTAACACCAGTGTCTAGTTACTGCAAAGAAATGAAGCATTAAGTCTCTTGCGTCCCAGTGTTCCTGGCCCATTCTTTCCCCAAAACTCTGTAGTTTGTACTGCCTCACCTCGTTCTTGCTGCCAAACGGGATCATTGCTCACGCTCGGTTTTTCCTGTCCTGCCGAACCGTTTTCCTCAAGTTATTGGATTGAAAAACAGGAATGGGCTATTTCAAGCACTTTTCTAGTTTACAAGACCAGTGTTATCACCACCGAGCCAGCACATTGCCAGCTCAGAGAGAAGGTCTCATACATCAGAAACCGAAATGCAACAGATGATTGGATAGCCTCAGTATTGTAAACCAACCAACAAGACCGGAATAGAGCTGAGGGGATCATGCACAGAAGGATGGCAGAATAGAATGACGAATCTCATGGTGTCCAGGGTAATGTTACCAGAAGTCTTCCCTGGTATCATAGGGATAAGTATTCAATGTTTTCCCTGTCATGGCTTGTTAAATGTTAACGTTTACAGTAATCCATATGAAATTCTGCATGATCTTTCCAAGCAGAATGATGCTGTGCAGCAGACAGAATCGCTTTCCTAAATGTTACAGTTGTCAGCTGCAATGAAGAACGGAGAGGGTGTCAGGAAAATCGATGGGGATTGATGGTTTGTGAGAGCCAACTTCATGCCTAGTGGAGCCAGGTTCAATGTCCGCACTGAATATTGGTTTTGCTGTTTACTTTGGTATACTGATCACTCCAAGTCAATTACCCACATTTTCAGCTCTTTGTGTGTAGTTCTTTGTACATTTCACCTCGGTTCAGTGTTCCGGGGGACCACATATTTTTAATTTGGCACATTTTACTCAGGTCGATTTTCCAGCTTCACATTAAGGCCAACAATTTTAGGAACAGAAAGACACCATTCAGACCATCAAGTCTGTTCAGCTACTGAATGGTTTCATGTCTAATCTGCAAACCTTGAACTGCACATTCTTGCCTTTCCCCATAACGCTTGATATCTTTGCTGTTAGAAGATCTGCCGATCTCAACCTGATTACACCTAATGACCCTTCCTCAACAGCCTTCTGCTACAAGACATTATACCGTTCCAGAACTGTCTGAGAGAATAAATGCTTCCTCATTACTGTTTTAATTGTGAGATCCACATTCTAATTCCGAAGTTCAAAATCGCACAACACCAGGTCATAGTCCAACAGGTTTAATTTGAAGCATTAGCTTTTGGAGAGCTGCTCCTTCATCTGGTGGTTGTGGAGTACACAGTTGTAAGATACAGAATTTATAGCAAAAGGTTACAGTGTGACGTAACTGAAATTATACTTTGAAAAATAACTCGATTGTTTGTTAAGTCTTCCATCTGTTAGAATTACTATGTTAGGTTCATTTCTTTCTTATGTAAATCACAAAACTTTCTTTTCATAGTTACACTCTCAGGTGAATTTTAACAATTAGTGTCAACCCAGATAATTTGTTGAAGGTGTTAGTCCCTGTGTGCGGTGTCCGTGCCATAATGTTTAGAATGACGCTAAACTAAAAAAAAACACGCTGCAGGCAAAGATGCTTTGAGGCATGGTACTTTGCTGAAACCGAGCAGAGGCGACAGAACGGATGAATGGCGACTGCACATCAATTAACAGACCAGTGTGCCCCTTCCCTGTTTGGGAACACTACAGTGGTCCAGGACATTCATAGCAGCAGAGATGTGGAGAAACAGATTGGGAAACAGATTTTGGTAAGGTGCAGAAGCCACTGGGTAATCATCATGGGCAATTTCAGCTTCCCAAATATTGATTGGAAGCTCTTCAGATTAAGTTGATTGGACGGGGCAGTATTTGTGGAGTATGTCCAGGAAGCTTTTCTAACTCAGTATGTAGATTGTCCGACCAGAGAGGAGGCCATATTGGATTTGGTACTCTGTAACGAACCAGGATAAGTAATGGGCTTGTTAGTGGGTGACCATTTTGATGATGGTGACCACAATTCTGTGACTTGTGGAGGGAGATGTGTGCATGCAACAGGGTTGATTTTACAATTACGATGCTGCAAGACAGGGTCTGAGGAGCATAATTTGGGAGCATAGGCTGTCAGAGAAGGATGTCATTCAAATGTGGAACATTTTCAAGGAACAGATACGACGTGTCCTTGATATGTATGTACCCGGCAGGCAGGAAAGAGATGGTCGTGTGAGGGAACATTGGTTGACGAGGGAGGTTGAATGTCTAGTAAAGAGGAAGAAGAGGCTTACATAAGGCTGAGGAAACAAGGTTCAAACAGAGCGTTGGAGGGATACAGGATAGCCAGGAGGGAGCTGAAGAAAGGGATTAGGAGAGCTAAGAGAGGGCATGAAAAATCTTTGGTGGATAGAATCAATGATAACCCCAAGGCCTTTTATGCGTATGTGAGAAACATGAGAATGACGAAAACGAGGGTAGGTCCGATCAAGGATAGTAGTGGGAGACTGTGTATTGAGTAGGAAGAGATAGGAGAGGTCTTGAATGAGTACTTTTCTTCAGTATTTACAAATGAGAGGGACCGTATTATTGAAGAGGAGAGTATGAAACGGACTGGTAAAGGAAGGAAGATGTGTTGGGCATTTGGAAAAACTTGAGAATAGACAAGTCCCCCGGGCCACACGGGATATATTTTAGGATTATGTGGGAAGCAAGAGAGGAAATTGCAGAGCAGTTGGCAATTATCTTTTCGTCTTCGCTGTCAACGGGGAAGACCCATTACAACATCCCTATTACATTCACTCTTTACCAAAATCTGCCGACCTATGCTTTCTTCAATCTCCCTGCTGCTGTTTGGGGGCCTGTAGTAAACCCCTAATGAGGTGACTGCTCCCTTACTGCTTCTAATTTACACCCATACTGCCTCAGTAGGCAGACCCTCCTCGACAATGGTAACTTCTGCAGCTGTGATAACCTCTCTGATTTCCTTTCTGAATTCATTGCATGTGGTGTCCCTCAAGGGTTGGCCAGCACGTTGGCTCAATGGTGAGCACTGCTGCCTCACAGCATCAGGGACCCAGGTTCGATTCCAGACTCGGGCAACTGACTGTGTGGAGTTTGCACATTCTCCCCGTGTCTGCGTGGGTTTCCTCCGAGTGCTCCGGTTTCATCCCATATTCCAAAGATGTGCAGGTTAGGTGAAATGGCCATGCTAAATTGCCTGTAGTGTTAGGTGCATCAATCAGTGGTAAACGTAGGGGAATGGGTCTGGATGGGTTCCTCTTCGGAGGGTCGGTGTGGACTTGTTGGGCCGAAGGGACTGTTTCCACACTGTTGGGAATCTAAGGATCTCTCCTTGGTCCCTCCTGTTTCTCACCGACATACTGCCAGGAGGTGGCTTTGTCCAAAAGCACAGTGTGAGGTTTAACATGTACACTGACACTGCCCAACTCTACCTCCCCGTCATCCCTCTTCATTACTCAGTTATCAAACTGCTCATCACACTCCCCCTACTCGATTAGCTGCAATTTTCTCCAGTGAAACATTGTAATGGTTAAAGCCATTGCCTTCAGTTGCTATTACAAATTACATTCCCTTACTGCTGAGCCCCTCCCCCCCACTGGGAAATATCTGATGTAGAACTACATTCTTCACAATATTGCCGTTGTGGTTCTGTTCGCCGAGCTGGAAGTTTTTGTTGCAAACGTTTCGTCCCCTGGCGAGGCGACATCATCAGTGCTTGGGAGCCTCCTGGAACAAACACATCGATCTGGACCCAATATACCAACCACTACAGCGGACAGCTGAAACTGACAACCGGAAGCGGCAGGGACAGACCACTATAAACACCGGAGGAAACATCAAAGAAGCGCTTCGCAGGAGGCTCCCAAGCACTGATGATGTCGCCTAGCCAGGGGACGAAACGTTTGCAACAAAAACTTCCAGCTCGGCGAACAGAACCACAACAACAAGCAGCCGAGCTACAAATCTTCGCACAAACTTTGATTACAATATTGCTGTTATATCTGTAACCCCAAGGTGACCTTCTGATCAGACATCTACACAATCACAAACACCAGGAATTCCAATCTCTAAAATGTTGCTTGTCTCCCCCTCACCCCAGCTCCATTGTTACTGAAACCCCTGACCCGTGTCGGTGTTGCCTTAAACTTGACGAATCTGAAGCCGAACACTTGATTCCGTGACTGACCCAGAATCTGCTGCTTTCTGTGTTTCCTGCACAATTAACCCTGGTCCCTTTGTGGTGCAACTTTCTACAGTTTCCACCATTTAAATAGCACTCTGTTCTTTTATTATCTCCTCCAAAATGACCAACTTCCCATTTTCCCAAATTATACTCCATCTGGCAACTTGTTGCCCCCTTCTCCTGTGCATCTCTCCCTCTTCAAAGTCCTCTTAGAACTTTACAGTTATGCCTTTTCTGACAGATTCCCACCAATTCTTCTAAACGTTTACTGGGAGTCCTGGACAGTGGGAAGCGTGTAGTGTTGCTCTGTTTTCCGTGAGACTCTATGGGATGACTAGGAGGAGCTTGCTGCCCATTGGTCAGAATGGAGACAACTTGCCCATCGCGCTGCATGAGCCTTTCACTCCCCATGTCTTATTGATGAGGCACAGCGGCAACACGGAAGGAAAGAAAAGGAAGGAAATCCTGCTCTCCACATCGCACTGACTCTTGGAATATTCTGTCCCATCTATGAAAATTCTGCCGGGTTCAGTCACATGAATTCCCAAGGTGGAAACTCCTAGAAACCCACATAGATTTCCCCCTGAACTAACTGCTGACCTCCAGAAAGGGTAATGTGTACAGTCATCCTGGCCCAGGAGGAGGGGATGGTGTGAGTTTCTAACCTGAACTGACAGTGACAGATTTTATAACTTGTATTAGAGGATACTACAGGTGGACATTTAGATGGTAATCTCAGTAACTGTAACGCCAAACCCTGACAGAATTACTCAATTCATCAGGACCTGGATATTCCCATTGTGCGTGAACATTGTGTTCCAGCTCAATCCCATTTACTGCATAAAAGTTCTCCTTTAAATCATCCCATTCTCTCAAGAGTTCTCCCCACACCTTCAATGTGTCCTGTCTTCCTTGTACAATGAGCTGATGGGTGTAAGGTTCATTATTATAACGGGTAACTTTTGTAAACCCCTCTGTCACAGCTCCCCTCAATTTCCTTTGCGACAAGGAGAACAATCTCAGTTTCCCCAAACCCCTGATTCCCCAATGTCTGTTTGCTCTCTATAAGGTACACATCAGGGTTGTGTTGGAACGGTGTCCACTTGCCTGCATCAGTGCAGCTCCCAGCAATGTTAAAGAACATGAACATCCTCCAGGACAAAGCACTGTGCCTAAATGGTGTCCCATCCACCACCCTCAGCATTCCCTCTCTCCACCCCCGAGGTACAGTGGCATCACTGTGTAAAAGGTAAAGGCAGCATTGTCCTACCAGACCATAGGGCTGCTCTCTCATTAGGGAGAGATGTCTGGTCGTGGTTTAACCGGAAGATTACCCCAGCCCAGGCAAGGGGAGAGGTTGAGAAGGAGAATCCATCTATTGTAGATCGATATTATCAACCCAATGTATCAACAACAACTATATCATACCAACGAATAATTTAAAAGAATATCCTAAACATGCTACTACAATCCCCCATTCCTTGAACCATCCTGGTAAATCTCCTGTGCCCCCTCTCAGGGACCCTGCCATCCTTCCCAATGTGTGGGCGATCTCTGGTTTGCACAGACCCAGCTGCTCTGTGTTCCTGTGGGTGATGCCATCATCGAGCACCAGTTGAACTAAACCTCACTGTCTGGAAGGGTGGGAGGCACAGAATTCCCAATCGCATGTAAGGCATATTTAGGTGCAAACTTGTGATACCAAGACAGATGGTGCGGATGACTGTGTATTGTAAAATGGATCAGGATAGTTTGGTGATAGTTTTCTTTACTGGCACAGACTCAATGGCCTACAGAGCCTTTTTCGGTGCTGTAAACCTTAAGACACTTAATACAGGAATATGATCGGCCACCTTTGAAACCAGGTCAGAAAAAATGATAGTAGAATAGATGACACATGATTGATTACATTTTTTTTACATTACATTACAGTGTGGAAACAGGCCCTTCGGCCCAACAAGTCCACACCGACCCGCCGAAGCGAAACCCACCCATACCCCGAACCTAACACTATGGGCAATTTAGCATGGCCAATTCACCTGACCTGCACATCTTTGCGACTGTGGGAGGAAACCGGAGCACACCCACGCAGACACGGGGAGAACGTGCAAACTCCACACAGTCAGTCGCCTGAGGCCGGAATTGAACCCGGGTCACTGTGCCACCATGCCGCCCATACAGTGTGTCAATGTGTTTGGGAGGAAAGTGAAATGGAGGGGTTTAGTAAGAAATTCTGGAGCTCGACGCAGGAATCTGAAAGGGCCGTCATCAAGTGAGAAATAAAAATGGGGTATCCTCAAGGCCGAAATCAAAGAAAGGCACATATAGCACAGCTTTGAGAGACTGGAGGGGATTAGAGTTAGGGAGGGGTCTGAGGCTGGAGAGGGATTGTTAGAGACAAGGAAGATGTTCGCCGAGCTGGAAATTTGTGTTGCAGACGTTTCGTCCCCTGTCTAGGTGACACCCTCAGTGCTTGGGAGCCTCCTGTGAAGCGCTTCTGTGATGTTTCCTCCGGCATTTATAGTGATTTGTATCTGCCGCTTCGGTTGTCAGTTCCAGCTCTCCGTTGCAGCTACCTCCCACAACCTGACCTTACCGACACCAGACTGACCCTCACCACTGTCCAACACCGCCCCCAGCCTGACCCTCACTGCCGTCCAACACCAGTCCCAACCTGATACTCACTGCTGATCACATACCACCCCCAGCCTGACAGTCACCGCCGTCCAACATTGGCCCCAGCCTGACCCTCACTGCCGTCAAACACTGTCCCCAGCCTGATCATCACTGCTGCCCACACACCACCCCCAGCCTGACCTTCACTGTCATCCAACACCGCTCCCAACCTGACCCTCAATGTCACCCACACATTGCCCCATAGCCTGACCCTCTCCAGCATCCACACGATATCCTCAGCCTGACACTCACCGCCGTCCACTCACCACCCCCAGCCTCACCCTCAACAGGATCCACATACTACCCCCCAGCCTGACCCTCACCGTCCTGGACACATTGCCCCCAGCCAGATCCTCACCACACCCAGCCTTACCTTTCCGCCCCGAGCCTGACCCTCACCGCTATCCAACATTGCCACCAGCCTGACCCTCACCGCCGTTCTACACCACCCCAGCCTGACCCTTACTGCCACCCACCCACCGCCCTCAGCCTGACCCTCAGCGCCATTGACACACGGCCCCCAGCCTGACCAGCCTGACCCTCACCACCATCCACAACCAGCCTGACCTTACCGCCCCGAGCCTGACCCTCACCGCTGTCCAACATTGCCACCAGCGTGACCCTCACCACCGTCCACACCAATCTCCATGTACAGCGCATCATCCGCCGTCATTTCCGCCACCTCCAAACAGACCCCAGCACCAAGGATATATTTCCCTTCCCTCCCCTATCAGCTTTCCGTAGAGACCACTCCCTCCGCGACTCCCTTGTCAGATCCATACCCCCCACCGACCCAACCACCACTCCCGGCACCTTCCCTTGCAACCGCAGGAGGTGCAACACTTGCGCCCACACCTCCCCCCTCACTTCTCTCCAAGGCCCCAAGGGAAACTTCCATATCCGCAACAGATTCACCTGCACCTCCACCCACATCATCTACTGCATCCGCTGCAGCCGGTGTGGCCTCCTCTATATTGGGGGACAGGCCGCCTACTTGCGGAGCGATTCAGAGAGCACCTCTGGGCCACCCGGACGAACCAACCCAACCAACGTGTGGCACAGCATTTCAACTCCCCCTCCCACTCCACCGAGGATATGCAGGTCATTGGACTCATCCACCGCCAAACCACAACAACCCGACGGTCGGAGGAGGAGCGTCTTATCTTCCGACTGGGAACCCTCCAACCGCAGGGGATGAACTTGGACTTCACCAGTTTCTTCATCCCCCCTCCCCCCACCTTGTCTCAGCCGGATCCCTCCAGCCCGGCACCGCCTTCCTGACCTGCAGTCTTCTTCTTGACCTCTCCGCCTCCATCCTACTCCGACCTATCACCCTCACCTTGACCTCTTTCCACCTATCACATTTCCAACTCCCCTCCTCCAAGTCCCTCCTCCCTACCTTTTATTTTCTTCTGCTGAACACTCTCTGCTCATTCCTGAAGAAGGGCCTGTGCCCGAAACGTCGAATCTCCTGTTCCCTGGATGCTGCCTGACCTGCTGTGCTGTTCCAGCAATAAAGTTTCAACTTTGATCTCCAGCATCTGCAGACCTCACTTTCTCCTCAGTGCCATCCACACACCGCCCCGAGCCTGACCCTCATGGCTGCCGAAACACCGCCATAGCCTGATCCTCACCGCTGTCCACACAATGCCAACAGCCTGACGCTCACTGCCGTCCAATATCACCCCCAGGCTGACCCTCACCGCCATTCAACACCGCACCCAGCCTGTCCCTCATTGCTGTCCAACACCGCCCCCAGCCTGACCCACACTCCTGCCCACACACCGCCCGAGACTGGCCCTCAGTGCCATCCACACACCGCCCCTAGCCAGACCCTCACGGCCGCCGAAACACCGCCCCAGCCAGATTCTCACCGCTGTCCATACAACACCAACAGCCTGACGCTCACTGCTGTCCACACACCACCACTTGCCTGACCCTCACTGCCAACAACACACCGTTCCCAGCTTGACCCTCAATGCCGTCCACACCCACCCCCTGCCTTAACCTCACTATCGTCCTCACACTGCCAAAGCCTGACCCTCACTGTCCCAACACAACGCCCTCAGCCGGACCTTCAAAGCCCGGATACACCGCCCCCAGCCTGACCCTCAACCCCACCCACACACCGTTCCCAGCCTGACCATCACCGTCATCCACACACTGCCACCAGCCTGACCCTTGCTGCCCCTGACACACCGCCCCCACAATGACCCATACCGCCCAGACACACCGCCCCCAGCCTAACCCTCATCGCTGTCCAACATCATACTCAGCCTGACCCTCACTGTCGTCCACACACCCCCCCAGCCTGACCCTGCCCGCGTCCAGACATTGCCCTCAATCGCCCTCAGCCTGACTTTCACCACTGTTGACACCTCATACCCAGACTGACCCACTCCACCGTCCACACACCGCCCCCAGCCTGACCCTCACTGCCGTCCACACACCGCCCCCAGCCTGACCCTCATTGCCATCCACACACTGCCCCCAGCCTGACCCACACCGCACTGACACACCAGCCCCAGCCTGACCCTCACTGCCACCCACACACCGCCCCCAGCCTGACCCTTACTGCACCGACACACTGCCTGCAGCCTGACCCTCACATCCTGCCCACACACCATCCCCCAGCCTGACTCTCCCGGCCATCCACACACCACCCCCAGCCTGAACCTCTCTGCCCTCCACACACCGTCGCCAGCCTGACCCTCACCACCCCCAGCCTGACACTTACCACCCCAGCCTGACCCTCACGGCCGTCCACAATCTGCCCCCAGCTGGATCCTCACCACCGTCCACACACCACCCAATTCCTGGCCCTCACTGCCGACCACACACCTGGACCAGCCTGACCCTCATTGCCGTCCAAAAACGCCCACAGCCTGACATTCACCACCGCCCCCTCCCCAACCCATCCAACACTGTCCCCACACCCAACCCCATCCAACACTGCCCCCTCCCACAATCACATCCAACATCACACCCTCCCACTTGCCCCATCAATCACTGCCCCCTCCCAAACCCCATCCAACACTGCCCCATCCCCCAACCCCGTCAAACACCGACCCATCCCCAAACCCATCCAACACCAGCCCCTCACCCCATTCCCATCTAACACCGCCCGCTCCCTCAACCCCACCCAACACCACCCCCTCCCCCAGCCCCATCCATCACCAGCCCCTCCCCAAACCCGCCCAACACCGCCCCCTCCCCCCACCCCGCCCAACATCGCCCCATCCCTCAACCCCATCAAACACCGGCCCCTCCCCAAACCCGTCCAACACCGTCCCCTCCCCCCACCCCGTCCAACATCGCCCCATCCCTCAACCCCATCAAACACCACCCCCTCCCCAATCCGGTCAAACACCGGCCCCTCCCCAAACCTGTCCAACACTGCCCCCTCCCGCAGCCCAGTCCAACACCGCCCCCACCCCAACCCCGTCCAACACTGCCCCCTCCTCAACCCCGTCAAACACCGCCCCCTCTCCAAACATGTCCAACACCGATCCTCCCCAACACTGTCCATCACCGCCCCCTCCCAAAGCCAGTCAAACACTGCCCCCTCCCTAAACCCGTCCAACACCGCCACCTCCCCAACATCATCCAATACCCCCCTCTCCCAGACCCGTCCAACAACGCCCCTCCCCCAACCCCATCCATCACTGCCCCCTCCCCCAACCCCGTTCAACACCGCCCCCTCCCCAACCCCGTCCCTCATTGCCCCCTCCCCAACCCCGTCCATCACTGCCCCATCCTCCAAACCCCGTCCAACACCGCCCCCTCACCCCAACCCCGTCCATCACTGCCCCCTCCCCCAACCCCGACCATAATTGCCCCCTCCCCATCCCTGTCCAACACCTCCCCCTCACCCCAATCCCGCCAAACACTGCCCCCTCCACCAACTCCGCCCAACACTGCCCCCTGCCCAACACCATCCAACACTGCACCCTCCCCCAACCTGTCCAAAACCACCCCCTCTATCAACCCCGTCCAACACCCCCCACTCCCCCAGGCCCGTCCAACTCCGCCCCTCCCCAACCCCGTCCAACACCGCCTCTTCCCCAACCCCGTCAAACACCGCCCCCTCTCCCCAACCCCGTCCAACACTGCCCTCTCCCACAACCCAGTTCAACACTGCCCCTCCCCCAACCTATCCCACAGCACCCCCTCCCCAACACCATCCAACACTGCCCTTCACCAACACCACCCAAAACTGCCCCCTCCCGCGAACCCCTTCAAACTCCCCCGCCCCAACCCCGTCCAACTCCGCCCCCTACCCCAACCCCGTCCAACACCGCACACTCCCCCAGCCCCGTTCAAAACCGCCCCCTCCCCAACACCGACAACACCGCCCCCTCCCCAACCCTGTACAACACCGCCCCCCTCACGCCAACCCCGTTCATCACTGCCCCTTCACCAACACCACCCAACTCTGCCCACTCCCCCAGCCCTGTTCAAAACCGAACCCCTCCCCAAACCTGTCCAATACCGGCCCCTTCCAAACACCGTCCAATACTGCCCCCTCCCCAACCCCGTCCAACAGTGCCCCTCTCCGACAACCCCGTCCAACACTGCCCCCTCCCCAACCCCGTCCAACAGTGCCCCTCTCCGCTAAACCCGTCCAACACTGCCCCCTCCCCAACCCCATTCAACACCACCCCCTCCCCCAACCCTGTCCAACACCGCCCTCTCCCAAACCCCATCTAACACTGCCCCCCCCGCAACCACATCAAACACCGCCCCCATCCCCAACACAGTCCAACACCTCCCCCTCCTCAACCCCATCCAACATCACACCCTCCCCCAGCCCCGTTCACAACCGCCCCCACCCCAACACCATCCAACACCGCCCCCTCCTCAACCCCATCCAACATCACACCCTCCCCCAGCCCCGTTCACAACCGCCCCCACCCCAACACCATCCAACACCGCCCCCTCCTCAACCCCATCCAACATCACACCCTCCCCCAGCCCCGTTCAAAACCGCTCCCTCCCCAACAGGGTCCAACACCGCCCCCACTCCAACCCTGCCAAACACTGCCCCTTCCCCCAACCGCATTGAACACTGCCCCCTCCCTAACCATGTCCAACACCGCTGCCTCACCAAACCCGTCCAACACCACACCCTCCCCAACACCGTCCAACTCCGCCCCCTCCCCAACCCCGTGCAAAACTGCCCCTCCCCCAACCCCGTCCAACACTGCCCCTCTACACAACCCCGTCCAACATTGCCCCCTCCCGCGAACCCCTTTCACACACCACCCCCTCCCCAACACCGTCCAACACTGCCCCCTCCCCCCAACCACATCAAACACCACCCCCTCCCCAACACGGTCCAACACCGCCCCCATCCCAAACCTGTCAAACACAGCTCCATCACCTCAACCCTGTCCAACACTGCCCCCTCCCCCAACCGCATCGAACACTGCCCTCTACCCCAACCATGTCGAACACCACCGCCTCACCAACCGCGTCCAACACCGCCCCCTCCCCTAACACCGTCCAACACCGCCCCCTCCCCAACAGCATCCATCACCGCCGCCTACCCAACCCTGTCAAACACTGCCCCGTCCCCAAACCCGTCCAACACCGCCTCCACACCAAACCTTTCTGACACCGCCCCTTCCCTTCTCCCGTCCAACACCGCCCCCTCCCCCAACCGCATCGAACACCGCCCCCTCCCCAACCATGTCCAACACCGCCCCACCCCAACACCATCCAACAACCGCCGCCTCACCAACCATGTCCAACACTGCCCCCTCCCCAACCCCATTCAACACCACCCTCTCCCCCAACCCTGTCCAACATCGCCCCGTCCGAAACCCCGTCTAAAACGGCCCCATCCCCCCAACCTGGTCCCACACTACACCCTTGCCCAACCCCATCAATCACCGCCCCAATCACCAACACTGTCCAACACCACCCCCTCCTCAACCCTGTCCAACACCACCCCCTCCCCAAACCCCGTCCAACATTGGCCACTCCCCCAACCCCGTCCAACACCGCCCCCTACCCCACCCCAGTCCAAAACCGCCCCCTCCCCGAAACCCGTCCAACACCAACCCCTCCCAAACCCTGTTCAACACCACCCCCACCCCAACACTATCCAACACCGCCCCACCTCCCAACCCTGTACAACACTGCCCCCTCCCCAACCCTGTCCCACAATACCCCCTCCCCAAACCCATCCGACACCACCCCCACCACAAACCCGTCCCACACCAACCCCTCCCCCAACCCCGTCCGACACCTTCCCGTCCCGAACCCTGTCCGACACAGCCCCCTCCCCCAACCCCGCCCCACACCACCCCCTCCCCCAAACCAGTCCCACACCTGCCCCTCACTAAACCCTGTCCCACAACACCGCATCCTCACCAACCCCGTAAGACACTGCCCCCTCCCCAACCCTGTCCTCCACAACCCCATCCCACACCACTCCCTCCCACAAACCTATCCCACACCAACCCCTTCCCCAACACCTTCCAACACCGCCCCCACTTTCATCCCCGTCGCACACCACCTCCTCTCAAACCCCGTCCAACACCACCCCTTCCCCAATACCGCTCAACACCGCCTCCTCCCCAAACCCATCCAACACCGCTCCCTCCCCCAAACCCATCCAACACCGCTCCCTCCCCCAACCCCGTCCAACACCTCCCCCTCAAAACCCTGTTCAACACCGCACCCTCCCAAAACCTAGTCCAACACCTCCCCTCCCCAACCCCGTCCAGCAGCGTCCCCACCCCCAACACTGTCCAACACCACCCAAACCCCCCAACACTGTCCAACACTGCCCACTCCCCAACCCTGTCAAACACTGCTCCCTGCCCCCAAACCTGTCCAACACCGCCCCCTCACCCCAACCCCGTCCATCACTGCCACCTACCCCGACGCCATCAAACACCAGCACCATCGCCAACACCATCCAACACTGCCCCCTCCACCAACACCACCCAACACTGCACACTCCCCCAGCACCGTTCAAAACCGAACCCCTCCCCAACCCTGTCCAATACCGGCTCCTTCTCAACACCATCCAACACTGCCCCCTCCCCAACCCGATCAAACACCGCCCCCTCCCTAACACCGCCCCCTCCCCACTACCACCCAACACCGCAGCCTACCCAACCCCGTCCGACACCGCCCTGTCCCCAAACCCGTCCAACATTGCCTCCTCACTAAACCTGTCTGACACCGCCCCCTCCCAAATCCCGTCCAACACTGTCCCCTCCACAAACCGCATCGAACACCGCCCCCTCCCCCAACCATGTCCAACACCGCCCCTCCCCAACACCGCCCAACATGGCCCCCTCACCAACCGCGTCCAACACTGCCCCCTCCAACACCGCCCCTCCCCAACACCGTCCAACACCACCGCCTACCCAACCCCATCCAACACTGCCCTGTCCCCAAACCCGTCCAACACCGCCTCCACACCAAACCTGTCTGACACTGCGCCCTCCCAAATCCCGTCCAACACCGCCCCCTCCCCCAACCATGTCCAACACCGACCCCCCAACACCGTCCAACATCGCCCCCTCCGAAACCCCGTCTAAGACTGCCCCAATTCCCCAACCTAGTCCAACACCTCCCCCTCCCCTACCCTGTTCAACACCGCCCCCATCCCATAACTGTCCAACACCGCCCCACCTCCCAACCCCGTACAACACTGCCACCTCCCCAACCCTGTCGCACAATACCCCCTCCTCCAAACCCGTCCGACACCACCCCCACCACAACCCCACCCCACACCAACCCCTCCCCCAAACCCGTCCCACACCAACCCCTCCCCCAACACCGCCCAACACCGCTGCCTCCCCAACCCCGTAAGACACTGCCCCCTCCCCAACTCTGTCCCACACCACCCTCTCCCACAACCCCATCCCACACCAACCCCTCCCCCAAACCTATCCCACACCAACCCCTTCCCCAAAACCATCCAACACCACCACAGTTTCAACCCCGTCCCACACCACCTCCTCCCAAACCCCGTCTAAAACCGACCCCAACCCCAACCCCGCTCAACACCGCCACCTCCCCCCAAACCCATCCAACACCGCTCCCTCCCCCAAACCCGTCCAACACCGACCCCACCCAAATCCCGTCCAACACTGCACTCTCCCCCAACCCCGTCCAACACCTCCCCCTCACAAACCCTGTTCAACACCGCACCCTCCCAAAACCTAGTCCAACACCTCCCCCTCCACAACCCCGTCCAGCAGCGCCCCCACCCCCAACACTCTCCAACACCACCCTAACCCCCCAACACCGTCCAACACTGCCCACTCCCCAACCCTGTCAAACACTGCTCCCTGCCCCCAAACCTGTCCAACACCGCCCCCTCACCCCAACCCCGTCCATCACTGCCACCTACACCAACCCCATCAAACACCAGCACCATCGCCAACACCATCCAACACTGCCCCCTCCACCAACACCACCCAACACTGCACACTCCCCCAGCACCATTCAAAACCGAACCCCTCCCCAACCTGTCCGATACCGGCCCCTTCTCAACACCATCCAACACTGCCCCCTCCCCAACCCGATCAAACACCGCCCCCTCCCCATCACCGCCCCCTCCCCACTACCATCCAACACCGCCCCATCTCTATCCCCGTCAAACGCCACCCCCTCCCCTAACCTGCCCAACACTGTACCCTCCCCTCACACCGTCCGACACCGCCCCCTCCCCAAACCCATCCAACACCGCCTCCTCACCAAATCTGTCTGACACCGCCCCCTCCCAAATCCCATCCAATACTGCCCCCTCCCCAACCCCATTCAACACCACTCTCTCCTTCAACTCCGTCCAACATCGTCCCCTCCGAAACCCCGTCTAAAATGGCCCCATCCCCCCAACCCCAACAAGCACCTCTCCGATCTCCAACACTGTCCAACACCACCCCCCCAACCCCGTCCAACATTGGCCACTCCCCCAACCCCGTCCAACACCGCCCCCTCCCCCAACCCAGTCCAAAACCACCCCCTCCCCGAAACCCGTCCAATACCAACCCCTCCCCAATCCCGTCCAGATCTGCACTCTCCCCCAACCCCATCCAACACCACCCCCTCCCCCAAACCCCGTCCAACACTGGCCTCTCACAAACCCTGTTCCACACCGCACCCTCCCAAAACCTAGTCCAACACCTCCCCCTCCCCAATCCCATCCAACAGCGCCGCCACCCCAACACTGTCCAACACCGCCCCACCCCCCACTCTGTACAACACTGCCCGCTCCCCAACCCTGTCCCACACCACCCCCTCCACAACCCCATCCCACACCACTCCCTCCCACAAACCTATCCCACACCAACCCCTTCCCCAACACCTTCCAACACCGCCCCCACTTTCATCCCCGTCCCACACCACCTCCTCCCAAACCCCGTCTAACACCGACCCCAACTCTAACCCCGCTCAACACCGTCACCTCCCCCCAAACCCATCCAACACCACCCCCTTCCCCAAACCCCGTCCAACACCGGCCCCTCCCAAATCCTGTTCAACAGCGCATCCTCCCCAAACTAGTTCAACACCTCCCTCTCCCCTACCCCGTTCAACACCGCCCCCACCGCAACACTGGCCAACACGGCCCCACCTCCCAACCCTGTACAACACTGCCCCCTCCCCAACCCTGTTCCACAATACCCCCTCCCCCAAACCCGTCCCACACCAACCCCTCCCCCAACACCGCCCAACACTGCTGCCTCCCCCAACCCCGTCCAAAACCTCCCCCTCCCACAACCCCGTCCGACACCGCCCCCTCCCCCAATTTCGTTCATAACCGCCCCCTTTACCAACAGGATCCAACACCGCCCACTCCACCAGCCACTTCAAAACCAACCCCTCTCCAAACACGTCCAAAACCGCATCCTTCCCCAACCCCATACAACACTGCCCCCTCCCCAACCCTGTTCCACAATACCCCCTCCCCCAAACCCGTCCCACACCAACCCCTCCCCCAACACCGCCCAACACTGCTGCCTCCCCCAACCCCGTCCAAAACCTCCCCCTCCCACAACCCCGTCCGACACCGCCCCCTCCCCCAATTTCGTTCATAATCGCCCCCTTTACCAACAGGATCCAACACCGCCCACTCCACCAGCCACTTCAAAACCAACCCCTCTCCAAACACGTCCAACACCGCATCCTTCCCCAACCCCGTCCAACACTGGACACTACCGCAACCCCGCCCCACACCACACCCTCCCCAAAACCCGGCCCACACCTCCCCCTCCCCCAACACCGCCCAAGACCCCGCCTCACCAACCACGTCTGACATCGCCCCCTCCACAATCCCATCCATCTCCGCCCCCTCCCCCAACCACGTCCAACACGGTCCCCTCCCCCCAAACCCGTCCCACACCTCCCCTTTTCCCCAACACCGTCCAACACCGCCACCTCCCCAACCCCGTCTGACACCGCCCCCTCTCCAACCCTGTACCACAACACCCCCTCACCCAAACTCGTCCCACCCCACCCACTCCCCCAAACCCGTCCCACACAAACCCCGCCCCAGCACCATCCAACACTGCCCCCACATTCAACCCCATCCCACACCCCCCCTCCCAATCCCCGTCCAACACAGCCCCCTCCCACAACCCAGTCAAACACCGCCCCCTCCCACAAACCTGTCCAACACCGACCCCTCCCCAATCCCGTCCAACACCGCCCCCTCCCACAAACCTGTCCAACACCGCACCACACCCCAACCCCGTCCAACACCGCCGCCTCCACAACCCCGTCCAACACCGCCCCCTTCCCAATCCCGTCCAACACCGGCCCCTCCCCCAACCTCGTCCAACACTGGCCCCTCCCCCAAACCCGTCCCACACCACCCACTCCCCCAACACCGTCCAACACTGCTGCCTCCCCAACCCCGTACGACACTGCCCCCTCCCGAATCCTGTCCCTCAACACCCCCTACCCCAAACCCATCCCACACCAACCCCTTCCCCAACAACTTCCAACACCGCCCCCACCTTCAACCCCATCCCACACCACCTCCCCCCAAACTCATCCAACACTGCTCCCTCCCGCAAAACCGTCCAGCACCGACCCCACCCAATACCGTCCAACACTCCCTCTCCCAACCCCGTTCAATACTTGCCGCTCACACACCCTGTTCAACACCGCACCTGCCCAAAATCTAGTCCAACACCTCCCCCTCCCCAATCCAGTCCAAAAGCGCCCCCACCCCAACACTATCCAATACCGCCCAACCCCCGAACCCCGTACAACTCTGCCCCCTCCCAACCCTGTCCCATAACACCCCCTCCCCGAAACCCGTCCCACACCACCCCTTCCCCAATCCCGTCCCACACCATCCCCTTCCCCAACACCGCCCGACACTGCCGCCTCCACAACCCCGTACGACACTGGCCCGTCCCCCAACCCCATCCAACACCGCCCCCTCCCACAAACCCGTCCCACACCACCCCCTCCCCAATACCGTCCAACACCGCCCCCTCCCCAACCCCGTCCAACACCACCCCCTCCCCAACCCCGTCCAAAATCACCTCATCCCCAACCCCGTCCGAAGCTGCCCCCTCAACTCTGTCCTACACCACCCCCTCCCCCAAACCACTCACTTCCCCAAAACCCATTCCACACCAACTCCTTCCCCAACGCCATCCAACATTGTCCCCACCTTCAACCCCTTCCCACACCACCTCCTCCCAAACCCCGTCCAACACCGCCCCCTCCCCCAACAACGCCACCTCCCCAATCCCGTCCAACATTCCCCCATTTCCCAGCCACGTCCAACTCCTCCCCCTCCCTAACCCTGTCCTATACCGCCCCCTCCCCAACCCTGTCCAACACCGCCCCCTCACCAAACCCGTCCAACACGGCCCACTCGCCCAAACCCCATCCAACACCTCCCCCCCAAAACCCGTCCAACACCGCCCCCTCCCAAAACCTCCATCAAAGCCCACTAGCCTCAACCGCCTCCATCACTGCCCCCTACCCCGAACCTCGTCACACACCGCCCCCTCACCCCAATGCCGTCCATCACTACCCCCTCCCCTACCCCGTCCAAAACCGGCCCCTCACCAATATTGTCCAACACTGCTCCTTCCCCCAACTACGTCCAACACCTTTCCCTCCTCCCAAGCCCGTCCAACACCGGCCCCTACCAAACCCCATTCAACACCGCCTCCTCCCAACACCGTCCAAAACCACCCCCTCCCCAAACCCGTCCAACAACGCCGCCTCCCCAACCCTGTCCGACACCGCTCCCTCCCCAACCCTGTCCCACAACAACCCCTCCCCCAAACCAGTCCCACACCATACCCTCCCGCAAACCCGTCCCACACCACCACTCCCCCAACACCACCCAACACCTCTGCCTCCCCAATCACGTCCGACACCGCCCCCTCCCCAATCCCGTCCAACACCGCCCCTCCCCAACCCCGTCCAACACCGCCCCTCCCCCAAAAGCGTTCAACACCTCCCCCTCCCCAACCCTGTCCAAGAGCGCCGCCTCCCGAAACCCGTCCAACAATGCTCTCTCCCCAACCCTGTTCCACAACACCCCTTCCCCCAAACTCGGCCCACACCACCCCCTCCCCCAACCGCGTCCCACAAAAACCCCTCCCCAACACCATTAAACACCGCCCCCACCTTCAACCCCGTCCCACACCACCCCCTCCCAAACCCCGTCCAACAGCTCCCCCTCCACCCAAGCCCTTCCAACACCGCCTCCTCGCCAACACCGTCCAAAACCACTCCCTCCCCAAACCCGTCCAACACCGCCGCCTCCCCAACCCTGTCCGACACCGCCCCTCCCCAACCCTGTCCCACAACAACCCCTCCCCCAAACCCGTCCCACACCATCCACTCCCCCAACACCACCCAACACCGCCCCCTCCCCAACCCCGTCCCACACCACCCCCTCCCAAACCCGTCCAACAGCGCCTCCTCCCCCAACCCAGTCCAACGCCGCCCCCTCCCAGACACTCGACCAACACCGACCCCTCCCCAATCCCGTCCAAAACTGCACTCTGACCCAACCCCGTCCAACACCTCCCCCTCCCCCCAACCCCGTCCAACACCGCCCCCACCCAAATACTGTCCAATACCGCCCCACCTCCCAACCCTGTATCGTCCAACACTGCACCTTCCCCCAACCACGTTCAACAACTCCCCCTCCACCCAAACCCTTCCAACACCGGCCCCTGCCAAACCCCGTTCAACACCGCACCGTCCCCAAACTAGTCCAATACCTCCCCCTCCCCAACCCCGTCCAACATCGCCTCCGCCCCAACATTGTCCAACACCGGCCCCACCCCTCAATCCCGTACAACACCGCCCCACCCCCAAACCCGTCCAAAAACACCCCCTCCCCAAACCTGTCCAGCACCGCATCCTCCTCAACCCTCCACAACCCTGTCCCACAACACCCCCTCCCCCAAACCCGTCTTACACCAACCCCTCCCCCAACACAGCCCAACACCGCCGCCTCCCCAACCCCGTCCGACACCGACCCCTCCACCAACACCATCCAACATTGGCCCCTCCCTCAAACCCGCCCCACACCTCCCCGCCCCAACCCCGCCCAACAACGCCCCATCCCCAACCCTGTCCCACACCACCCCCTCTCCCAAACTCATCCCACAAAAACCGCTCCCCCAACACCATTCAACACCGCCCCCACCTTCAATCCCGTCCCACACCACCCCCTCCCAAACCCCGTTCACCACCGCACCCTCCCCGAACCTAGACCAACACTCTCCCTCCCCAACTCCGTCCAACACCGCCCCTTCCCCCAACCCCGTCCTACATCTCCCCTTCCCCCAACACCGTTCAAAACCGCCACCTCCCCAACCCCGTCCCACACCACCCCCTCCCCCAAACCCGTCCAACACCGCCCCCTCCCAAAACCCCCATCACCGCCCACTACCCTCAACCCCCTCCATCACTGCCCCGTACCCCGAACCCCGTCCAACACCGCCCCCTCACCCCAATGCCGTCCATCACTGCCCCCTCACCTACCCCGTCCAAAACCAGCCCCTCACCAATATTGGCCAACACTGCTCCTTCCCCCAACTACGTCCAACACCTCTCACTCTCCCCAAGCCCGTCCAACACCGTACCCTACCAAACCACATTCAACACTGCCTCCTCCCAACACCGTCCAAAACCACCCCCTCCCCAAACCCTCCAACACCACCGCCTCCCCAACCCTATCAGACACCGCCCCCTTCCCAACCCTGTCACACAACACCCCCTCTCCAAACCAGTCCCACACCACACCCTCCCCCAAACCCGTCCCACACCATCCCCTCCCCAAACACCACCCAACACCTCCGCCTGCCCAACCCCGTCCGATACCGCCCCCTCCCCAATCCCGTCCAACACCGCCCCCTCCCCAACCCCGTCCAACACCGCCCCTTCCCCAAAAGCGTCTAACACCTCCCCCTCCCCCAACACTGTCCAAGACCGCAGCCTCCCGAAAACCGTCCGACAATGCTCTCTCCCCAACCCTGTTCCACAACACCCCTTTCCCCAAACCCAGCCCACACCACCCCCTCCTCCAACCGCGTCCCACAAAAACCCCTCCCCAACACCATTCAACATCGCCCCCACCTTCAACCCCATCCCACACCAACCCCTCCTAAACCCCGTCTAACACCGTGCCCCCAACCCAGTCCAACACCCTCCCCTCCCAGAAACTCGTCTAACACCGACCCCTCCCCAATCCCGTCCAAAACTGCATTCTCCCCCAATCCCATCCAACACCTCCCCCTCCCCCCAACCCCGTCCAACACCGCCCCCACCCAAACACTGTCCAACTCCGCCCCACCTCCCAACCCTGTTTCGTCCAACACTGCACCTTCCCCCAACCACGTTCAACACCTCCCCCTCCCCCAACCCCGTCCAACATTGGCCCCTCCCCCAAACCCCCCACACACCTCCCCGCCCCAACACTGTCCGACACTGCCGCCTCCCCAACCCCGCCCGACACCGCCCCATCCCCAAACCTGTCGCACAACACCCCTTCCCCCAAACCCGTCCAACACCGCCCCCTCACCACAAACCCGTCCATCACTGCCCCCTCCCCTAACCCATCCAAAACCGGCCCCTCACCAATATCATCCAACACTGCACCCTCCCCCAACACCGCCAAACATCTCCCCATCCCCCAACCCCGTTCAACAACAGCCCCTCCCAAACCCCGTTCAACACCACCCCCTCCACAACCCCGTCCAAAACTAACTCCTCCCCCAAACACGTCCCACATCTCCCCCTCCCCCAACAACGTCCAACAATGCCGCCTACCCAACCCCGTCTGACACCGCCCCCTCCCCAATCCCGTCCCGCACCACCCACTCCCCCTAAACCGTCCCACACCAACCCCTTCCCCAAAACAGCCTAACTGCGCCACCACCCCAACTCTGTACGTCACTGCCCCCTCCCCAATCCCGTCCAACACCGCCCCACCACCCTACCCCGTAAAACACAGGCACCTTCCCCAACCCCGTCCAAAACCACCCCCTCCCCAAACCCGTCCAACACCGCATCCTCCCCAACCCCGTCCAACATCGCCCCCTCCCCAACCCCATCCCACTCCAACCCCTCCCCTAAACCTGTCCCACTCCTCCCCCTCCCCAACACTGTCCCTCCCCAATCCATTCCGACACTGCCCCTTCCCACAATGCCGTCCCACACTGCCCCCTACCCCAACCATGTCCAACACCGACCCCTCCACCAACACCATCCAACTCCGCCACCTCACCAACCCTGTCCAAATCCACCCCCTCCCCAAACCCGTCCAACACTGCACCCTCCCACAACCCCGTCCAACACTGTCCCCTCCCCAACCTGTCCAACACTGCCCTATCCCCAACCACGACCAACATTGCCCTCTCCCGTGAACCCCTTCAAACAACACCCCTCCCAAACCCAGTCTAACACTGCCCCCTCGCCCAACACCATCCAACACCGCCCCCTCCCCAACCCTGTCCAACACGTCCCTCGCCCTCCAAATCCCGACCAACACCAGCACTTCCTAAACCTCCATCACCGCCCACTACCCTCGACTCCGTCCAACACCGACCCCACCCCACCCCGTCCGTCACTGCCCCCTCCCCTACCCCGTCCAAAACCGGCCCCTCACCAATATCGCCCAACACCGCACCCTCCCCAACACCGTCAAACACCTCCCCATCCGCCTAACCCCATCCAACACCGGCCCCTCCGAAATCCTGTACAACACTGCCCCCACCCCAACACTATCCAACGCCGCCCCAAACCCCACGCCCGTACAACACCACCCCCTCCCCAACCCCGTCTAAAACCAACCCCACCATAAATCCGTCCAACTCCGCATCCTGCGCTCAAACCCGTCCAACACCGCCCACTCCCCAAACCTGTCCCACAACACCCACTGCCCCAAGCCCGTCCCACACCAGCCCCTCCCCCAAAACATTCCCACACCAACCCCTTCCCCAAAACAGCCTAACTGCGCCACCACCCCAACCCTGTACGACACCGCCCCCTCCCCAATCCCGTCCAACACCGCCCCACCATCCAACCCCGTAAAACACCGCCACCCTGCCCAACCCCGTCCAAAACCACCCCCTCCCCAAACCCCATCCCACACCAACCCCTCCCCCAAACCCGTCCCACACCCCCGCTCCCCCAACTCTGTTCATCCCCGCCCCCTCCCCAATCCTGTCCGACACTGCCACTTCCCACAATGCCGTCCCACACTGCCCCCTACCCCAACCATGTCCAACACCGACCCCTCTGCTAACACCATCCAATTCCGCCACCTCACAAACCCTGTCCATAACCACCCCCTCCCCAAACCCGTCCAACACCGCACCCTCCCACAACCCCATCCAACACTGTCCCCTCCCCAACCACGACCAACACTGCCCCATCCCAAACCCGTCCAACACTGCCCCCTCACCCCACCCTGTTCATCACTGCCCCTCCCCTACCACGTCCAAAACCGGCCCATCACCAATATCGTCCAACACCTCCCTTTCCCCCCAACACCGTCAAACACCTCCTCATCTCCTCACCCCGTCTGTCACCGCCACCTCCCCAAAGCTGTCCCACAACACCCCCTCCCCCAAAACCGTCCCACATCAACCCCTTCCCCAACACAGCCTAACTGCGCCACCACCCCAACCCTATACGATACCTCCCCCTCCCCAACCCCGTCCATCACTGACCCCTCACCAATATTGTCCAACACTGCCCCCTCACCCCAACCCCGTCCATCACTGACCCCTCCCCTATCCTGTCCAACACTGGCCCCTCACCAATATTGTCCAACACTGCACCTTCCCCCAAACACGTCCAACACCTCCCCCACCCCCCAACCCCATCCAACATCGGCCCCTCCCAAACCGCGTTCCACACCGCACCCTCCCTCAACCTAGTCCAACACCTCCCCCTCCCCAACCCCGTTCAGCACCACCCTCACCCCAACAATGTCCAACACCACACCACCACCCAACCCCGTACAACACCGCCCCCCTCCCCAAACCCGTCCGGCACCGCATCCTCCTCAACCCCGTCCAACATCAGCCCCTCCCACAACCCCATCCCGCACCAACGCCTCCCCCAAACCCATCTCACACCTCCCCCTCCCCAACACTGTCCAACACCGCTCCATCCCCAACCACGACAAACATTGCCCCCTCCCGTGAACCCCTTCAAACACCACCCCTCCCAAACCCGGTCTACCACTGCCCCCTCCCCCAACCCCGTACAACAGAGCCCCTTCGCCCAACACCATCCAACACTGCCCCCACCCCAACCCCATCCAAAACTTCGATCTCCATCCAAAACCCGACCAACACTGCCCCCTCCCAAATCCTCCATCACCGCCCACTACCCTTAACCCCCTCCATAACCCCCCCTACACCAACGCCGTCCAACATTTCCCCCTCACCCCACTCCGTCCAAAACCGGCCCCTCACCAATTTCGTCCAACACCGGCCCTCCCCAACCCCGTGCAACACCGCCCCCACCCCAACACTGTCCAACACCGCACCACCCCCCACCCCCGTACAACACCATCCCTCCCCAACCCCGTCTAAAACCAACCCCTCCATAAACCCGTCCAACTCCGCATCCGCCCCCAACTCCGTCCAACACTGCCCCTTCCCCCAACCTCATCCCAAACCACCCACTCTCCCAAACCCGTCCCACACCTCCCCCTCCCCAACAACATCCAACAATGCCGCCACCCCAACCCCGTCCGACACCGCCCCCTTCCCAACCCTGTCCCACAACACCCACTCCCCCAACGACATCCAACATTGCCCCCTCCCGTGAACCTCTTCAATCACCGCTCCCTCCCAAACCCGGTCTAACACTGCCCCCAACCCCACCCAACACTGCCCCCTCACCCTAAACCATCCAATACCGCCCCCTCCCCAACCCCGTCCAACACCGCCCCCTCCCCAACCCCGTCCAACACCGCCCCCTCCCCCAACCTCGTCCAAAACCGACCCCTCCCCAATCCCGTCTAACACTGCACTCTCCCCCATCCCCGTCCAACTCGGGCCCTTCCCAAACCCTGTTCACCAGATCACCTTCCTCAAGCTAGTCCAACACCTCCCTCTCCCCAACCCCATCCAACATCGCCCCCACCCCATCACTGTCCAGTACCGCCCCACCCCCAACCCTGTACAACACTGCCCCCTCCCCAACCTTGTCCCACACCACCCCCTCCCCAAACCCGTCACACACCACCCCCTCCCCAAACCCGTCCCACACCAACCCCTCCTCCAGCACTGCCCAACATCACCGCCTCCCCAACCCTATCCAACACCTCCCCCTCCCTCCAAAACCCGACCAACACCGCCCCCTCCCAAAAACTCCATCACCGCCCACAGCACTCAACCCACTCCATCACCGGCCCCACCCCGAACCCCGTCCAACACCATCCCCTCACTCCAAACCCGTCCATCACTGGCCCCTCTCCTACCCCGTCCAAAACCGGCCCCTCACCAATATCGTACAACACCTCCCCCTCCCCCAACCCCGTCCAACACCGCCACCCTCCCCAACCCCGTCCAGCACCGCCCCCACAACAACACTGTCCAACACCGCCCCACCACCCTACCCTGTAAAACACCGCCACCCTCCCCAACCTTATCCAAAACCACCCCCTCCCCAAACACGTCCAACACCGCATCCTCCCCAACCACGTCCAACATCGCCCCCTCCCCGACCCCATCCCACACCAAACCGTCCCCAAATCCATCTCACACCAACCCCTCCCCCAACCATGTCCAACACCGACCCCTCCACCAACACCATCCAACTCCGCCACCTCACCAACCCTGTCCAAAACCACCCCCTCCCAAACCCGTCCAACACTGCCCCATTCCCAACCACAACCAACATTGCCCCCTCCCTTGAACCCCTTCAAACACCACCCCTCCCAAACCTGGTCTAACACTGCCCCCTCCCCCAACCCCGTGCAATACTGCCCCTTCGCCCAACAACATCCAACACCGCCCCCTCCCCAAAACCCGACCAACACCACCCCCTCCCAAAACCTCCATCATTGCTCACTACCCTCAACCCCCTCCATCACCGCCCCCTACACCAACGCCGTCCAACGCTGCCCCCTCACCCCACCCTGTCCATTACTGCCCCCTCCCCAACCCGTCCAAAACCGGCCCCTCACCAATATCGTCCAACACCGCACCCTCCCCCAACACCGTCAAACACCTCCCCATCCCCCCAACCCTGTCCAACACAGGCCCCTCCCAAACCCCGTTCAACACCGCACCCCACCCCAACACTGTCCGACACCGCCCCCTCCCCAACACTGCCGACACCGCCCCCTCCCCAAACCTGTCCCACAACACCCACTCCCCCAATCCCGTCCCACACCACCCCCTTCCCCAAACCCATCCCACACCTCCCCAACACTGTCCAACCCCACCACCTCCCCAATCCCGTCCGACACCACCCTCTCCCACAATGCCGTCCCACACCGCCCCCTCCCCCAACCATGCCTAAAACCGACCCCTCCACCAACACCGTCCAACTCTGCCACTGCACCAACCCCGTCCCACACCACCTCTCCCCAACCCCATCCAAAACCACCCCTTCCCCAAACCCATCCAACACCGCACCCTCCCACAACCCCGTCCAACACTGCCCCCTCCCCAAACCCGGTCTAACCCTGCCCCCTCCCCCCAACCCCGCCCAACACAGCCCCCTCGTCCAACACCATCCAACACCGCCCCCTCCCCAACCCCATTCCTCACCGCCCCCCTCCTCCAACTCCGTCCAACACCGCCCCCTCCAACAACACCATCCAACTCCGCCCACTCCCCCAGCCCCGTTCAACACCGACCCCTCCACAACCCCGTACAAAACTGCTCCCTCCTCAAACCCGTCCACCACGGCCCCCTGCCCCAACCCCGTCCAACACTTCCACTCCCCCAACCCCGTCCAACACCGCCCCCTCCCAACCCCGCCCATCACTGCCCCCTACTCCCACCCCATCCAACACCGCCCGCTAACACCACCATGTTCATCACTTCCCCCTCCCCAACCCCGTCCAGCACCGCCCCCACCCCAACACTGTCCAACACCGCCCCACCCCAACCCTGTACATCACCACCCCCTCCCCAACTCCGTCCAAAACCACCTCCTCCCCAACCCCTCCCGACGCCACCCCCTCCCCAATCCTGTCCAACACCCCGCCCTCCCCCAACAACATCAAACATCGCCCCCACCTTCAATCTCGTCCAACACCACCTCATCACAAACCCCTCAACCCCTCCCCCAACAACATCCAACACTGCCCCCTCCCCAACCCCATGTAACACCGCTGCCTCACCCCAAACCCGTCCATCACTGCACACTCCCCTAACCCTGTCCAACATCTCCCCCTCCCCAACCCTGTCCAACACGGCACCCTCCCCCAACCACGTACAACACCGTCGCCTCCCCAACTCTGACCGAAACAGCCCCCTCCCAACACTTTCACACACCACCCCCTCCCCCAACACCGTCCCACACCACCCCTTCCCCCAAACCGGTTCCACAACACCCCCTCACCCAACACTGTCCCACACCACCCCTTCCCCCAAACCCATTCCACACCACCCCATCCCCCAACACCGTCAAACACCATATCCCCCAACCCCATCCAAAATCTCCCGCTCCCCAACACCGTCAAACACCATATCCCCCAACCCCATCCAAAATCTCCCGCTCCCCAACCCAGTTCAACACCGCCCCCTCCCCCAACCCATTCCAATATCGCCAACTCCCCAACATCGTCCAACACCGCTGCCTCACCCCAACCCCATCCATCACTGCATCCTTCCCAACCCCGTCAAACACCGGCCCCTCCCCACCTCCGTCCAACACCGCACCCTCCCCCAACCCTGTCTAACACTGCCCCCTCCCAAAACCTCCATCAATGCCCACTACCCTCAACCCCCTCCATTACCGCCCCTTCCCCCAACCCCGTCCAACACCGCCCCCTCACCCCAACACCGTCCATCACTGCCCCCTCCCCAACCTCGTCCAACACCTGCCCCACACCGCCAACCCCGTACAACACTGCCCTCTCCCCAACCGCGTCCAAAACCACCCCTCCCCCAAACCCTTCTCACACCTCCCCCTCCCCCAACACCGTCCAACGCCGCCGCCTCCCCAACCCCTTTCGACACCGCATCCTCACCAACCCTGTCCCACACCACCCCCTCCCAATCCCGTCCCACATCAACCCCTCCCTAACACCATCCAACATCGCCACCTCTCCAACCCAGTCGAACACTACCCCCTCCCCAACCCCATCCAAAACCACCCCCTCCCCAAACCCGTCCAACACTGCACCCTCCCCCAACCCTGTCCAACACTGCCCCCTCCCCCAACCCCGTCCAACACTGCCCCCTCCCCCAACCCCGTCCAACACCGCCCCCTTCCCCCAACCCGGTCCAACACCGCCCCCTTCCCCCAACCCGGTCCAACACCGCCCCCTTCCCCCAACCCGGTCCAACACCGCCCCCTTCCCCCAACCCGGTCCAACACCGCCCCCTTCCCCCAACCCCGTCCAACACCGCACCCTTCCCCCAATACCCTCCAACACTGCCCCGTCCCCCAACCCCGTCCAACACTGCCCCCTCCCCCAACCCCATCCAACACCGCCCCCTTCCCCCAACACGGTCCAACACCGCCCCCTTCCCCCAACCCCGTCCAACACCGCACCCTCCCCCAACCCCGTCCAACACCGCCCCTTCCCCCAACCCCGTCCAACACTGCCCCCTCCCCCAACCCCGTCCAACACTGCCCCCTCCCCCAACCCCGTCCAACACCGTCCCCTTCCCCCAACCCCGTCCAACACCGCCCCCTTCCCCCAACCCCGTCCAACACTGCAACCACCCCAACCCTGTCCAAAACACCCTCATCCCCAACACTTTCACACAACACCCCCTCCCCAACACCGTCCCACACCACCTATTCCCCCAACCCGTTCCACACCACACCATCCCCCAACACTGTCCAACACCGCACCCACCCCCAACCCATTCCAATACCGCCACCTCCCCAACCCCGTCCATCACTGCATCATTCCCAACTCCGTCAAACCCCGGCCCCTCCCCCAACCCCGTCCAACATTGCCCCCTCCCCAACCCCATCCAAAACCACCCCCTCCCCAAACCCGCCCAACACTGCACCCTCCCTTCAACCCTGTCCAACACCGCACCCTTCCCCCAACACCATCCAACACTGCCCCCTCCCCAATTCTGTCCAACACTGCCCCCTCCCCAACCCCATGTAAAACCGCTGCCTCACCCCAAACTCGTCCAACACCGCCCCCTCCCCAACCCCATTCAACAGCACCCTCCCCCAACCACGTACAACACCGTCGCCTCCCCAACTCTGTCCGAAACAGCCCCCTCCCCAACACTTTCACACAACACCCCCTCCCCCAACACCCTCCCACACCACCCCTTCCCCCAAACCCGTTCCACACCACCCCATCCCCCAACACCGTCAAACACCACACCCGCCCCAACCCAATCCAAAACCTCCCCCTCCCCAACCCTGTCCAACACCGCCCCCTCCCCCAACCCCGTCCCACACCACACCCTCCCCCAAACCCTTCCCACACCTCCCCCTCCCCCAACATCGTCCAACACCGCCGCCTCACCCAACCCCATCCATCACTGCAACATTCCCAACACCGTCAAACACCGGCCCCTCCCCACCACCGTCCAACACCGCACCCTCCCCCAACCCCGTCCAACATCTCCCCCACCCCAACCCCGTCTAACACGGCACACTCCCCCAACCATGTAAAACACCACCACCTCCCCAACCCTGTCTGACACCGCCCCCTCCCCAACCCTCTCACACAACACCCCCTCCCCAAACACCGTCCCCCACCACCCCTTCCCCCAAACCCGTTCCACACCACCCCCTCCCCAAAACCATCCAACACCGCACACTCCCCCAACCCCATCCAAATCTCCCCCTCCCAAACCCCGTCCAACACCGCACCGTCCCCTAACCCATTCCAACACTGCCCCCTCCCCAATCACATTCAACACCGCCCCCTCCCCAACACCGTCAAACACCGACCCCTCCCTAACCCTGTCAAACAACGACCCATACTCAACCCCGTCCAACATGCCCCCACCCCAACTCCTTCCATCACCGCCCCCTCCCCATCCCCGTCCAAACCGCCCCCTCCCCAACCCCGTCCAACACCACTCTGTCCCCATCCCCATCTATCACCGTCCCCTCCCCAAAACCATCCAACATCGCCCCCCACCCCCACCCCCATCCAACACTGTCCTCTCCCTAACCCCTTCAACACCACCCCTTCCCCCAACACCATACAACATGGCCTCCTCCCCAACCCTGTCCAACGCCGCCCTCTCCCCAACTGCATCGAAAACCGCCCCCTCCCCAACGCTGTCCAACACCGCCAGCTCCCCCAACCCCATTCAACACCCACCTTCCCAAATCCTGCCCAACACCGCCCCCTGCCCCATCCCCCTCCAATAACACCCACTTCCCAACACTGTCCAACACCGCCACCTCCCACAACCTCGTCCAACACCGCCCCCACCCCCATCACCGGCCAACACCGCCCCCTCCGCCATACTCATCCAACACAACCACCTCCCCAACACCGTCCAACACCGAACCCTTCCTGAACCCCGTCTAACCCGCCCCCTCCACAATCCCGTACAACACCGCACTCTCCCCAAATCCCATCCAAATCGCCCCCTCCCCAACCCCATCCAACACCGCCCCCACCCCCATCACCGGCCAACACCGCCCCCTCCCCAACCCCATCCAACACCGCCCCCTCCGCCATACTCATCCAACACAGCCACCTCCCCAACCCCATCCAACACCGCCCCCTCCGCCATACTCATCCAACACAGCCACCTCCCCGAACACCGTAAAACCCGCCCCCTCCCCAACCCTGTACAACACCGCACCCTCCCCAAATCCCATCCAACACGGCCCCTCCCCAAATCAGTCCAAATCGCCCCCTCCCCAACCCTGTACAACACCGCCCTTCCCACAACCCCATCCAATACCGCCTCCTCCCCAAACCCTGTCCAACACCACCCCTCCCCTATCTCCGTCCAACTCCGCCCCTCCCCCAAACCCGTCCAACACCACCTACTCACCCATTCCCATACAACACTGCCCCCTCCCCCAACCCCGTACAAACCGCCCCCTCCCAACCCCGTCCAACACTGTCCCCTCCCCCAACCCCGTCCTTCACCGGCCCTTCCCAACCCCGTCCAACATCGCCCCTCCCCAACCCTGTCCAACACCGCCCCTCCCCCAATCTCCGTCCAACACCGCCCCCCTCCCCATCTTCATCCAACAACGCCCCGTCCCCCAACCCCATCCAATACTGCCCCCCTCCTTCTGTCCCCCTCTCTCTGTCTGTCCCTCGCTCGCTCACCCCCTCTCTCTGCCTCCCACACTCTTTACCTCCTCTCTCTGTCCGCTCCTTGCTCTGTCACCCCTTTCTCTGCCCCCCACACTCTTTACCCACTCTCTGTCCCACACTCTCTGTCCCCACTCTTGGTCCCGCCCCTCTATACCACAATCTCTGCGCCATCTCTCTGACCCCCACTCTGTCTCCTTCTCTGTCCCCCTCTCTGTCCCCCTCTCTCTCCCCCTCTCTCTCTCCACCCTCTCTCTGTCCCCCCTCTCTGCCCCTGTCACCATCTCTCTGTCCCCCTATCTCTCTCCCCTTTTCTCTATCCCCATCTCTGTCCCCCCTCTCTCTGTTCCCCGTCCTCCCTCTGTACCCGTCACTCTGTTCACTCTCTCGCTGTCCCCCTCTCTCTGCTCCCCCTTTCTCTGTCCTTCCTTCCTCTATCCCCCTTCTCTCTGTCTCCAGTCTCTCGCTCTCTGTCGGCTCCTCTCTCTGCCCCACTCGCGCCCTCTCTGTCGCTCCCTCTGTTCCCCACTCTCTGTCTCCATCTCTGTGTCCCTCTCTCTCTAGGTTCCACTCTCTCTGTCGCATTTCTTGCTGTGTCCCCTTCTCTCTGTCACCCGTCTCTATGTCACCCCTCTCTCTGATCCCCCTTTCTCTGTCCCCCCACTCCCTGACCTCTTCTATCTCCCCCCATCTCTGTTACCCTCTCTCTGTCCTCCGCTCTCTTCCGCCATCTGTTCCTGACTCTCTCTCCCCCTCTCCCTGAGCCCCCCTCTTTGTCCACCCCTCTCTGTCCCCCTCTCTGTCCCGCCTCTCTCTACCCCTCTCTCTGTCCCCCTTCCCCCTTTCTGTCCGCCTCCCTCTATCCCCCTCTCTCTGTCCCACTCTCTCGGCCTCCCCTCCCTGTACCCCCTCTCTCTCTGTTCCCCTCGTCCCCCCTCTCTCTGTACCCCTCTCTCTGTTCACTCTCTCTCTGTCCGCTCTCTCCGTCCCCCCTTCTGTCCACCCCTTTCTCTGTCCCCCCTTTCTCTGACCCCCTCTCTCTGTCCCCGTCTCTCTCTGTCGCTCCTCTTTCTTTGTCTCCGCGCCCCATCTTCCCCTCTGTCTCCCCTCTCTGTCCCCATCTCTCTGTTCCCCTCTCTGTTCCCCTATCTGTCGCCCGTCTCTATGTCACCCCTCTCTCTGCCCGCTCTCTCTGTTCCCCTCTGTCTGTCCCCCGCTCTCTTCTCCCCTCTGTGCCCCTCTCTCTGTCCCCCTCTTTCTGTGCCCCCTCTCTGTCCACACCTCTCTCTCCGCCTCTCTGTTCCACCCCTCTCTCCCGCTCTCTCTGACCCCAATCTCTGTCCCCCCTCTCTGTACTCCTCTCTCTCTCACCCCTCTCTGTCCCCCATCCCCATCTCAATGTCCCCTATCTCTCTCTCCCCTTTCTCTGTCCCCCCCGTCCCCCTCTCTCTCTGTTCTCCCCCGTCACCTCTCTCTCTGTACCCCTCTCTCTGTCCCCCTCTCTCTGTCCCCTGTCTCTCTCTGTCGCCCCTCTCTCTCTGCACGCCAGTCCCCTCTCTGTCGCCCCCTCTGTCCCACCTCTCTGTCCCCATCTCTCTGTCCCCCTCCCTCTCCCCCTTTCTCTGTTCCCCTCTATCTCTGTTCCCCTCTCTCTGTCACCCTTCTCCCTCTGTCCCCTCTCTCTGTCGCCCGTCTCTATGTCGCCCTCTCTCTGACCCCACCTCTCTGTACCCCCACTCCCTGACCTCTTCTATCTTCCACCTCTCTCTGTTCCCCTCTCTCTGTCCCCCACTCTCTTTCCCCTCTCTCCCTCTACCTGTCCCCCCTCTCTCTGTCCCCCCTTTCTGTCCGCCTCTCTCTGTCCCCTTCTGTCTGTCCCCCTCTCTCTCCCCCCTCTCTGTCCCCTTCCCTCTGTCCCCCTATCTCTCTGATCACCCGTCCCCTCTCTCTCTGTACCCCCTCTCTGTTCACTCTCACTCTGTCCCCTCTTTCTGTGTCCCCTCTCTCTGTCCCCCCTCTCTGTTCCTCCTCTCTCTGTCCACCCCTTTCTCTGTCCCTCCTTTCTCTGTCCCCCCTCTCTCTGTCCCCTGTCTGTCTGCCTCCCCGCCCTCCTCTCTGTCGCCCCTCTGTTCCCCCTTTCTGTCCCCATCTCTCTTCCCCCCCTCTCTCCCCCTCTCTCTGTTCTCCTCTCTCTCTGTTCCCCTGTCTCTGTCACCCTTCACAATGTGTCCCCCTCTCTCTGTCACCCGTCTCTATGTCACCCCTCTCTCTGTGCCCCCACTCCCTGACCTCTTCTATCTCCCCCCTCTCTCTGTTCCACTCTCTCTTTCCCCCACGCTCTCCCCCCTCTGTTCCCATCTCTCTGCCCCCCTCTCTCTGTGCCCCCCTCTCTGTCCACACCTCTCTGCCCCCCTCTCTGTCCCGCCTCTCTCTCTCCCCCTCGCTCTGTCCCCAATCTCTGTCCCCACTCTCTGTCCCCCTTTCCCTGTCCCCCTCACTCTGGCTCCCTCTCTCTGTCCCCCTCTCTCTGTCCCCGTTCTCTGTCCCCTATTTCTGTCCCCCCTCTCTTTCCCCCTCTATCTCTGTCACCCCCTCTCTGTCCCTTCCTTCTCTGTTCCCCCCGTCCCCCCTCTCTTTCTGCCCCCTCTATGTCCTGCCTATCTCTGACCCCTCGCGCTGTGTCCCCCTCTCTCTGTCTCCTCTCTCTCTCTGTGCCCCCTCTCTCTGTCCCCCTCTCTCTCTCCCCATACCCTATCTGTTCCCCCCCTCTGTGTCTCCTCTCTCTGTTCTCTCTCTCTCTCCCCCATCCCCACCTCTGTCGGCCTTTCTCTCCTTCCCCCCATTATCTATCCTCCCACTGTCTGTTCCCCCACTCTCTGTCCCCCCTCTCTCTGACCCCCTCTTTGTCCCCCTCTCTCTGACCACCCCTCTCTGAGACCTTCTCTCTCCACCATTCTCTGCCCCCCTTTCTCTCTGTCCCCCTCTATCTGTCCCCCGCTCACTCTCCCCCCTCTCTGTCCCCTCTCTCTGTTCCCCTCTCTCTTATCCTCTTTCTCTGTCCCCCGCTCTCTGTTGCCCTCTGTGCCCCCTCTCTTTGTTCCCCTCTCTCTGTCCCCATCTCTCTGTCCCCTCTCCCTGTTTCCCTCCCTCTGTCCCTCCTCTCTCTGTCCCCCCTCACGCTGTCCCCCTCTATCTGTCCCCGCTCTCTGTCCCGCCCCCTCTGTCCTCCTCTCTCTGTCCCCCCCTCCGTCCCCCTCTCTCTCTGTCCCCCATCTCTCTGTCCTCCTCTTTCTGTCCCTCTCTCTCTGTCCCCCTCTCTCTTTCCTCCTCTATCTTTGTTGCCCCTCTCTCTGTCCCCCTCTCTCTGACCCCTCACTCATTATGTCCTCCCCTATTTCTCTCTCTCTCTCTCCCTCCCTCACCTTATCTCTGCCTTGCCTCTCTCTTTCTCTCTCTCTCTCCGTCTCTCTCTCTCTCTCTCTCACTCTCGCCCTGCTCCTTCACTCTCTCTCCACCTTCTCTCACTCTCCATCCCCCTCACTCGGTCTCTCTCTCTCTCTCCTCCCTCGCTCTGTTTCTCTCTGACTAAATTTCTCTCCCTCCTGCTCCTCCCTCTATCTCTGACACACTCTGTCTCTCTGACGTCTCCCTCTTCCTCTAATCCAGACGGGGGTGGGGGGGGGGGAAGGTTGGTGCTTTGGCTACATGTGGTTGGAGGGGTGGTTGTGAGATGATAGAGAGATATGGGAGGTGGGAGGAGGGGTAAAATGGAGTAGAGACGGAATTGCGGGAGGGAGGCAGAAGGCAGGTGAGAGTGAGTGCAGGGGAGAGGGGAGAGGAAACAATGGAGGCAGGTGAAGAAATCAGGGTTAGGGGTGTGTGAGAGAGAGAGGGTGGACGAGGGAGAGTGAAAGGGAGAGGTGGTGAGAAAGAGAGAGTGTGCAGAGACAGAGAGGGAGAAAAATGAGGAGAAAGAGTAGGGGAGAGGTAATGGGGAGGTCAGGTTGGAGTGGGGGGACAGAGGGAGTTGAACCCAGCTCATGAGCTCAGGGCGCGTTGCCCTCCCCTTCCCTGAGGACCAGGACTTGGGGCTGAGTCTGTCTCTCTCCAGCTCAGCGTCTCCATCACAAAGACACACAACAGCATCGGTCACTCTGCTGCTCGGCACGCTTTAATCAACATTTTTATTGTTTACAAATGGAAGTGATGGATACAGTCAGTGGGATGGTGCCTTTTCTCACTGGCCCCTGAGTTGTGAGAAACATTGAAATGTTTCCCTGTAACCCCGCTGTGGGATAAGGATGGGCAAACCAGGGCTACCCTCAGTCTGTTACCATAGCGACAGGCTGCTCGATCGCTGAAACACTGGACTGAAATGAGAAAATCCCGGATGGATTGATTAATGAGGAAATTTGATGGAATGATGGATTTGGGTGAAGGGATATTTCAGCACATTCTTCAGCTGCTGCCTGAACTTAGTCTGGGTCACGGCATAAATCGCGGTGTTTGTGCAGCAACTGAGGAGCTGCAGCATGAAGCCCAATTCCTGCACAAAATAATCGAGATACACAGACTTATACCCAAAATCATACATCCGGTTCCATATAGAATACAGCATGAACGTTGACCATAACAGGATGAAATTGGCCGAGATCACAAACAGGAAAATGATGGATTTTTTTCGGTTTCTCATTTCAGTGTCAGACTGAGCGTCCCCATTGGTGTGAGCGCGGAGTCTCCTGCTGGCTCTGCTGGTCACTACAATGTGTCTGACGGTGAGAACATTGAGCAGCAGAATCAGGAGAAATGGGACACATGGGGTTAGAATGTGGTGGAGGGACTCGACTGTGACCCAGACACTGGAGAATAGAACAGCGGCTGTTACATCACAAAACCAGGGGCCGTTCACCAGCCAATACCGAGCCGTGAGCATAAAATACCAGGAAATGTCCTTTAAACAGCTCAGCACAGTCACTGCTCCCAGAACCACAGCCGCCGTTTTCTCACTGCAATATTTACTTTTCAGCTTCTGGCAACAAATGGCCACAAACCGATCAAAGGTGAAAGTGACGGTGAACCAGACAGAGCAGTCAGTGGCTGCATAAAGCAGGACGGCGTGGATATTACACACGGGGACGGAGTACAGGAAATAAAACTGTTCCCGATAAACAATGGGAATGTGTCTCAGTATCAGGTCGAGGATAATGACCAGGAGATCCGCCGCTGCCATGGCCCCCAGGTAACGTCTGACACATGGAGACAATCCACAATCTTTATAAAGCAGGACGTAGATGGTCACTACGTTAACTGTGAGGAAGGAAAACAAATCCATTATCCATCAGCCTGGAGGCAAAGGGACCCGTTTGATCGGGGACCCAGTGAGATTTTCAAATGTGTCCCTGTATTCAGGGATTTATTAAAATAATTGGAGCTGGAATAACAAACGGGAAGGTCGGAATTACTGACAAAAAAAATTACATAAACCACCAGAAACCCTCCCTCCCCAAACACACAGAGACACATCCATAAGGACAGTTGGTTTCTAGAACATTCCCACACACTCGATCACTCGAGAGCAGACACAGGTCACTCCTTCCAAGTTCCTAATACGGAGGGTGGAAACGTTGCTGTCCTGAAGGATTCTCTCCCAGTTTCCTGAAGACAAACGGAGTTTGGCAATTTCTGTATTTTGGTCTAAATTGTGGTCGATCCTGTGTCGGGGAGAAATGTAAACGCAGGGAAAACGTATTCACCCCTTTAACTGCCTGAGGGGCCTTCGGAACAGTGTCTCCTTCTCCCTGGAACGGGATCTCTTCCCTCGGGATCTTATCGTTTGTTCAATTCACTGACGTCAGGCCGGTCACAAATAATGTCAGGGACAGAACGTTCCATGGAGCTCCGTGACCTGTCCATCACCTTTCCCCCCATCCACCCCACCACAATGATGTACTGTGCACAGGCTACATATCTGTCCAGTACCTCGAACTGTGCAGACCACAGCAGAACACTAATGTGTGAACCTGGAACAAATATCCATCCAGCATGCAGAGCTGCATATCCCACATCATTGCATTATCTATAAACCTCAACCAGATAGTCTGACCAGCACATTTCACCTGTGCAGTGATAACTGGTGAATTTGTAAACCAGGAGCAGTTACCCTCCCAGCGTGTAGGACTGTGTACACCATCCCACTGCATTGATCTGTAAACCAGGCGCAGTTACCCTCCCAGCATGTAGGACTGTGTACCCCGCACCAGTGCATTGATCTGTAAGCCAGGCGCAGTTACCCTCCCAGCATGTAGGACTGTGTACCCCGCACCAGTGCATTGATCTGTAAACCAGGCGCAGTTACGCTCCCAGCATGTAGGACTGTGTACCCTGCACCAGTGCATTGATCTGTAAACCAGGCGCAGTTACCCTCCCAGCATGTAGGACTGTGTACACCACCCCAGTGCGTTGCTCTGTAACATTGTGTTAGATCCCTGCCCAATGTGGGGAAACTTGCAGCTCCCACCCATTTCCAGCTCCATATCTCCATTGGGCCATGATGAGGGGGTACTGTGGGTGTGAACATCAGTGCCAGAGAGAGATGGCGGGGGAATCAGTTTAAATATCACCACATGGGAGGGGTTTGGGGTATAGACAGTGAGGGCGAGACTGAGAGTCAGTGTCATGGAAGGATTGTTCCCAGGTTACAGAATGCTGAAATGTAGAGACTTCGATAGCATCCTGTAACATGAGCCAGTCTTCGCAGGAAAGATGGTAAAAAGGGATATTGGTGTGAGCTGAAATGATGGAGAGTCTTGGATGAGTATTTGTTCTACAACTTTGTAAATTGGAGCAGTTTCAACAGAATCTATGACTCAATGGGCTGATTCTAACAATAATTTTCCTCGGTGCCATTTTCAGTGAGTGTGACAGAGAGATTATCTGCACGAGGGCAAGCTAGATTCCTGGTGCTTTCTTATCAAACTTAAGTCATTGACTACCCCCACCCCCCCAACATGGTGTTCCTCTCATTCAATACCAGCCCGATTCTCCCACCCATCATGGCTGGAGGTATTCACCATCACCAGGATACCCCTGGGTATTCTGTGACCCCTGGCACTGGTGCCATCTTTGAAAGGCCAAGCTTTCTCATCTTGGAGCTGCCCTGAATAGTTTACCCTGAGCATGGCAGATAAGGGACAATTATACCACGGTTTGTCGACAGGGGCACGGAGGTCCTGGTGAATGGGCAAGTACAGAGGGTACCATTCTCTTCCCAGAGGGAGCTACACCACCAGACCCACCGAGCATGGTCTGAGCTCCCCACCCAGCTCAGTGCAGTATCTGTGGTCTGAAGAATTATCCAGCAATACAGGACAAGCATCAATAACCTTCCCCGCTCTGTCAGGATAAGGCTCACTGTATTCTCTCTGCTCCCTCAGAGTCACTGTATATCTGTTATAGCACCGACCCCCGAATAAGGCTAATGCTTCAACACTGTCACTGTCGAATGCAGCACCTTCTCTCTGTCACTGTCTCTCTCTCTGTCTCCCTTTCTCTCTGTCTCCCTCTCTCTCCGTCACCCCGTCCACTTTACCTCCCACATCAATTACACTGCATGGATACAATGCTGTCGACAGACTCCCTCTGAAAACCTCACGATTAGCCGTTATCCTCACCTGCACCAGCACTAACAGCAGGCTACCCACTCCCACCCTCCCTTTCTCCCATTCCAGGAGAAACAGCCTGGAATAGGACAGTAATGGCCAAGCTGGGTGGTGGAATGCCCGATATCTGTTCCCTCACCCCCTCCCCCTGCCATGTGGGGCGGACCCTCGTCCGAGTCGGAGAGGCCCAGGACACCTCGGGTGGAGATTCTGAAACATCCACGTCCCACCGACCGAGTAAGGAGCAATCTTCAGTGAAGGGCAATTCTCACTTTAAACCCACTGGCAGCTCCGTTTCCCCCCGGCACAACTTAGAAGCCGTGGCCCTGATGCCATCTCCCTTTTGTGTCGAGCTGGTACAAATGGAATCCCCACGGTCTCGGTGGGCAGGAGGGTGGGCTCACAACACATCGTCACCACCACCTCCCAGGAAGGGAGAACAGAGACTCCCTCCTACACCTCCCCCTGTAAACAGCTCAGATACTGAAACTAATCTGTGATAGTTACTGCTCTCCCCACTTGTTCTGACATCTTCAACAATCTGTGCTCATATAAATGCAGCGCTCTCTGCTCCTGCATCCCCTTTATAATGGTACAGCCTGTTATAAACTGTCTTTCATTGTCTTTCCCACCAAAGTGTATCATCTCACACTGTTCTGCACTGATCCCCATCTGCCATAAACCTGAACACTACACCAACGTGTGATTGTCCTGTTAGAGTTCCACACTGTCCTCCATAGACTTCAGAGTTCTTCCAGGTTCGGTGCCATCTACAAACACTGAGATTGTTATAGTGTCACAGTTCCCATGAAACAACTGAAATCCTGCCCCACATACACGAGTGTGAGCAAGTGAAATACTGATATATTCTTATGGACAAAGTCGAATAATGACATGCTGTCAATGGAGCAACAAAAGTCCTGACACACACCAGACGGAGCAAATGAAAATATTGACAAACCACAGAGCAAGAGAAATCCGGATAGGTCCCACTTATCGATATTCACCAGGGTATAATGTGATGAAGTTGAAAGTTTGTACTATACCTTCAAGAGAGAGGGAATGCTGGTCTGAACTGAGCGCCTCCAAGCACCTGTGGTATGAGAGGATGGCAGACCCAGAAACAGTATATTGCTATAGAGCTGGGGTCGGGTAATAAGCAGTTCAGAGAAAGAGGGTCCCAGAGTTGTGAATAGTTGATGTAAAATGTTCACTTTCAGAGTGAAAAAAATAAATTGATGTTTTTATTTAAACAGTGGAATTTGGCAGATCTGTCCCTCATATTTTAACAGTTTTTAGAGGCGAATTGAGCATTTCTTTATGTTTCATTTAAGTTACCAGATGAGCTTCACGCCGTGTCCTCACCATCCCCGTGTGTGTACCTGTGTGTCTCTGTGAGGGGCAGGTCTGGCAGTCTCTGTGGTGCTTAAAGTGATGCAATGCCACCCTCTGCTGGCCTCCACACGCCACTGCGCAGGCCTTGGCAGAGGGAGAAAACCAATAGGGATTCATTCAGAGAGAGGGAGGGAGAGGGCAGCTGCTCCCAGCACCATCCAAACTGATGTCTTATCCATGTACTGATCTAAATGTCCTTTAAATGTTGTAACTGTCCCTGCTTTCACCAATTGCTCTGGAAGTTCATTCCACACCCAAGCCAGCTTCTGTCTAAAATAATTACCTCTCTTGACTTTCGTAAATCTTTTTTCCTCGCACCTTAAAAATCCTTCAGTTTTGAATCCCCAACTCTAGGGAAAAGACATCAGCCCTTCAGCTTCTCTGTATCCCTCATTATTTTATAAATCTTTGTAAAGTTCCTGCTTAATCTCATATTCTTCAGTGAAAAAAGCCCCAGCCTATCCAGCCTCTCCTTACAGCTCACTCCCTCCTTTCCCAGCAACATCCAGGTTAATCTCTTCTCAATCCTCTCCAGCTTAATAATATCAAGGTCAGTAATATCAAAGTGAATAGTCAAGGTATTTTCTAAGGGTATGAGGAGTCCAAAACTAGAGGACATAGGCTTAAGGTGAGAGGGGAACATTTAAAAGTGACCTAAGGGGCAGCTTTTTCACCCAGAGGGTGGTGTGCCTATGGAATGAGCAGGCAGGATGACCAGACTGGACACAGTATTCCAGAAGAGGTCTCACCAATATCCTGTACATCCTCAACATGACATCCCAATTTCTATACTCAAAGGTCTGTCCTATGAAGACATGTGTGTTAAACACTTTCTTAACCACACTATCTATATGAGATGCAAATTTTAAAGAATTAAACCTGACAGCCTAGGTTTCTGTACTACAGCACTGCCAAAGGCTCTACTTTTAATTGTATAGGTCCTGCTGTTGTTTGATTTACCAAACCCAATACCTTGCATTAATCCAAACTAAACTCCATCAGCCACCCCTCAGCCCAGTGAGTGATATTACTGTCACCTCACCCTCCCCCTTTAATTTTAAAACATCCAACCCTCTCCAGGATGCCTACACAGTCCGGCCTTGATTTTCACAAAGACCCTAAGCTTGGTTTGCCTTGTATGGTAGGGGGAGGAGGGACAGATTGCAGACACAGTCAGTGGGGAGGAGAGGCTGGACAGTAAGCAGCGGCCTGGTGTCATTTCATGGTTTTAGGAAAAGGGGAGTCGCACGTGAGAGTTGGGTAAGAGTGATCGGTGTTTTGGGGTCAGAAATTAAGCTCTTGATTCGTCTCTGGTGTTCAGTAATAAATATCTATTCGAGACCCTTCATTGGGCAGAGTGTGTCTGCAGGATTTCTTTCCTTAATATTGCAGACTACAGATAATAGCAATTAAAGATGTTTATAGTTAATTTCGATAGTGTAGCACGTACACTCAATATCCTACAGTTGAGACAAATATCTTGCATTTGTTTAACAATACAAAGTGTTGTTTGTAATTCAGTAATGGTAACCTGATTATAATAAATCCACGCCAAGCTGAAAGTGGGCACTAAAATATGACTCAAAATCTGGGTATGGTAGTGTGGTGGGTAGTGTCCCTGTCTCTGAGCCAGAGCTCTGGATTTGATTCCAATTCCTGAACTTGTGTGGTAGTGTTCTTAGCTCTGGACTAGAAGGCCTGGATTTAAGTCCTGCCTGTTGCAGAGGTATGACCCAGCATGTCAGGACAGTTTGATGAACAAACACACAGGAGAAAACTGTTACAGCTTTATGGGTATTGCTGAGTGATGCTAGTGTCCCTACTTCTGGGCACAAAGGTCCAGGCGTGAAACCCATAGAAGTGTCTCAGGATACATCTGAACAAACAGATTAAAATGGATTTAGAATTGTGGCTTGATGGAGAAGGAAGAGGTGTCAGTATTGCATTTCAGAATTTAGGCCCAGGATGACTGAAAGTACAGCCATTCGTGTTGATTGGGGTCACATTTTGCAGCAGTCAAGGTTTATAAAATCAGAATGGTCATGGATAGGGTGAGTAGTCAGGGGTTTCTCCCCAGGTTAGGGGCGTCCAAAACTAGAGTGCGTTGGTGGAAAGTGAGAGGGGAAAGGTTTTGATGAGGCCTAAAGGGCACCTTTTCACACAGAGGGTGGTGTGTGTATGGAATGAGCTGCCACAGGAAGTGGTGGAGGCTGGTACAACGACAGCATCTGGGTTCTGAGAGACCTGGCGAGCTTTTCCAGCAATTTCTGTATTTCTTTAAAAAGTGCATTCAGTTTAACACAGGTATTCTGAATAAACTAAACATTTTTATTTTTTAATGACTCAGGGACATATAAACATATCTTCAAATTGACCGAGACCATTTTCTGTGAAAGGTATGGCTCTGTGTATGACAGCAGCAATGATGCACCTGCATGGAACAGGGAATGTGATGGAGACATAGTTTGGACAATGTACAAGGAGACCTCACATGGTCCAGTTTGGGAGAGGATGACATTACTGTGTGATTCAGCTCAGAGAGAGAGAAAATGTAATCTGCCTGAGAAGGAATGGCCTATTGCACTCTCTCTCCTTCATTGTTCCTCATCACAGCAATGTGTGCGAGCTAAAACAAACCTCTACAGTCATCGTTACCTTTCTTACTTTTATGGAATCCCTGCAGTGTTGAAACAGGGCCTTCGACCCAACAAGTCCATACCAACCTTCCCAACCCGTTTCCCTATATTTACCCCTGACTATTGCACATAACCTAGAAATCTCTGAACACTACGGACAATTTAGCATGACCAATCCACCGAACCTACACAGTTTGTGGTAGGAAACTGGATCACCCATTAGGAGCTCACACAGACAAGGGGAGAATGTGCAAACTCCAGATTCCCAAGGCTGGAATCGACCCCAGGTCCCTGGTGCTGTGAGGCAGCAGTGCTAACCACTGTGCTACCCTTTGGATGATCCCTAACCAGAATTCACTGGAATCTACTCACTGCCTAAAGCAAAGGGAATTCAGCCAAATCCAAACTCTCCCAGGATGAAATCCCATTGCTAGCAGCTGTGTGAGTACAATATCTTCAGAAGCAGAATAACGTTTTGGACAATCTCACAAATTTTCCTTTGTCATGAGTTCCAATAATATTTGGATCAAGTTTTTTCAAGTTAAAATTGCAGAGATTTTGTGTGTGTGTGTGTAAGTATTTTTAGAAAGGGAAATATTGATTATATAATCGCAATACCCAAACAGTTTGCCATTCATCTTTCGATCACAGTTTGAGTAACATTGCTCTGGATCATAAACGTGTTGTTTTAGCAGATTAAAGAAACTAGCCTGACTTGTTCCTAAAACTGACCCTGACCCAGTCTGAGACCGATATGATCGGCCATATCACCAACCTGGTTACATTTAACATTTGTTGTGAGCAGTGGAGGAGTGGGACGAGAAAAGGAAACGGTGACCCAAAAAGCTGGGGAACTATAGACCAGTGAGCCTGATGTCAGTGGTGGGTAAGTTGATGGAGGGGATTCTGAGGGATAACATTTACATAAATTTGGGAAGGCAAGGGCTGATCGGAGTAGACAACGTAGCTTTCTGCATGGGAAATCATGTCTCATTAATTTGGTTGAGTTTTGTGAAGAGGTGACAAAGAAGATCGATGAAGGCAGTTTGGTAGACATTGTCTGTATGGACCTCAGCAAGGTGTTCATTTAAACAACAAAGAGCAAAGAAAATTTACAACCCAGGAACAGGCCCTTCGCCCTCCAAGCCTGAGCCGATCCAAATGTACTGTCTAAATCTGTCGGTCAATTCCTAAGCATCTGTCTTCCTCTGCTCCCCACCTACTCATGCTTCTGTCCAGACGCATCTTAAATGAATCGACCGTGCCTGCTAGCACCTCTGCTAGCAACGTGTTCCAAATGCCCACCACCCTCTGTGTGAAGTACTTATCGCGTGTATCCCCCTTAAACTTTCATTCTCTCACTTTGAATGCACGACCTCTCGTTATTGAATCCTTTACCCTGGGAAAAAGCTTGTCTCTATCCACCCTGTCTGTTCCCTTCATGATTTTGCAAACCTTAATCAGGTCCCCCTTCAATCTCCTTTTATCTAGTGAAAATAAACCTAACCTACTCAGCCTGTCTTCATAGCTAGTATTTCATTCTGATTGGTAGACAGATTAGTAAGTTTCAGTCACATGGGATACAGAAGAAGCTAATCACAATTGGCTTGAAGGAAGAGGGATATTTTTCAGACTGGAGGTTTGTGAGCAGCAGTGTGCTGTAAGAATCAGTACTGAGTTCACTGCATTTCATCATTTATGTAAAGGATTTAGATGTGAATATAGGGGCAATTGTTAGTATGTATACAGATGACATCAGAAAAGTGATGTAGTAGATTATCTCAGAGTACAACAAGACCGCAATTAGATGGGACAAAGAGGCAAGGAGTAACAGATGAAGTTTAATTTAGGTAAATATGAAGCTTTGCATTTTGGGAAGGCAAATCAGAGCAGACATTATACACTTCATGGTCAGGTCCTGGGGCGTGTTGTGGAACAAAGGGACCTTGGTCTGAAGGTAAATTGTTCCTTGAAAGTGGAGTCGCAGGTAGACCCTGCAGAACACATTTGGCACATTTGCCTTAACCAGTCAGACCATTGAGTATAGGGGTTGTGGTGGCATGTTGCATCTGTACAGGATGTTGGTGAGGCCACTTTAACAATACTGCCTACAACTCGGTTTTCTGCAGAAATGACTTACACGGATGTTGCAGGACTGGAAGTTTGAGCTTTAGAGAGATGTTGATTAGGTTGAGGTGTTTCCCCCTGGAGTGTCAGAGGCTGAAGGGTGACATTATACAGGGTTATAAAACCAGCAGGGGCATGGATATTCTGAACAGCCACGTTCTGCTCTCCAGAATAGGGGAGTCCAGAACAAGAGGGCATAGGTTGAAGGCGAGGGGGATTGATTTAGAAGGGACCTGAAGATAAATGTTTCACACAGAGAGTGGTGTGTGTACGGAAAGTGCTGTCAGGGGAAGTGGTGAAGGCGGTTACAATCGCACATTTAAAAAGTATCTGAAGGAGGAGGGATATTACCAAATGCTGGCAAATGGGCTAGGATCAGATTTGATATCTGATCGGAGTGAACAGATTGGACTAACGGGTCTGTTTTCGTTCTGCATAACTCTCTGATTCTATAAGAGGGATGATGAAAAATTCTGTAAGGTCCTTTCAAGTAGTACTTCTCTTTTCTGGAAGTTTATCGTGACTCTATGTTTACATTGATTGAAAGCTGCATTAGTTAAATATTTGACAAATACGTGAGGCACGGATAATAGGATACAGACAGGAACGTGGGACTGAGACCCCAATCTGATCGGCCTCAATCTTACTGCCTGGTGGAGAAGGCTCAAAGAGGAAGTGGTGATGGCGGTTACAATCGCACATTTAAAAAGTATCTGAAAGAGGAGGAATATTGGCCAAATGCTGGCAAATGGGACTGGATCAGGTTTGATATCTGATCGGAGTGAACAGATTGGACTAATGCGTCTGTTTCCATTCTGCATGATAGAATCAGAGAGATGATGAATAATTCTGAAAGGTCTTTTCAAGTCGAATTCTCTTCAGTGGATGGTTATCGTGTCTCAATGTTCACATTGATTGAAAGCCGCGTTAGTTAAATACATGACAAAGAAGTGAGTCATGCACAATGGGACGCAGACAGGACAGTGGGGCTGAGACCACAACCTGATCAGCTACAATTTTAGTGCCTGGTGGAGAAGGCACAAAGTATCTAATGACCCCTTCCTGCTCCTCAGTCCCATGATCCTGTGTTCCATTCAGCCCCTCAAACCTGCTAGTCAGGAGCAGTTGGAGGCTACTTACTCCTATAACCTGTTGCACAGAAACACAGGAGACCATTCAGCCCCTCAGTACTGTCCCACACGGTTTGAAGTGAATTGGAAAATGTAATTGGAAAACCCAGGCTGGGTACGAAAGAGGCCCCTCATCTCTCTTCACAGAGCTTCCCCTCTCTGCAACTTGTGCTTCATTTGTTGGTCATGTTGTAGACCCAGATTCAGTGTGAATACAGCCCCATACCTCACTCAGGGATGGCTCACAAAATCCTCTGGTCTCCCTGGCAGCAACATTCAATAACATAACATTCGTGAAAATAACACACGCTAACTTTCCAATAACAGAATGGGAGAACATCAGAAACAGGGGCATGTTGTTCACCCCCCAAGCCTGCCCTTCTTTAAGATCATGACTGATCTGCTCGTCGTCTCAAATCCTCTTTCATATCCATTCTACATAGCCCTCAACTCTCTGACAGGTCAATTTCCATCTACCTCCTCTTCAAATACTTTCAGTCATCTAGCTCCTGGAACACTCTTGAGGAGAGAAATCCTGACATTCAATACAACCTGTTTGAAGAAAACACTTGCTGTTCTTATATCATGGCTAATTGATGTGAACAAAAGAGGTTGGCTCAAGGGTTCAGGCAAAAATGACTGGCCCCGATATCAAGGCAGTGGTTAACTTCTGTTGACATCAAGGAGCTTAAAAAAACTGGACTTAATGGGAATCAGAGTAATCTCTCCAGTGTTTGGAGTCAAACATGGCACAAAGGAAGATGTTCATCATCTCAGTCCTGGGTCACCTCTGTGGGAGATCCTCAGGGTAGCTTCCTCTTCACAAACATCTTCAGCTGCTTCATCAATGTCTCCCAGCCCCCGCGCTCCCCACCATAAGATCAGAAGTGGGGATGGTCTCTGAAGATTCCACAATGTTCAGAACATTTTGTCCCCCATCAGCTCCTGAACTGGTCTGTGTCCGTGTGCAGCAAGACCCAGACTCCACTGAGGCATGTGCTGTTAACGTGTCAGTAACATACATGTAACAGCACTGCCTGACACTGCACATTGCCACAGTAAAACAAGAGTTCATTCAGCTCCTCACGCTGGTTTCACAGGAATATGAGGAAGTCGTTCAGCCCATTGACACTATTGGAGAAGAACAGGGACAGCCCATTCAGTGCCTCCAGCCTATTACTCAGGATAAGAAGGAGTCTAGTGTGATGGACCACTCCAGAGCCCCACGAAAATATTTGAAGGCAGGAGCCTTATCGCTATTGTATTCTTATTTTAAAGAAAATGTAAAGTGTCTGTTCCAGATGCAATGTGGAACAGACTGGTCAAACTACTCGATGTGAAGCAAAACACCATCTATTTCAACACGAAAGAAGAAATAACACCACAGAAAGAGGAATTTAGAATAACGTAATTCTATTGGACAGCTTAACAGAATAATAGATCTCGGAACTATTACTAATGAACTGTTCCAATATATGGAATTCCCATAAACACAGCCCTTGGCAAAAAGAAATATTCAGACACAGAATGTCACAAATATTTCTCCAAACCAGGAATTAAAAACAGCATCAAGAGAAAATTCAGAGAGGGTAGTAACCAGGAGACATCCACTGAACCTTCCAACTCTGTGGAGTCCCAAAAGTTTCTGCTGTTAGCACTGCTGCCTCACAGCGCCTGAGACCCGGGTTGAATTCCTGCTTCAGGTGACTGACTGTCTGAAGTTTGCACATTCTCCCCGTGTCTGCGTGGGTTTCCTCCGGGTGCTCCGGTTTCCTCCCACAGTCCAAAGATGTGCAGGTCAGGTGAATTGGACATGCTAAATTGGCGTAGTGTAAGCTAAGGGGTAAATGTAGGGGTATGGGTGGGTTGCGCTTCGGTGGGTTAGTGTGGACTTGTTGGGCTGAAGGGCCTGTTTCCACACTCTAATGTAATCAGTGATCATAATCTGTGAGGGCTGGTCACACCCATTCAGGCTGCATTAAAATTAACCTAACGCCTCGCTAGCTGTTACTCAAGTGGTCTGAACTAGCCAGCTTGGTAACAATCGTTCAATCTCTCTCATAAAAGAAACCCGGACAAAATAACCTCTTAAAGCTGCAGCGCCATCACGCTTATCAGTACATCGAGCTGTCAAACAAGAACCAGGGGTAACCCAGTCAGGCCCTTGGCCCTGTCCAATGGGACGAGGAAGAAGCCAGTCAGTCCCTTGAGTCACTTATGCAGGAACAGTAGGAGGCCATTCCCACCTCAATGCACTTACACGGGGACAGAATGAGGTAATTGATGCTGATTCCTGATGAATGTCTTATGCCCAAAACATCGATTCTCCTGCTCCTCAGATGCTGCTTGACCTGCTGTGCTTTTCCAGCAATCCATTCTCTACTCTGATCTCCAGCATCGGCAGTCTTAAGTGTCTCCTAAATGATGCTCTAACATGATGAACACGTGGAGCAGAAGCTGCACAGACAGACTGCTCCACGTTGTTCCTCTTGCCTCTGTGGCTTATGATACACTTGTGGGACTTTAACGTGGTTTTCTAGTGGTGAGCAGGGAAGCTATACGTCCTGTGTGAAGTCTCAAGAAGGCATCTTTCATCTCTGAGAAGACAGCCTGGTGTTGTCTATGTAGGTCAGAAGCTGGTGGGAATGAATACCTGTTTCAAATGGAAGGTATTGTGGCTGCTATTGGCGATTGTGAATAACCTGACGTTCAGAACATGGTTCACACGCCGACTGCACAATAACATGGGGAGAGTTAATTAAGACATATAAACTATTAGGAAAGTCATGTTAGACTGATGAATGGATGCTCTAATTTCAAATAATGCTGACGGTGTTCATGTTAACCTTGTCTAGTGCATGTCCTGTTCAGTGTTTTCCTGTATGCCTTACTCTGTCCAAGTCTATTTCCACCCTATGATCTGTCTGGCCATGTTTACTATGATCTTCCTCCACAGATCATAAAGAAAGTGTTTCCATGTACTGAGATACACGTGATAATAAATCAAACGAATCAATCCTGGATAAAGTATGGAATTTCTCTCCCTGTCAATGTCTCTTTTGGAAATAAGTGATCGCTGCCACTCCTCATGTTTCAGCAATACAATTTGTTCGTCTCTCACAGCTCTACAGATTAAACACTCAGCTTATTCACTCTATCCTCACGTGACCATCACCTGTGTCTGTGGTAAGGAGATAATTCCTTACAAAGGAGATCAAATCTGTAGAGAGTGCCCCAAATGCTCTCTCAGCAAGGCTCTGCAACAGCAGGAAGATGGCTTTACTTGTGTACTCGAATCATCTTACAATGAAGCACAGCATACCATTGACTGCAACCATTACTTACACAGGGTTTGATTCAGACCGGCCAGCATAAAATTGTGATTGGGAGATCATGCTTGCCAAATTTCTTAGAGTCCTTTGGTGAAGTGACCAAGAATGTTGATGAGGGCAGAGCGGTAAACGTAGTCTCTATGGATTTCAGTCAGGCCTTTGATAAGGTTCCACATGGCAGGCTGCTCTGAAAGGTTCCATCATGTAGAATACTGGGGGAACTGGCCATTTGGATACACAGTTGGCTTGTTGATAGGAAGCAGAGGGTTTAGTGGAAGGAAGCTTGTCAGACTGGAGGTTGGGTCTATAGCTTTTTGTTATCTATGATTTGGTGGAGAATGTACAAGGCATGATTAGGAAGTTTGCAGATGACACTAAAATAAGTGGGAGCATGATCAGTGAGGAAGTTTATCAGAAATTGCAGCAGGACCTTAATCAGGTGGGCTAATGGGCTGAGAAATGGCAAATGGAATTTAATATAGATGTGTGAGGTCTTGCATTTTGGAATCTCAAATCAAGGTAGGAGTTTCACGGTGAATGGGCGGGCCTTAAGGGGTGTAGTGGGCAGAGAGACCTTGGAATTCAGGTGTACGGTTCCCTGAGAGTGGAGTCACAGGAAGGCAGGGCAGTGAAGAAGGCTTTTGGCACACTGGCCTTCATCAGGCAGGACATTGAGTATAAAAGTTGAGAATTTATGTTTCAGTTACTCAGGACTTTGGTACGGCCGCACTTGGAGTATTGTGTTCAGTTTTGTCAACTTGTTATAGGGAGGATATAATGAAATTAGAAAGAGTGCAGAAGAAATTTACAAGGACATTGCCAGGACCCAATGGTCTGAGTTATAGGGAGAGGTTGGACAAGCTAGGACCTTTTCTTTAGAGTGTAGGAGACTGAGGGGGGACCTTATAGAGCTGTATAAGATCATGAGGGATATGGATAGGGTGAATGCTCTCATTTTTTCCAAAGTTTAGAGAATCGAGGACGAGAGGGGATCAGTTTAAGGATAAAGGGGAAGGAATAAAAGGGAACCTGAGGGACCACTTATTTACATAAATGGCTGATACGTGGATGAGCTGCCAGAAGATGTTGCTGACGGGGGTGTATTAACAACATTTCAAAAGCATTTGAATAAATATGTGGATAGGAAAGGACTAGAAGGATATGGGCCAACTGCAGGGAAATGGGGTTAGTGTGAATGGACATTTACAAGGCGGAGTCGAACTCCTTTGTTAATTGAAACCAAACACCCAGAAAAGCTCGCCTCACATCGTAATCTGTTAAGATATGAGTGACACAGATCTCCTACATTCCATGATTTAAACAAAAATTATCAAGTTAGTTTCTTAACTTTAATATTGAACCCCAAAGAAAAACTATTCGCAAATACAAGCCCCTCATTTCTTATCTACTTACTATCTGACTCCAACTTTGTAAAACATATGCTGATCCAACAACCCACATATTAAACGTAACAATCTCAAAACCACCCAGTCTCTATCTTCCCTACTGTGTTCACTCTTTCAGTAGTTACTCTGCTGTTGGATGGCAGCGGCTCTCCCTCTATTTTCAAAATGCTGGGTTTATTTACTTCCCATGATACAATAATTCTCATAATTTGATTGATTTCCAGGTGTACGAACAATAATATTCAAATTCCATTGGCTTCGGATATTCTGAGCATTATTTAAAGTCTTTGATTGCATTTGGATTGCTGTCAAAACAGCAACCAAAACTCATGTTTCCATTTCCCAGCTAATTGTTACATTTGGAACAGTCTGACCTTCAGCTGGCATCTGTGGCTGTACTTTCGATTCACAAAACCCATCCTATCTTAAAGTGAACAGACATTGATAGATTCCAGGCAGAAACACACCCCGGGCTATCTGTTATTCTGTATACTAACCTCCTTGAACCCCTTGATTAGATTCCAGGCCGTAACTCACTCTGGGTTATCTGTTATTCTGCATATAACCCACCCTGAACACCTCGATTCGATTCCAGGCTGTAACTCACTCCGGGTTATCCGTTATTCTGTATATGAACAACCCTGAACCCCTCGATTACATTCCAGGCTGTAACTCAGTGCGGGGTATCTGTTATTCTACATATAAACCACCCTGAACCCATCAATTAGATTCCAGGCTGTAACACACCCCAGAATATCTGTTATTCTGTATATAAACCACCCTGAACCTCTCGATTAGATAACAATCTGTAACTCACTCCGGGGTGTCTGCTGTTCTGTATGTAAACCACCCTGAACCCCACGAGTAGATTTCAGCCTGTAACTCACTTTGGGCTATCTGTTATTCTGTATATAACCCACCCTGAACACCTCGATTCGATTCCAGGCTGTAACTCACTGCGGGCTATCTGTTATTCTGTATATAAACCACCCTGAACCCTTCGATTCAATTCCAGGCTGTAACTCACGCCGGGCTATCTGTTATTCTGCATATAACCCACCCTGAACACCTCGATTCGATTCCAGGCTGTAACGGGCTCCAGGCTATCTGTTATTCTGTATATAAACCACCCTGAACCCCGCGATTAGTTACAGGCAGTAACTTCCTGTCAGGGTTGAAAGGGAAGGGTAGTAGTTATAGGGAATGCTGGCTGACTAAAGAAATTGAGAGTTTCGTTCAGAAAAAAGAAGGAAGCATATGTCAGGTATAGGATAGATCAAGTGAATCCTGAGAAGAGTATAAAGGAAGTTGGAGTATACTTAAGAGGGAAATCAGGAAGACAAAACGCGGACATGAGATAGCTTTGGCAAATAGAATTAAGGAGAATCCAAATGCTTTTACAAATATATTAAGGACAAAGAGTAACTAGGGAGAGAATAGGGCCCCTCAATATTCAGCAAGGCGGCCTTTGTGTGGAGCCACAGAAAATGGGAGAGATATTAAATGAATATTTTGCATCAGTATTTACTGTGGAAAAGGATATGGAAGATATAGACTGTAGGGAAATCGATGGTGGCATCTTGCAAAATGTTGCAGATATACAGAGGAGGAAGTGCTGGATATCTTGAAATGGTTAAAGGTGGATAAATCCCCAGGACCTGATCAGGTGTACCCTGAGAACTCTGTGGGAAGCTAGAGAAGTGATTGCTGGGCCTCTTGCTGAGATATTTGTATCATCGATAGTCACAGGTGAGATGCTGGAAAACTGGAGGTTGGCAAAAGTGGTGCCAATGTTTAAGAAGAGCGGTAAAGACTAGCCAGGGAACGATAGACCGGTGAGCCTGACCTCGGCGGTGGTCAAGTTGTTCGAGGGAATCCTGAGGGACAGGATGTCCATGAATTTGGAAAGGCAAGGACTGATTCGGGATAGTCAACATGGCTTTGTGCGTGGGAAATCATATCTCACAAAATTGATTGAGATTTTTGAAGAAGTAACAAAGAAGATTGATGAGGGCAGAGCAGTAGATGTGATCCATATGAACTTCAGTAAGGCGTTCGACAAGGTTCCCCACGGGAGACTGATTCGCAAGGTTAGATCTCATGGAATACAGGGAGAAGCAGCCATTTAGATGCAGAACTGGCTCAAAGGTAGAAGACAGAGGGTGGTGGTGGGGGGTTGTTTTTCAGACTGGAGGCCTGTGACCAGTGGAATGCCACAAGGATCGGTACTGGGCCCTCTACTTTTTGTCATTTATATAAATAATTTGGATGCGAGCATAAGAGGTACAGTTAGTAAGTTTGCAGATGACACCAAAATTGCAGGTGTAGTGGACAGCGAAGTTTGTTTCCTCAGATTACAACAGGATCTGGACCAAATGGGCCATTGGGCTGAGAAGTGGCAGATGGAGTTTAATTCAGATAAATGCGAGATGTTACATTTTGGGAAAGCAAATCTTAGCAGGACTTCTACATTTAATGGTAAGTTCCTAGGGTGTGTTGCTGAACAAAGAGACCTTGGGGTACAGGTTCAAGCTCCTTGAAAGGGGAGTCGCAGGTAGGTAGGATAGTGAAGAAGGCGTTTTGTATGCTTTCTTTTATTGGTCAGCGTACCGAGTACAGGAGTTAGGAGGTCATGTTGCGGCTATACAGGACATTGGTTAGGCCACTGTTGGAATATTGCGTGCAATTCTGGTCTCCTTTCTATCGGAAAGGTGTTGTGAAACTTGAAAGGGTTAAGAAAAGATTTACAAGGATGTTGCCCGGGTTGGAGGATTTGAGCTACAGGGAGAGGCTGAACAGTCTGGGGCTGTTTTCCCTGGAGTGTAGGAGGCTGAGGGGTGAACTTATCGAGGTTTACCCTGGGGTAAGGGAGTCCAGAACTAGAGGGCATAGGTTTAGTTTGAGAGGGGAAAGATATGAAAGAGACCTAAGGGGCAACGTTTTCACGCAGAAGGTGGTACGTGTATGGAGTGAGCTGCCAGAGGAAGTGGTGGAGGCTGGTACAATTGTAACATTTAAGAGGAATTTGGATGAGTATATGAATAGGAAGGGTTTGGAGGGATATGGGCTGGGTGTTGGCAGGTGGAACTATATTGGGTTGGGATATCTGGTCGGCATGGACAGGTTGGACCGAAGGGTCTGTTTCCATGCTGTACATCTCGATGATTCTATGTCTCTATAACTCATTCCGGGCTACCTATTATTCTGCATATAAACCACCCTGAAACCCTCGATTAGATTCCAGTCTGCAACTCTCTCTGGAGTATCTGTTATTGTACACATAAGCGTCCCGAATCGCCTTGATAAAATTCCAATCTGTAACTGACTTCCAATTTTAAGGGACTCTTTACATTAGTCACTTCAATCGTTTGATTAGATTCCAGTATGATTCACACTCCTGGGTATCTGTTAGTCTGTATATTAACCATCCAATCCAAGCCCTGTTAAAATTGCCCATGGTATTCAGGGATGTGTAGGTGAGGTGCATTAGTCAGGGGTAAATGTGGGGAAATGGGTCTGGATGGGTTAGAACATAGAACATAGAACATAGAACATAGAAGAATCCAGCGCAGTACAGGCCTTTTGGTCCTCGATGTTGCGCTGATCCAATCCCACCTAAACTATACTAACCCACTATCCTCCATATACCTATCCAATGCCTGCTTAAATGCCCATAAAGAGGGAGAGTCCACCACTGCTACTGGCAGGGCATTCCATGAACTTACGACTCGCTGAATGAAGAACCTACCCTAACTTCAGTCCTATATCTACCCCCCCTTAATTTAAAGCTATGCCCCCTTATAATACCCGACTCCATACGCGGGAAAAGGTTCACACTGTCAACCCTATCTAACCCCCTAATTATCTTGTACACCTCAATCAAGTCACCCCTAAACCTTCTTTTCTCCAATGAAAACAGCCCCAAGTGTCTCAGTCTTTCCTCATACGATCTTCCTTCCATACCAGGCAACATCCTGGTAAACCTCCTCTGCACCCGTTCCAGTGCCTCCACATCCTTCCTATAGTATGGCGACCAAAAACTGCACACAATATTCCAGATGCGGCCGCACCAGAATCTTATACAACTGCATCATGACCTCAGGACTCCGGAACTCAATTCCTCTACCAATAAAAGCCAGTACGCCATATGCCTTCCTCACCGCACTATTTACCTGGGTGGCAACTTTCAGAGATCTGTGTACATGGACACCAAGATCCCTCTGCTCATCCACACTACCAAGTATCCGACCATTAGCCCAGTACCCCATCTTTTTGTTATTCTTCCCAAAGCGAATCACCTCACACTTAGCTACATTGAACTCCATTTGCCACCTTTCTGCCCAGCTCTGCAGCTTCTCTATATCCTGCTGTAACCTGCCACATCCTTCCTCACTGTCTACAACTCCTCCGACTTTCGTATCATCCGCAAACTTGCTCACCCAACCTTCTAACCCCTCTTCCAGGTCATTTATAAAAATGACAAATAGCAATGGTCCCAAAACAGATCCTTGCGGAACACCGCTAGTGACGGCACTCCATGAAGAAACTTTGCCATCAACTACTACCCTCTGTCTTCTTCCATCCAGCCAATTCCTAATCCAAACCTCCAACTCACCCTCAATGCCATATCTCCGTATTTTCTGCAGTACCCTACCATGGGGAACCTTATCAAACGCCTTACTAAAATCCATATATACCACATCTACCGCTTTCCCCTCATCAACCTCCTTCGTCACCTTTTCAAAGAATTCAATAAGGTTTGTGAGGCATGACCTGCCCTTCACAAAACCATGCTGACTATCCTTGATCACATTATTCCTATCCAGAAGTGCATAAATCCTATCCCTTACAATTCTCTCTAAGACTTTGCCCACAACAGAAGTGAGACTCACCGGCCTATAGTTACTAGGGTTATCCCTACTCCCCTTTTTGAACAAGGGAACCACATTTGCTATCCTCCAGTCTTCTGGCACTACTCCTGTAGACAAAGAGGACATAAAAATCAAGGCCAATGGCTCTGCAATCTCCTCCCTTGCTTCCCAGAGAATCCTAGGATAAATGCCATCAGGCCCAGGGGACTTATCTATTTTCACCTTTTCCAGGATTTCCAACACCTCTTCTCTACATACCTCAAAGCCATCCATTCTACTTATTTGTGACTCAGTATTCACATCGACGACAATGCCCTGTTCCTGAGTAAATACTGAAGAAAAGTATTCATTCAGTGTCTCCCCAATCTCTTCCGCCTCCACACGCAACTTCCCACTACTATCCTTGACTGGACCTATTCCTACCCTAGTCATTCTTTTATTCCTAACATACCTATAGAAAGCCTTAGGGTTTTCCCTAATCCTACCGACTAAGGACCTTTCATGTCCCCTCCTTGCTGCTCTTAGCTCTCTCTTCAGGTCCTTCCTGGCTACCCTATAACTCTCAATCGCCCCAATTGAACCTTCACGTCTCATCTTGAGATAGGCCGCCCTCTTCCATTTAACAAGGGATTCCAGTTCCTTATTAAACCACAGCTCCCTCGCACGACCCTTTCCTCCCTGCCTGACAGGTACATAATAATCAAGGACACTCAATAGTTGCTCCTTGAACAAGCTCCACATATCATTTACACTCTTGCCTTGGAGTCTACTTTTCCAAGCCACACATCCTAAGTCATGCCTCACCGCATCATAATTTCCCTGATCCCAGCTATAACTCTTGCCCTGTAGTACACACTTATCCCTCTCCATCACGAGAGTAAAAATCACCGAATTATGGTCACTATCCCCAAAGTGCTCACCTACCTCTAATTCTAACACCTGGCCTGGTTCGTTACCCAGAACCAAATCCAGTATGGCCTCCCCTCTTATTATTCTTCTGAGGGTCAGTGTGGTCTTGTTGGGCTGAAGGGCTTGTTTCCCCACTGTCGGGATGAGATGAATCACCGAGAACCCTCTCGATTAGATTCCAACGTGTAACTCACTTCCATGTATGTGTGACTTGAATGTTTCAAAAACACCCCAAAACCTTCAATTCTATTCCACTTCGATAAACACGAGATGCTGTATTTTGGGAAAGCAAATTTGAGCAGGACTTATACCTTAATGGTCAGGTCCGAGAGAAAATGGTTTCTGAACAAAGAGACTTTGAAGTGCAGGTTCGTAGCTCCGTGAAAGTAGAGTGGCAGGTGGATAAGATTATGAAGGCAGCGTTTGTTATGCTTTCCTTTATTGGTCAGAGTTTTGAGTATAGGCATTGAGAGGTCATGTTGTGGCTGGACTGGACATGGGTTAGGCCACTGTTGAAATATGGCATGCAATTCTGGTCTCCTTCCTATCGGAAGGATGTTGTGAAACTTGGAAGGGTTCAGAAAAGATTTACAAGGAGGATGCCAGGGTTAGAGGATTTGAGCTGCAATGGAGAGGCTGAATAGGCTGGGGTTGTTTTCCCTGGAGCATCAGAGGCTGAGGGATGACCTTATCGAGGTTTATAACATTATGACGGGCATGGATAGGATAAATAGACAAAGTTTTTTCCTTGAGGTGGGGAGACCAGAACTAGAGGGCATATGTTTAGTGTGAGAGCTAATATGAAAGAGACCTAAGGGGCAAACTCAGAGGGTGGTACATGAATGGAATGAACTGTCAGAGGAAGTGGTGGAGGCTGGTACAATTGCAACATTCAAAATGCAGCTCGATGAGTATATGAATGGGAAGGTTTGGAGGGAGATGGGCCAAGTGCTTGAAAAAGAGATTAGAGTAGATTAGGATACCTGGACGGGTTGGACCAAAGGGTCTGTTTCCATGCTGTACATCTCTATGACTGTATGACTCTGCGATTTTGTGACTCACTCCTTGTTATCTGTTATTCTGTATGTAAACCACCTCAAACCTCTCGATTAGATTCCACTCTGTCCCTCACTCATGCTGTATGCTGTATGTAAACCCTAAACCCCTCAATTAGATTCCAGTCTGTCCCTCACTCCTGGGTATCTCATATGCGGTATGTAAACTCTAAACCCCTCAATTAGATTCCAGTCTGGAACTCACTCCTGGGGATGTGTTATTGGATCTGTGAATTGATCCTTGTTGGATGTTAGACTGAAGACAAGATAAACTAAATGGTCAAATGTTACATTGGGAGCAGGAATACAGAAAGCTGCTGGTTCATATCTGTTCTGTTAGATATCTCCAAGTTTCAGATTGGGGCTGAATTTCTGTCACAATGGGGAGAGTCTCAAAAGCTGTTTACTGTCCTGCATGAATGCATCATCATAACATGAATTCCCTTGCAAGATAGGAAATGGAGACAGCTTCTGGAAGGTGTCTGTATATCTGTGTGTGTGATTCTGTGTGTCTGTGCATGTCTGTTTGTGTGTGATTCTGTGTGCGTGTTCAATGTTTTATATAATTTCGAACTGTATTGATGGTGCCAGTCTCTCTTGCCTTTCCTTATTTATAAACTCAATGTCATCGTTTTGTTGATATAAAATGGTGGCTGTGGACAAATCTAAAATGTCTGCCTGACTGATTTGTGTCAGGAATACTTTCAGCAATGGAGAGGGGGCAATGTGTCAAAAGTCATTTCCATTCATTGATGCTGGCAGAGAGAGGAAATGGAGACAGCTCTTTGAAGGTGCTTAAAATGCAAATCCCAGAACCTGTTTACAGTGAATGCGGAGAGACAATGTGACATTCCAGTAAGGTCTGCCTTACTTTCCAAGCTCCTAATATATGAGAGAAACATAACATACAAAACCTGAAAGAACTCAGCCACTGAATTGTAGATTTGCAGCGTTGGATCAGAATCCTGCCTGGCTAGGCCTTATCCCAAAGTGAAGGGTTTCTCAAGTCCCACACTGACCTTCTGTGGGTTCAAATTGTGTGTTGTCTACAAATAAAAGAAAATAATGCGCCTGCAATTAAACAAAGCTCTTTCTGGAACTTTGTGCATCTGTTGGTTTAAGTATCTTTCAACAGGATTGAAGATAAATGAGACAGTGAGAGATAGGTAGCACTGTAACCAGAATGGCAGTGCATTATAAAAGGTATATTAATACTTTCAGTGAAGGGGGAAAACAGAGGAGGATAGTCCTCAAACTAGGAAAGTTGGGAGTCAGTAAAGTTGTGTAGTTTGTGACTGCATTATGTTTATGTGAGTCAAGATTTGAAACCAGTTGGCCAATAGTACACTTTGTGACTCACTCCCAGTTACAAGTTATTTCACATAAAACGGTTAACATATCCCTCGATTAGATTCAGGCTGTAATTCTCTCCGGGCTATCTGTTATTCTGTATATAGAACATAGAACATAGAGCATAGAAGAATGCAGTGCAAAACAGGCCCTTCGGCCCTCGATGTTGCGCCGATCCAAGCCCACCTAACCTGCACTAGCCCACTATCCTCCATATGCCTATCCAATGCCCGCTTAAATGAGGGAGAGTCCACCACTGCTACTGGCAGGGCATTCCATGAACTCACGACTCGCTGAGTAAATAACCTACCCCTAACATCTGTCCTATACCTATCCCCCTTAATTTAAAGCTATTCCCCCTTTGTAATAGCTGACTCCATACGTGGAAAAAGATTTTCACTGTCGACCCTATCGAAACCCCTAATCATCTTGTACACCTCTATCAAGTCACCCCTAAACCTTCTTTTCTCCAATGAAAACAACCCCAAGTGCCTCAGCCTTTCCTCATACGATCTTTCTACCATACCAGGCAACATCCTGGTAAACCTCCTCTGCACCCGTTCCAGTGCCTCCACATCCTTCCTATAGTATGGCGACCAAAACTGCACACAATACTCCAGATGCGGCCGCACCAGAGTCTTATACAACTGCAAAATGACCTCAGTACTCCGGAACTCAATTCCTCTACCAATAAAAGCCAGTACGCCATATGCCTTCTTCACCGCACTATTTACCTGGGTGGCAACTTTCAAAGATCTGTGTACATGGACACCAAGATCCCTCTGCTCATCCACACTACCAAGTATCCGACCATTAGCCCAGTACCCCATCTTTTTATTACTCTTACCAAAGTGAATCACCTCACACTCAGCTACATTGAACTCCATTTGCCACCTTTCTGCCCAGTTCTGCAGCTTATCTATATCTCGCTGTAACCTGCCACATCCTTCCTCACTGTCTACAACTCCACCGACTTTCGTATCACCCGCAAACTTGCTCACCCAACCTTCTAACCCCTCCTCCAGGTCATTTATAGAAATGACAAACAGCAATGGTCCCAAAACAGATCCTTGTGGAACACCGCTAGTGATGGCACTCCAAGATGAACCTTTGCCATCAACTACTACCCTCTGTCTTCTTCCAGCCAGCCAACTCCTAATCCAAACCTCCAACTCACCCTCAATGCCATACCTCCGTATTTTGTGCAGTAGTCTACCATGGGGAACCTTATCAAACGCCTTACTAAAATCCATATACACCACATCTACCGCTTTCCCCTCGTCCACTTCCTTAGTCACCTTCTCAAAGAATTCAATAAGGTTTGTGAGGCACGACCTGCCCTTCACAAAACCATGCTGACTATCCTTGATCACATTATTCCTATCCAGATGTTCATAAATCCTATCCCTTACAATTCTCTCTAAGATTTTGCCCACAACAGAAGTGAGACTCTCCGGCCTATAGTTACTAGGGTTATCCCCTTCTTGAACAAGGGAACCACATTTGCTAGCCTCCAATCTTCTGGCACTACTCCTGTAGGCAACGAGGACATAGAAATCAAGGCCAATGGCTCTGCAATCTCCTCCCTTGCTTCCCAGAGAATCCTAGGATAAATGCCATCATGCCCAGGGGACTTATCTATTTTCACCCTTTCCAGAATTTCCAACACCTCTTCTCTACATACCTCAAACCCATCCATTCTACTTAATTGTGACTCAGTACTCACATTGACAACAATGTCCTGTTCCTGATTGAATACTGACGAAAAGTATTCATTCAGTGTCTCCCCAATCTCTTCAGCCTCCACACGCAACTTCCCACTACTATCCTTGACTGGACCTATTCCTACCCTAGTCATTCTTTTATTCCTGACATACCTATAGAAAGCCTTAGGGTATTCCCTAATCCTACCAACTAAGGACTTTTCATGTCCCCTCCTTGCTGCTCTTTGCTCTCTCTTCAGGTCCTTCCTGGCTACCTTATAACTCTCAATACCAATTGAACCTTCACGCCTCATGTTTACATTGGCCTCCCTCTTCAATTTAACAAGGGATTCCAATTCCTTATTAAACCCTGAACATATAAATGACCCTGAACTCCTCGATTAGATTCCAGACTGTAACTCACTCCATGTACATAAACCATCCTAAACCCCTCGATTAGGTTCCAACCTGTAACTCACTCTGGGCTATCTGTTATTCAGTAAATAAACCACCCTGAACCCCTCGATTAGATTCCAGGCTGTAACTCACTCTGGGCTACCTGTTATTCTGTATATAAACCACCCTGAAACCCTCGATTAGATTCTAGGCTGTAACTCACTCCGGGGCATCTGTTATTCGTATGTAAACCACCCTGAACCCCTTGATTAGATTCCAGTCTGTAACTCACTCCGGACTATCTGTTATTTTGTATATTAACCACCCGAACCCCTTGATTTGATTTCACTTCCTGACATGTTTAGCTCATGTTCCCAACACAATCTAATCTCAATAATGACCAATGTATCACTGGTCCTCCCATCTGCTGGCACTACCATCATGTTAACTTTCTGATGTTTACGTACATGATTACCTGTATCAGTGAGTCGCAGGTAGACAGAGTGGTGCTGAACACATTTGGCACATTTGCCATAATCAGTCAGAGCATTGAGTACAGGAGTTGTGGTGGCATGTTGCATCTGTACAGGATGTTAGTGAGGCCACTTTAAGAATACTGCGTACAACTCGGTTTTCTGCAGAAATGACTTACACGTAGGTTCCTGGAATGGAGGCTTGAGCTTTCGGGAGAGGCTGATTACATTGAGATGTTTCCCCCTGGAGTGTCAGAGGTTGAGAGGCAACATTATAGAGGTTTATAAAATCATCAGGGGCATGGATATTCTGAACAGCCATGTTCTGCACCCAACGATAGGGAAGTCCAGAACAAGACAGCATAGGTTGAAGAGGAGAGGAGGAATATTGGCCAAATGCTGGCAAATGGGACTAAATCAGATTTGATATCTGATCGGACTGAACAGATTGGACTAATGCGTCTGTTTCCATTCTGCATGACTCTCTGATTCTATAAGAGAGATGACTAATAATTCTGAAAGAATCTTTCAAGTCGAATTCTCTTCAGTGGAAGGTTATCGTGTCTCAATGTTCACATTGATTGAAAGCTGCGTTAATTAAATACTTGACAAAGAAGTGAGTCATGCACAATGGGACGCAGACAGGAAAGTGGGGCTGAGACCACAACCTGATCAGCCACAATCTTAGTGCCTGGTGGAGAAGGCACAAAGTATCTAATGACCCACTCCTACTCCTCAGTCCCATGATCCTGTGTTCCATTCAGCCCCTCAAACCTCTAGACAGGAGCAGTTGGAGGCTACTTACTCCTATAACCTGTTGCACAGAAACACAGGAGACCATTCAGCCCCTCAGTACTGTCCCACACGGTTTGAAGTGAATTGGGAAATGTAATTGGAAAACCCAGGCTGGGTGTGAAAGAGGCCCCTCATCTCTCTTCACAGAGCTTCCCCTCTCTGCAACTTGTGCTTCATTTGTTGGTCATGTTGTAGACCCAGATTCACTGAGAATACAACCCCCATACCTAACTCGGGGATAGCTCACAAAATCCTCTGGTCTCCCTGACTGCAACATTCAATAATAGAACATTCTTGAAAATAACACCCACTAACTTTCCAATAACAGAATGGGAGAACATCAGAAACAGGGGCATATTGTTCACCCCCCAAGCCTGCCTTGCCCTTCTTTAAGATCATGACTGATCTGCTCTTCATCTCAAATCCTCTTTCATTTCCAATTCTTCATAGCCCTCAACTCTCTGACAGGTCAATTTCCATCTACCTCCTCTTCAAATACGTTTAGTCATCTAGCTCCCCGAACACCCTTGAGGAGAGAAATCCTGACATTCAATCCCACTTGTTTGAAGAAAACACTTGCTGCTCCTATATCATAGCCTATTGATGTGAACAAAAGAGGTTGAGCCAAGCGTTCAGATAAAAAATGACTGGCCCCGACATCAAGGCAGTGGTTGACTTCTGTTGACATCAAGGAGCAGGGCTTAATTGAATCAGAGTAAACTTTCCAGTGTTTGGGATCAAACATGGCACAAAGGAAGATGTTCATCATCTCAGTCCTGGGTCACCTCTGTGCGAGATCCTCAGGGTAGCTTCCCCTTAACAGGGTAGCTTCCCCTCAGGGTAGTTTCATCAATATCTCCCCACCCCCACCCTCCCCACCATAAGATCAGAAGTGGGGATGGTCGCTAAAGATTCCACAATGTTCAGAACATTTTGTCCCCCGTCAGCTCCTGAACTGGTCTTTTTCCATGTGTAGCAGGATCCAGACTCCATTGAGACTTGTACTGTTAAAGTGTCGGTAACATTCATGTAACAGCACTGGCGGGCACTGCACATTGCCACAGTAAAACAAGAGTTCATTCAGCACCGCACGCTGGTTTCACAGGAATATGAGGAAGTCGTTCAGCCCATTGACACTATTGGCGAAGAACAGTGACAGCCCATTCAGTGCCTCCAGCCTATTACTCAGGAAGAGAGGGAGTCTAGTGTGATGGACCAGAGCCCCTCGAAAATATTTGAAGGCGGTAGCGTAGATTCTAATGTTTTCTTATTTTAAAGGAAATGTAAAGTGTCTGTTCCAGATGCAATGTGAATGGTCAAACTACTCGGTGTGAAGCAAAACACCATCTACTCAAACACGAAAGAGAAAATGAAACCAAAGAAAGAGGAATTTAGAATAACTTAATTCTATTGGACAGCTTAACAGAATAATAGCTCTAGGAACTATTACTAATGAACTGTTCCAATATAGGAAAATCCCATAAACACAACCCTTGGCAAAAAGGAATAATCAGACACAGATTGTCACAAACGTTTCTCCAATTCAGGAATTAAAAACAGCAGCAAGAGAAATTTCAGTGAGGGTAGCAACCAGGAAACATTCACTGAAGCTTCCAACTCTGTGGAGACCCCAATAGTTTCTAATGTTACTGAGAAACCAAAACCCAGAGATCCTAATCTATGAGAGCTGGCCACACCCATTCAGGCTGCATTAAAATAAATACAAGGCCTCCCTAGCTGTTACTCAAGTGGTCTTAACTAGCCAGCTTGGTAACGATCGTTCAATCTCTCTCTTAAAAGAAACCAGGACAAAATAACCTCTTAAAGCTGCAGCATTGTAACACTAGTCAGTACAATGAGCTGTCAAACAGGAACCAGAGGTGACCAGTCAGGCCCTTGGCCCTGTTCAATCGGACGAGGTTGAAACCAATCACTCCCTTGAGTCACTTACACAGGAACAGCAGGAGGCCATTCCCACCTCAATGCACTTACACGGGGGCAGAATGAGGTAATTTTTGCTGATTCCTGATGAATGTCTTATGCCAAAAACGTCGATTCTCCTGGTCCTCAGATGCTGCCTGACCCGCTGTGCTTTTCCAGCAATTGATGCTCTACTCTGATCTCAGCATCGGGCATCTTAAGTGTCTCCTAATTGATGCTCTAACATGATGAACAAGTGGGGCAGAGGCTGCACAGACAGACTGCTCCATGTTGTTCCTCTTGGCTCTGTTCCTTATGATGCACATGTGGGACTTTAACGTGGCTTTTTAGCGGTGAGGAGGGAAGCTATATGTCCTGTGTGAAGTCTCAAGAAGGCATCTTCCATCTCCAAGAAGACAGCCTGGTATTCTCTATGTAGGGCGGAAGCTGGTGGGAATGGCTACCTGTTTCAGATGGAAGGTATTGTGGCTGCTGTTGGGGATTGTGAACAACCTGACGTTCAGTACAGGGTTCATTCACCGACTGCACAATAACATGGGGATAGTTAATTTAGGCATATAAACTATTAGGAAAGTCATGTTAAACTGATGAATGGACTCTCATAATTCAAATAATGGTGATCGTGCTCACGTTGACTTTGTCTAGTGCATGTCCTGTGCAGTGTAACCTGTATGCCTTACTCTGTCCAAGTCTATTTCCACCCTATGATCTGCCTGACCATGCTTACTATGATCTGCCTCCACTGCTCATAAATAAAGTGTTTCCCTGTACTGAGATACACGTGACAATAAATCAAACCAATCAATCCTGGGTAAAGTATGGAATTTCTCTCCCTGTCAATGTCAGTTTTGGAAAGAAGACATCGCTGCCACTCCTCTTGTTTCAGCATCACAATTTCTTCGTCTCGCACAGCTCTACAGATTAAACACTCAGCTTCTTTACTCTATCCTCATGTTACCATCATCCGTGTCTGTGGTAAGAAGATCATTCCTTCCAAAGGAGATCAACTCTGTAGACAGTGCCCCAGATGCTCTCTCAGCAAGGCTCTACAACAACAGGAAGATGGCTTGACTTATGTACTCGAATCATCTTACAGTGAAGGACAGCACACAATTGACTGCACCCATTACTTACACAGGGTTTGATTCGGAGCAGTCAGCATAGACTTGTGAGTGGGAGATCATGCTTCCCAAATTTCTTAGAGTCCTTTGATGACGTTACCAGGACGTTTGATGAGGGCAGCGTGATAGACGTAGTCTCTATGGATTTCAGTAAGGCCTTTGATAAGGTTCCACACAGCAGGCTGCTCAGAAAGGTTACATCTCGTAGAATGCGGGGGGAACTGGCCAATTGGATACACAGTTGGCTTGATGGTAGGAAGCAGAGGGTTTAGTGGAAGGATGTTTGTCAGACTGGAGGCTGGGTCCATTGCTGTTTGTTATCTATGATTTGGTTGAGAATTTACAAGGTATGATTAGTAAGTTTGCAGATGACACTAAAGTAAGTGGGAGAGTGATCAGTGAGGAAGTTTATCAGAAATTTCAGCAGGACCTTAATCAGGTGGGAAATGGGCCGAAAAATGTCAAATGGAATTTAATATAGAAGCGTGAGGTCTTGCATTTTGGAAACTCAAATCAAGGTAGGAGTTTCATGGTGAATGGGAGGGTCTTAAGGGGTGCAGTGGGCAGAGGGACCTTGGTGTTCAGGTGCACGGTCCTCTAAGAGTTGAGTCACAGGTAGGCAGAGTAGTGAAGAAGGCTTTTGGTACATTGGCCTTCATCAGGCAGGATATTGAGTATAGAAGTTGGGACCTTATGTTGCAGTTACACAGGACTTTGGTACGGCCGCACTTGGAGTATTGTGTTCAGTTTTGTCACCTTGCTATAGGGAGGATGTTATTAAATTAGAAAGAGTGCAAAAGAAATTTACAAAGACGTTGCCAGGACCCAATGGTCTGAGTTATAGGGAGAGGTTGGACAAGCAAGGACCTTTTCTTTAGCGTGTAAGAGACTGAGGGAGTCCTTATAGAACTGTATAAAATCACGAGGGGTATGGATAGGGTTAATGTTCTCAGTCTTTTTCAAAGGTGTAGCGAATCGAGGATTAGAGGGGATCAGTTAAAGGTTAGAGGGGAAGGAATAAAAGGGAACCTGAGGGGCCACTTCTTTGCACAGAGGGCTGTTACGTGGATGAGCTGCCAAAAGATGTGGTTGAGGGGGGTACATTAACAACATTTCAAAAACATTTGGATAAATATGTGGATAGGAAAGGACTGGAAGCATATGGGCCAACTGCAGGGAAATGGGGTTAGCGTGGATGGACATTTACAAGGTGGACTCGAACCCCTCTTTTAATTAAAACCAAACACCCAGAAAAGCTCGCGTCACCTTGTAATCTGTTAAAATATGAGTGACACAGATCTCCCACGTTCCACTATTTAAACAAAAATTATCAAGTTAGTTTCTTAACTTTAATAGTGAACACTAAACAACAACTATTCACAACTACAAGCCCCTCTTTACTTAGCTACTTACTATCTGACTCCAACTCTGTAAAAATATGCTGTTCCAACAACCCACATATGAAACATTAAAATCTCAAGACCATACAGTCTCTATCTTCCCCGCTGTGTTCACTCTTTCAGCTGCTGATCTCCCTGGGTCATTTTTTTTATTGCAAGTAGGTTTACATGAACATGTGTCTTTGATAGAGAGTGTTTGAGATAGCCAGTTAGCACTCCTGCTCTGCATCAGTTGCTCTGCTGTTGGATGGCAGTAGCTCCCCCTCCAGTGTTCAAAATGCTGGGTTTATATACTCCCCATGATATAATAATTCTCATACTTTGATTGCTTTCCAGGTGTCCAAACAATAATATTCAAATTCTGTTGGTTTCTGGTATCCTGAGCGTTATTTAAACTCTTTGGTTGCATTTGAATGGCTGTCAAAACAGCAACCAAAACTCAGGTATCCATTTCCCAGCCAATGGTGACATGTGGAACAGTGTGACATTTATCTGGCATCTGTGGCTTTAATTTCTATTCAACAAAACCCGATTTGTCTTAAAGTGCCCATACATGTGTTTGGCTTCATAACATCTTCCCGCTTCAGAAAATAAAATAAACTAGCACAATGAAAAGATGGCTACATTTCTTTTCCTCTAATTCTTAATCCCAATTATATGAAATACAAAAGTATTAATCTCAGTTATATCATTCATATTAATTCTGCACACCAATACAACACTGGAATAAATCAAATCTTATCTACACTGCTTTCCTTTAAATCCGCGAAAACACATCTGCAATCACATTGTGGGAGCCGCAGCATGTACATTTTGTGAGTTTAAAGTCGGTAAAGTAAGACTCCAATTAAATAGTCTCATATTCTGGTCTTTAAATATTGCAAAAAATACGAGAGATTTGTCGTTGTCCACAACCATCTCCGACAATTTGTTTGTCCTATATACACATTAAAATATTGTCAGGCCAGTGTGAAACTTAATCATTCTTGTTCAATAATGGAGATTTTGTATTTTCGTTCTGGTGGAGATTGAGTTTTTTCGAGAAGTAGCCAATTGGTCATTCAATTCCATCATCCTCTTTCTGTATCAATACATCTCCGAGCCCTATATCCCTAGCATCAGACACAATTTTCAAAGGGTTTCAGAATATTTGGTGTAGCTAAAGCTGGTGTGGTGATTAATCCTGCTTTAAAATTCTCAAATGCCTCCTGGCATTGTTCTGTCCACCACAATTCTGTGATCTTCTTTAAGAAATCCCGCAGTGGTGCCAATACGCTGCTGAAGTTTGGAACAAACTTCAGATAGAATTCACTCAGTTCCAAAAATCGAAGCACCTCTTTCTTCGAGGATGGTCGTGGAAATTCCTCAAAGCCCTTCGTTTTTATGTTCCATGGGGTCAACCTTCCGTGTCCAATGTAATGTCCCAATAACGTCACCTCTGCCTTCGCGAATTCTGTTTTCTTTACGTTTATTACCAGGTTTGCTTCTTGTAATCGTTCAACATGCTCTGCCAACTGTAACATAGGAGCTTTCAATCACTTGATAAAGATCACTACATCATACATATAAACTGCACAATTTGTTCATCTGGCCACAACTCTGTTTCTGAGTCTCAAATGTGACTGGTGCATTATTCATCCATATGAAATACTCGATAAAGTTTTTTTTGTCATCTCTGGGATCTTTACTAGATAGTTTAACTGACTCCACATTTTATTTTTAATTTGGAAGGGGCCACTAAACCTGGCTTTGAAGAGATTTCTTACCACTGGTGGCAATACTAATACGTAATCCCCACGGGAAATCTTTCAGTGTTTATATCTGCCACCTGCATCACTCTGTGCTGTGCTCTTTAGATACTGTTTAGCAAACTCACCTACTCCATCTACTCTCTCCTTCACCTCATACACATAATCCAGGTGTGAGATTTCCGACTTCGGTCCTGTCAATTTATATTTAATTTATTTCAAGGGAGCTCTCACTTCATGTACGAATATTAACTCAAAGGAAGTAAAGTGAGTAGATTTATTTGGGGCATCTCTAATGGCAAACAATTTAATGGGGCACCTTTATCCCAATTATTCGGCCAACCCTGACAGTACGCTGTTAACATGGTCTTCAGCGTCTGATGCTAACTTTCCAAGGCTCCCTGGGATTCAGGATGGGACGCCCTTGATTTGAAGTGCTTATGCCTAAGCTATCCATGACTTCCTTAAACAGCTGAGCGGTAAAATGAGACCCTTGGTCTGACTGAATCTCTCTGGGCCGTCCACAATGAGTAAAGAAAGCTACCAACTCCTCCACCTCCCTTTTTGCCTTGACACTCCGATAATGGAATTGCCTCTAGAAATCTGGGAGACACATCCATTATGGTCAGCAAGTATTGGTTCCACTTTTACTTTAGAAAGGGCTGCTACACAATTAATCATAACCCACGTGCAATGTTCTTCGAATGCAGGAATTGGCAACAAAGGTGCTGGTTTTATTACTGCCTGTTACCTACCTACCATTTGGTATGTATGTCACGTACAACAAAAATTAACAGTGTCCTTGTGCATTCTAGGCCACTAGAAATGCTTCTGTACCTTAACCTGAGTCTTCTGTACACCTAAGTGACCGCCTGCAGTTAGTTTATGAGCTACCCGTAACACTGTACGTTGCTGCTAACACAATCTGGTTCTCTTCGGGCCATTTCCCTTCTGCAGAAACCTATCGGGGTCTCCATTTTAATTTTATGATTCTATCTTTAAGTTAATAACGTTCAACAATATATTCTGATTCCTTTTCTGTGTGTGTGCATGTGTATGTGTGTGTGAATGTGTGTGTATATATCTGTTGTAAGTCCATTAGCCTTTCTGGACTAAACACCTCTGCCTGATCCTCTGCCTGTTCAGGTTTTCCCTGCACCGTTACATCAAACACGGTGTCAGTTCACTGAGCATCAACCCATTTGTCTTTTTTGTTCGCTTTTCCTTCCTGCTGTAACTTATGACAGTGGGATCTTGTTACTACACAGTCTGGAAAAATTCCTGGGTAATTTTCTTTTAACTCACCAATTCCCTAGTCTTCCTTTGGCTTCTCCACCACAAGGAGTGCCTATCCCACCTCGCCTCCTGCTAAATCGTTCCCAAGAACAAACTGTATTCCTGGAACTGACACTCTGTTACTCACTGTCACTGTTACACCCCTAATCTTGATTTGGTATTCCATCTGATGTTACACAAGGGAATGCTTAATTTCTGTCCCCATTCCACAAATTATCATGCTCTTGATTAACATGCCAGAAAGAGTGAAAAAATTTTTCATCTCTTACTATTCGAGGGTGAGAGAAAGTGAGGGCTGCAGATGCTGGAGATGAGAGTTGAAAAGTGTGGGGTTGGAAAAGCACAGCACGTCGGCAACATCCGATGGGCAGGAGCGTTGACCTTTCAGGCATAAATGCTTCATCAGGAAAGTGGGAGGTAAGGGAGGGGGAAGGAGGTTGAGAATTAAATAGGAGGGTGGGTGTGGAGCTTGGTGGAAGGGAGCCTGGAAGGCGTTAGGTAGATGCAAGTGGGGTGTGATGGTGGTAGGTCGGAGAGGAGGGTGATATCAGTGGTAGGACAGCTGAAACCCTCAAACTGTATAGCATCAATGTTGACTTCACCAAATTCCAAATCTCCCCTCCACCAACCTCTCCCAGATCCAACCGTTCAACCTAACACTCCCCTCTTGGACTGCCCTAACTAGCCATCTTTCTTTCCATCTATCGACTCCACCCTACCCTCCGATATATCACTATCACTCCCACCTACATCTTATTATTGTCTTCTCAGTGACCCTCCCACGAGCTCAGCTACTACCCTCATATTTATCTTTCGGCCACCTTGTCCCCCCACCATGTTCCTGACAATGGGTTTCTGCCTGATTGTCCTGCTGTTCGGATGCTGCCTGATCTGTTGTGCTTTTCCGGTGCCTCACTTCTCAACTATTAGAGACTGAGCAGATCCCGTATCTCACAAAATTATAACTTTTTGTCCTTCTCCCCCTGTTCTTTCTGAGTAAACTTTATCTACAGAGGTGAATTCTTTAGAGAGATCAGGCACTGCCTCCATACCCAGTCCTTGCCTAGGCTGTGCAATTTCCTGCAGCTCCTCAGCTCCACTTGGGGTCTCCTTTGCCAGTTTCACTAATGCCACTGGGCTTAGTCTCTTCTACCACATCTTTCCCCAAAGTGTCTTCCTTTAACGCCCAGCACGTTGTGTCCCAGCTTACTGCAGTGAAAACAACTTTTTCCCTGAGCCCTTCTTAAACTACCAGCACTATAATTTTATGTGTTCCACTCCCTTATAGTGAGAGCACCTGAGGCCTTTCACCACCTTTCAACCCCCTTGGGCTTCTTTCTTCACCTGTGGTAAACTATTGTGAGCTACTGTTCGCTTTGTAATGTGTGATCGTCCCTTCTCCCAATTTCTATCCCTCACAGGATGAAATTCCTGCCAGAAGCTAAATTTCATCACATGCCACAATGCATATTTACCTGCCATTTCTGCCGTGCTTCTCACTTCTTGAACTTTCTATTCATTCACATGAATTCTTACTATCTCTGGAAGTAAGTCTTTTAACTTCTCCAGCAGAATAATCTCCCTTCAAGCCTCATAGGTCTTATCCATTTTAAGGCCAGCACCCACCTGTCAAAATGACTGTGGTTAATTCTTTCAAATTCAATATAAGTCTGACCTGGATCCGTCTCTATTTTTCTGAACTTCTGTCTATATGCTTCTAGTACCAATTCATAACCAATCAAAATAGCCAATTTGACATCTTGATAATCTCTTGACAGCGCTGCACATACCTCACCAGCTGTGCCCACCAGCTTAGTTGAACTAGCATTACCCACAAGTTCACTGGACATGTCATCTGCCGAGCCATTTTTTCAAATGAAATAAAACATATTTTGACATTTTTCTCACCGAAATATGGCAAGTTGCTAACCTAGTTGTATACATCCCTACATTCTCTCTTCATCTCCATCCTGTTAATTTAACTTTCTTGTCAAATTCCCAACTTTTGAATTTCAAATCCCCTCTCTCTTTCTTTTTCCTCTCTTTCTCTTTCGTCTCTCTCTGTTTCCATCCCTTTATTTATCTTCTAACTCCAGTTGCCACATTTGCAATTTAAGTTTTTATAACTCTACTGCAGTTGCCTATTTCTCTGATACATCAAAGTGCTTGACCAACTCCATTACAATTTCAACTTCTCTTTTCTCCCTGGTTAAACCCAATTCCAACCTATTTGCTAATTCAAAAAAATGTCCGCCTTCTGTCTTTTTAAACTTCTTGGAAAATTTGGTAAGCTCTTTAGTAATGTTAAAAGCCATTTCCCTCACTTTTCATTTAATCAACCACAAGTAACAAAATTAAACGAATTTTCCCACTGGTCTTATTTGAAGATCAAAGTCACTAATTGCAATGAGTTGGAATTTGCTGGGACCTGTTGTATCTCAAATCTGTTCAAGTCAGTCCAAGTGCCACTCGGCAAGGCCCCAAACTGTTATGACATCAATATCAAACCGCTCTGTTAATTAAAACCACACACCTAGAAAAGCTCACCTCACATCATAATCTGATAAAACGTGAGCGACAGAGAACTCCTAAGTTCCACTAATAAACAAAAAATGACAATTTATATGTGTGCAAGTTAGCTCGCTGACTTTGAAGTTTCGTCACCATGACTAGGTGACATCATCAGTGAGAGAATCTGCTGAAGTTCTGGTAGTATGTCCCGCCTCTCTATTTATAGGTCTTGGTTTCTTAAAGTGGGTGATGTCATTTCCGGTTATTTTAACAAGAGAATGTAGACAGGATCTAAATTGATGCATTTATTGATGGACTTCTGGTTAGAATACCATTCCTCTAAGAAGGTCATTGCGTGTCTTAGTATGTGTGCGTGCTTTGTCCCAGTCAAATTGGTGCCCTTCTTTGTCTGTATGTATGGAACATAGTGATAGTGCGTCATGTCTTTTGGTGGCCAGTTGGTGTTCATGTATCCTCGTAACACGACAACAGGACAGTTTCAATGGCGGAAAAATGATGTTATATACACAGTTTAATCAATGTGTGTGTGCAGGTAAGTTGCATTTTTCACATGTGCACAACAAATTGTAAATGAACAATAGAGACACAGTTAACGAAAAATGATGCATATGATGTATAAAATTGATAAAACATGAAAACATGATTTGATCCTCTCAACGTTCTCTCCTTTTCTGGGATTCCCAACTCTAATCTCTCATTCTTACCAGGATGTGTGCTCCAAATTCTTGATTCTGGTGTCCCAACTTATTTCAGTTAATCCCCGTTCTACCGGGACATCAATATGTTGGCCTGATGGGTTCTTTCCAAAGCTAGTGTTGTCATATTATTAGAGATAAATATTCTGGCATCAGACTCAGCATTTGAATGTATTACTCTGTTGTACATGCACTGTACAAAGGACTACAGCACACAGGCATTGCCAAAACATTGGGGGATGTTCATCTACTTCGTTCAATAATGTAGTTTTCTCATTTTCCACATCTCCATATCTATATCTTCTCTCACGTTCTCCCTTCGTATCTAGTTAAGAAATCCACGAATTATTCTTCCTGTCCCATCTCTCAAAACTCCTTCATTCAGTTTATATATAATGCTCTCTTCAAGATGTAATGTGGTTATAATGAAGCAATGTAACTACAAAGACATGCGGGCGTAGCCGGCCAGTGTTAATTGGAAGGGGAGCGGAGCAGGAAAGACCATGGAGCAGCAATGGGAGGAGGGTCTGGGGATAATTCGGAACATAATACCAGAAATGCAACCCCAAGAACTTGAAACATACTCATGGGAGAACAAGGCAGCCATGAGTGATAAGGCATCAATCCAAAAGAGAAAATATACAACGTGGTGAAGATGATTGGGAATCCAGAGAATTCATTGGCTCTGCAATTACATAACGCTGGCATCACTGACACTACAGAGCTCTTAGTCATGGTCAGGGAGAGAAACAGAGGAAATACATGCACTTTAAACACGGAAGATGGTATTTCTCAAGGAAAAAGATTCAGGTGAATTAAACATTTGAATTAAGATCAGTTAAATGCTTTTGCGGAATGTGTCAGATTGGAAGCAAGACCCGGGGAGACAGACCTTCAGCAGAATGAGAGTATGAAAATGGAAGTATTTCCACATCAGAAACCAGGTTAGGTCACTGAGTGTAGGGCTGATGTGTGAATGTGTCTCAGTAAGAATTGGGGAACAGACAGCTTAATTGCTTTGCAGATATTGCAGCTCGAAACTGCATATTTATGTAGTGCTGTAGACCACAGCAGCAGGAGAAGCAAATCTGCATTCAACTACAACCTGTAACTTTTTGCCAGGGTAACACCTCAGTCTGTCATTACCATCAACACCATCTATGGCTCAGAGACGAGTATGGGTGAACATATCAGAGTCAGAATCACATGAACTTTAACCTGATGCTAACTCATTAAAGCTACCAGACTTGACCAACAGATCTGATTGAAGCCCTGCAGTCCTGTCACATTCAGTTATAAATGGTGATGGACGATTAAACAAATGACTGGAGGAGAGGGCTCCACAAACATCCCCATACTAAATAATGGAACAGACCTGCACATCAGTGTAAAAGAGAAGGATGTTTTGTCTGCACCATCTTTTGCCAGAAGTGTTGAGTCGATGATACACTTCATCCTCATCATGATGCCCACAAAATCACAGATGCCAGTCTTCAACTAATTTGATTCGCTGCCTGTGACATGAAGAAACAGCGGGACACAGTAGATATGACAAAGGCAATGGGCCCTGACACCATTCCTGCAATAGAACTGAAGACTTGTGCTGCACAACAAACCATGTCCCTGGGGAAGCTGTTTCATTCCAGCTCCAACTCTGACATCTCCCTGGCAATGTGGAAAATTACTCAGCTAAATCCAGTCCCCTAAAACGAGAATAATTACAATCTGACCATTTACCACCCCCTCAATTCCATCACGACAGTCACATTGGTGGGAGTTCTTTTTGACAGAGCTGTCAAGCAGCACAGAAATAACCTGCTCAGTCTGGTTTCCAATAGGTCCCCATGTGGAGATGGTGCTGTTGTGGAAATGTCACTGGATTACTAATCCAGACCAGACTAACGCTCTGGCAGCGGGTGGAAGTTAAAGACAATTAATAAAATATCGTGATCTAAAATCTGGGGTCAGTAACAGTGACCTTGAAGCCAATATGGATTATAAACAGAATTTCCTTCTCCAATGTACTTTTAGGAAGTGAATCTCCCATGATTTCCTGGACTGGCCTAAAAGTGACTCCAAAGAGCCTGACATGTGATTAACATTTCAATGGTCTCTGAAACAGCCAAGCAACGGCATTCATTTGTATCAAACTACTCCGAAGTCTGAAAGGATGAAACAGGACAGAAAACCCAGCCTCAACATCAGTATCGGAAAACGGAATGGGAACACAGTCCTGTCGACCCTGCAGCGGCCTCCTTCCTTACATCTGAGAGCTTGTGACAACACTTACAGAGTTTTCCCACAGACTGCACAGAAACATCGGGAAAGGAGTAAGTCATACAACACATTGAGCCTCCCCCATTCTAATTCATGGATAAAATCTCCTCAATGCACTTACTCCACACGATATACATATCCGTTAAGGTGAGTAACCTTGGGAAGCTATAAAATAGGCGGTGCAGTAGTACGTTTGGTCCATCGAGTTTGCTACCCAATTCAATATAATGATGGATGGCCTTTCATTTCCACACCGTACTCCTGCTCTCCCACAATCCCTTTACTGTCTCTAAATCCTTATTTATAATCTTGGTTTCCAGGTGCGAGAGAATTCCCAAGGTTCACGAGTCAGTGAGTGAAGCCAGTTATTCTCATCTCAATGCAGAGTGACCTTCCTGTACCTAATACTATGGCCCCTTGTTTTAGATGTCCCAGCCTGGGGAATTATCATCCCTGCTTCCAATCTGTCTCACCCTGTCAGAGTTTTGTCTATTTCACTGAGATCGAAACTCATTTTCCTAAACCCCATGGAATACTGGCCCAGTCTCCCAAACACTGCTCCCACAACAAGTCCGTCATCCCAGAGATCAGTCTGGTCATCCTTCACTGCTCTCCCTCAATGTCAGGTTTGTCCTTTATTAAGTAAGGATACCAAAACTGCACACAATACTACACAATTTTCGAGATGATATCTCACCAAGGCCCTGTACAGCTGCAGTAAGACACCCTTTCTCCTGGACTCACATCCCCCTGAAATACAGTTGAAGGTCAACACACCATTTATCTTCCTCACTGCTTTCTGTTTCTGAAATATTGCTTTCAGCAACTGGTGTACAAGGAGATGCAGGTCCTTTTCAGTATTACAGCTCCCCACTTGGTTGGTCTGTGTACACTGGCCAGCGTGCCAACGCCATGCCCAATATTGACTTCTGGTTACAGAACACACTGCACTGCATGGGCCTCAGAGGTTTATGCAGAAGGAAACAACAAAAAGGAACATACGTCCCTTTGTAGATCAACATGTTTCAACCAATTCCTTTCAAATGGTAGGCTGCCAATTTGTCGTTTCCACCAAAGAGCACACCATCATCTCGATCCACATTGTTTTCCATCTGTCACGTATTTACCCATTCACTCCACTTGTCTTAGTCTTCTCGGTGCTTTTTTACATCCTCCTCACCCACTCACAATCCCACATCCGTTAGTGCTGTCAGCAGGCTGGGATATATTGTATCTGATTCCAGCAACCCAATGTTTAAAGGGCATTGTGAACAGCTGGGCCCCAAGCACCGATTCCTGCGACACCTCAGCAACCGTCCTCTGTTAATTTATATTTATTTATTTCATGAATCTAGGAGTCACCAGCTGGGCCAGCATTTATTGCCTGTCCCTAGTTGCCCTTGAGAAGGTGGTGGTGAGCTGCCTTGTTAAACGCTGCAGTCCACCTGCTGTGGTTGACCTCCAATGCCATTAGGAAGGGAATCCCAGAATTCTGACCCAGTGACTGTGAAGGAGCGGTGATATATTTCCAAGTCAGAATGGTGAATGGCTTGGAAGGAACCTGAGGATGATGGTATTCCCATACATCTGCAGCCCTTGTCCTTCTAGGTAGACATGGTCGTGAGTTCGGAAGGTGGTCTCTAAGGATCTTTGGTGAATCATTTCATTGCAGCATGTAGATAGTAAAATACTGCTGCTGCTGCTGAGCGATGATGGTGGAGCATTGTGGATGAAGGGACAGTCAAACTGGCTGCTTTGTCCTGGATGGGATAAGGCTTCTTGAGTGTTGTTGGGGCTGCACTCTCAGGCAAATTGGGAGTCTTCCATCGCACTTCTGACTTATGCATTTTAGATGATGGACAGACTTTTGGAAGTCAGGATGTGAGTTACTTGCCGCAGTATTCCTAGCTTCTGACTGGCTCTTGTAGTTACAGTGTTTATGTGGCGAGTCCAGTGAGTTTCTGAGCAATGATTACCCACCAGGATTTTGATACATGGGGATTCAGTGGTAGTAACACAATTGAATGCCAAGGGGCAGGTTAGATTGTATTTTATTGGTGATGGTCACGGTCTGGCATTTGTGTGGCCTGTATATTACTTGCCACTTGTCAGCCTGGATACTGTCCACATCTTATTGTATTTGAACATGGACTGCTTCAGTATCTGAGGAGCTACAAATGTTGCAGAACATTGTAGAATCATTGACGAAAATCCTCATTTCTGACCTTAAAATGCAGGGAAGGTAATTGATGAAGCAGCCCTAAAGACGTTTTTGGCTGAGACCACTGCCCGAGGGACTCCCACAGACTTTTCCTGGAGCTGAGTTGACTGACCTTCATTAACCATGAGCATCTTCCTACGTGTCAGGTATGATTCTAACCAGCGCGGTGTTTGCCCCGATACCCATTGATTCCAGTTTTGCTAAAGCCCCTTGATACTTCACTTGGTCGAAGGAAGCCTTGTTTTCAAGGACTGTCACTCTCGCCCCATCTCTATAATTCAACTCTTTTGTCCATGTTTGAACCACGGTAATGATGTCAGGAGCTGAGTGGCCCTGGTGGAGCCCAACCTGGGCATCATTGACCAGGGTATGACTGAGTAAATGCTGCTTAAAGCACTGACACCTTCCACCACTTCACGAATGATCGAAAGTAGACTTATGGGGTGGTAATTGGCCAGATTGGATTGGTTCTGCTTTTTTTATAAACAGGAGATACTTGGGGTAGTTTTCCACATAATCGGGAAAAGCCATTGTAACTGTATTGAAACAGTTTAGCTAGGGGAGTGGCAAGTTATGGAGCACAAGTTTTCAGTACTATTGCCAAAATGTTGTCAGAGTATGGACCCTTTGGAGTATCCAGTATCTCCAACCGTTTCTGGATAACACATGGACTGAATCGAATTGGTTGATGACTGGTAACTAAATCGCTGGGGACCACTGGCGGAGACTGAAATGGATCATCCACTCAGCACTTCTGACTGAAGATTGTTGCGAATGCATCAGCCTTATCTTATACACTGAAGGGCTGGGCTCTTCCATCATGGAGGAAGGGGTTATTTGTGGAATCTCGTCCTCCAGTGAATTGTTTAATTGTCCCCAACATTTCTCAACTAGGAGTCAAAGGACTGCAGATCTCAGATCTGATCCTTTGCTTGTGGGATCACTGAGCTCTGTCTATCACTTACTGTTTATGCTGTTTGGCACACAATAGTCCTGTTTGGTGGCTTCACCAGGCTGACACCTCATTGTCAGTTATGCCTGGTGCTGCTCCTGCCATCCTGCACACTCCACTGAACCAATGTGGATCCTCTGGATTGATGGTAATTGTTGCGAGGGAGATATGCCAGGCCATGAGGTTATGTGGCTGCTGCTGCTTCTGCTGCTATTGATGTCCCACAATACCTTATGGACACACAGACTTGAGCTGCAAGATCTGTTCGAATTCTGCCCTATTTCGCACCGTGATAGTAGCACCCGCAATGGTGGAGGTTATTCTCAATGTGAAGATGTGACTTTGTCTCCACAATGACAATGCGGTTGCCGCTCTTACCGATACTGTAATGGACAGATATTTCTGCAACTGGCAGAATAGTAAGGCTGTGGTCAAGTATGTGTATTCCTCTTGTTGGTTCCTTCACCACCTGCCTCAGAATCAGTCTAGCAGTTATATCCTTTAGGACCCAGCCAGCTCGATCAGTAAGGCTGTAACTGAGATAATCTTGGAGGTGGACATTGAAATCCTCCACCCAGAGTGCATCTTGCGTCCGTGCTACCCTCAATGCTTCCTTTTCAACAGTTGAGAGAGGCTAGTACATGGTAATCAGCAGGAGGTTTCCTTTCCCATGTGTAAACTAACGCCATGAGACATCATGGGATACAAAAACACTGTTGAGGACTCCAGAGCAATTCCCTTCCAACTGTACCCCACTGTGCCGCCACTTCTGCTGTGTCTGTCCTGCTGATGAGACAGGAGATATCCGCGGAAGGTGATGGGCTATCTGGGATATAGTCATGCTCACAGAATCATACCTTACAGACAATGTCATGCTGTTGCTTCACGAATCTGTTTATTTCAATTCACTGTTTCCTGCCAGCTGTCCCATTCTAGAAACATGTACATATACTAGCCCCAATCCACCTAAGATTTACACCATAAGACCATAAGACATAGGAGTGGTAGTAAGGCCATTCGGCCCATCGAGTCCACTCCACCATTTAATCATGGATGATGGGCATTTCAACTCCACTTACCTGTATTTTCCCCGGAGCCCTTAATTCCTTGTGACAGCAAGAATTTATCAATCTCTGCCTTGAAGACATTTAGCATCCCGGCCTCCACTGCACTCCGCGGCAATGAATTCCACAGACCCACCACTCTCTGGCTGAAGAAATGTCTCCACATTTCTGTTCTGAATTGACCCCCTCTAATTCTAAGGCTGTGCCCACGGGTCCTAGTCTCCTCACCTAACGGAAACAATTTCCTAGCATCCACCCTTTCCAAGCCATGTATTATCTTGTAAGTTTGTATTAGATCTCCCCTTAACCTTCTAAACTCCAATGAATACAATCACAGGATCCTCAGCCATTCCTCGTATGTTGGACCTACCATTCCAGGGATCATCCGTGTGAATCTCCTCTGGACATGCTCCAGTGCCAGTATGTCCTTCATGAAGTGTGGGGCCCAAAACTGGACACAGTACTCCAAATGGGGCCTAACCAGAGCTTTATAAAGTCTCAGTAGCACAACGGTGATTTTATATTCCAACCCTCTTGAAATAAATAACGACATTGCATTCGCTTTCTTAATCACGGACTCAATCTACATGTTTACCTTTGGAGAATCCTCGATGAGCACTCCCAGATCCCTTTGGTTTTATGAATTTTCTCACCGTTTGGAACGTTGTCCATGCTTATGTTCTTTTTTTTTCAAAGGGCAAGACCTCACATTTACTCGCATTAAATTCCATTAGCCGTTTCCTGGACTACTGTCCCAAACTGTCTAGATCCTTCTGCAGCCTCCCAACTTCGTCATACTACCTGCCTGTCCACCTAACTTCGTATCATCAGCAAACCTCGCTAGAATGCTCCAGTCCCCTCATCCAGATCATTAATATATAACGTGAACAGCTGCGGCACCAAAACTGAACCCTGCGGGACACCACTTGTTACCGGCTGCCATTCCTAAAAAGAACCTTTTATCCCAACTCTCTGCCTTCTGTCAGACAGCCTATCGTCAATCCATACTAGTAGCTCACCTCGAACACCATGGACCCTCACCTTGCTCAGCAGTCTCCCGTGTGGCACCTTATCAAAGGCCTTTTGGAAGTCTAGATAGACCACATTCTCTGGGTTTCCCTGTTCTAAACTACTTGTCACCTCTTCAAAGAATTCTAACAGGTTGGTCAGGCATGACCTCCTCTTACTAAATCCAAGTTGACTTCTTCTAATCCGACACTGCCCTTCCAAGAATTCAGAAACTTCATCCTTAAGGATGGATTCTAGAATTTTACCAACACCCGAGGTTAGGCTCATTGGCCTATAATTTTCCATCTTTTGTCTTGATCTTTTCTTGAACAAGGGGGTTACAACAGCGATCTTCCAATCATCCGGGACTTTCCCTGACTCCAGTGACTTTTGAAAGATCTCAACCAACGCCTCCGCTACTTCCTCAGCCACCTCCCTCAGAACTCTAGGATGTAGCCCATCGGGGCCAGGAGATTTATCAATTTTAAGACCTTTTAGCTTTTCTAGTACTTTCCCTTTTGTCGTGGCAACCATACTCAACTCAGCCCCCTGACTTCCTTTAATTGTTAGGATATTCATCATGTCTTCCACTGTGAAGACTGATGCAAAGTACTTTTTAAGTTTTCCAGCTATTTCCTTATCTCCCATCACTAGCCTTTCAACATCAGTTTGAAGTGGCCCAATGTCTACTTTTGCCTGTCGTTTGTTTCTTATATATTGAACGAAACTTTTCCTATCATTTCTGACATTACTGGCTAAACTACATTCATATTTGATCCTTTCCTTCCTTTATTCTATCTTTATTTTCCCCCTCCCACTCCACCAAGGACATGCAGGTCCTTGGACTCCTCCATCGCCGGACCAAAGCGACATGACGGCTGGAGGAAGAGCGCCTCAACTTCCGCCTACGAACCCTCCAACCACAAGGGATGAACTCAGATTTCTCTAGTTTCTTCATTTCCCCTCCCCCCCATCTTGTCTCAGTCAAATCCCTCAAACTCAGCACCGCCTTCCTAACCTGCAATCTTCTTCCTGACCTCTCCGCCCCCACCCCCACTCCGGCCTATCACCCTCATCTTGACCTCCCTCCACCTATCGCATTTCCAAAGCCCCTCCCCCAAGACCCTCCTCCCTACCTTTTATCTTAGCCTGCTGTACACACTTTTCTCATTCCTGAAGAAGGGCTCATGCCCGAAACGTCGCTTCTCCTGCTCCTTGGATGCTGCCTGACCTGCTGCGCTTTTACAGCAACACATTTTCGTTCCTCACTTCCTTAGTCAGCCAAGGCTGTATAATCCCTCCCCGGATTATCTTTTTTTTTGTTGGGGATGAACCTCTGTACTGTGTCCTCCATTATACCCACAAACCCCTGCCATTTTTGGTCGACTGTCTTCCCAGCTAGGCTCTGCTTCTAGTTGGTTTTCGTCGGTTCCTCTCTCATGCCCTCATAGTTACCTTTATTTAACTGTAACACCATTACATCCAATTTTGCATTCCCTCTTTCAAACTGCAGACTGACCTCTACCATATTATGATCACTGCTTCCTCAGTGTTTCCTTACTTTAAGATCTTTTATAAAGTCTGGTTCATTACACAGCACTAGGTCCAGAATAGCCTGCTCCATTGTAGGCTCCGTGACAAGCTGTTCCAAAAGCTATGCTGTAAGCATTCCATGAATTCCCTTTCTTTGGATCCACTGGCAACATTATTTACCCAGTCCACCTGCATATTGAAGTCCCCCACGATCACCGTGACCTTGCCTTTCTGACATGCCTTCTCTATTTCCCAGTACATGTTGCACCCCTGGTCCTGACCACTGTTAGGAGGTTTGTACATAACTCCCATTATGGTTTTTTGCATTTGTGGTTCATGAATTCCACCCACACAGACTCCACATCATCTGACCCTGTGTCATTCAGTGCCATAGATTTAATTTTATTCTTAACTAACAAGGCAACCCCGCCTCCTCTGCCCACCTCCCTGTCTTTTCGATAAGTTGTAAATCCTTGGATGTTCAACTGCCAGTCCTGAACCCCTGCAACCACGTCTCTGTGATGCCTACCACATCATAATCATTCACGATGATCTGTGCCATTAGTTCATCTACTTTGTTACAAATGCTACAACCATTCAGGTAAAATGCCCTAATACTAACTTTCTTATCGTTAGAGATATTGGAAGTCATAAGATGTCCTAAGTTATCCTTCCTTTTTGCTGTATTCCTAGTCTGCCTCAAGCTTAAATCCACCTGCACACATGCTATCCTGCTGTATATCTTTCCATTAACTCCAAGATCCCTATCGCTTTCACTTTCCTTTCCACCCCAACTCAGAAGTTTAAAGTCCTACTGACCACCCTATTTATCCTCTTCGCTAGAACATTGGTACCTGATCGGTTCAGGTGGAGACGGTCCCAAAGGTACAGATCCCTCCGGTTCTAAAACTGATGCCAATGCCCCATGAAATGGAATCCCTCTTTCCCACTCAAATCCCTTAGCCACCTGTTTACTTCCCTAATTTCTTCTCCCTATGCCAATTGACACGTGGCTCGGGCAGTAATCCGGAGATTATGACCTTTGAGGACCTGTACTTCAAATTCCTTCCTCATGATTGATTATCCCCAAACAGGTCCTCCACCATAGCTTTGCCTATGTTGTTAGTCCCAACATGGAGCACAACAACTGGATCCTCCCCCTCCCGCTCCAACATCCCTTCAAGCCAGTTGGAGATGTCCCACACACGCAGAAGTCCCGCAGTTTGATTTTGAAATCTGAGCTTGGAGCTTTACCAAAGTTTTTCTAAAAATCCACATGTTTTACATCCATTGCTTCTCTTTCATTTGTCTCTCAGTCGGTTTCTCAAACATAATTCCCATTTCATAAATCTATGTTAGTGTTGTCTATGACCATTTCTTTCAGCCACAATAATTTCACCTAAACCATTTCCTAACTATGTTCTATGTTCCATGTACTCTATCATTTTCCCACACCAGACTTGGTTTTCCTTGTATTGTTAGAAAGTTCTGTGAAGACAGAACTGAAGTAGTCGCTTCATAGTTCTGCCATTTCCCTGTTCCCCATTCAGCATTCTCTGGTTTCAAACTGTCAGGAAACTGCACTTGTTTTCTCATATTTCTCACATTGACATAATTTAACAAGTTATTACAGTTCATTCTTATAACCCTTGTGAATATACTCTTCAGAAACTCATCAATTCCTGTCTTAAACTGCTCAATAATTGACCTCCCACACCATTCACTCACAGGAGTATAGACTTTGTGCCGATCTATATTAGTCTGACTTTCCTACAGCATGCCCATAGCCTGGAATGATATGACACTTCCAGCTGCTTATCCAAGTACTTTTTAATGATTGTGAGATTATCCATGATAATTCACCTCTCAGGATGTAATCCCAGAACCTAACACCCTCCAGGTGAAAAAAATGTTCACATCCTCTCTGAACCTCAAACTTTTCGCTTTAAAAGTGTGCTCCTTTGTTCCTGACCCTCTGACTAAAAGAAATAGTTGCTATCCATCCACCCTGTCCGTGTCGCTCATAATCTTATCCTTCTGAATCATGGACCCCTCAGCTTTCTCTGCTCCAAACTAAACAACCCGAGCTTATCCAGCCTCCCTCCATAGCTGATATGCTCCATCCCATGGAACATCCTGGTGAATCACCTCTGCACCCTCTCCAGTACAATCACATCCTTCCTGGAATGTGGCTCCCGGAGCTACATACAGTACTCCATTTTGGCCGAACCAATGCCCTGTATTGTTCTTATAATCTACCAAGGTCCAATTCTTAACTTGTGTATTAACCTGTCCAGCTACATTTAGGGATGTGTGGAGAAGCACACTTTGAGGCTCCCAGTGTGCTGTCATTCATTGAGTCCTCCCCTGCCTGGTTCCTTCTCCCAAAGTACATCACCTCATATTTATCAGGGTTACATTCTATCTACCATTCATCTGCCCATTTGGCCATTCCATTTGCATCTTCCCGTAACTTCAGGCCTTCCTCCTTACTGCTAACCACCCAGCCAATCTTTATGTCAAACATACACTTACTTATCACACCTCCCCCAATCTCCACCTAGACCCCTCCACGTTCACATCTATATATTTTTTATGAATAACACAAACAATAAGGGACAGAGAACTGATCCCTGTGGTACACCAGGGGACACTGGTCTCCAGTCACACAAACAGCCTTCTCTCACCACCCTCTGCCTCCTGCCACTAAGATAATTTTCATTGTAACTTGTCAAGTTTTGCTTCATATTGTGAGATTTTACTTTATTTTTCAGTTTCCCAGGTGGAAATTTGTCAACGGGCTTCCTAAAAAAAAGCTCCTCAAACTCATTCAATCAAACGCATTGGATGTGATTTCCTTCTGATAAAGACATCGTGATTATCCCTGATCAAACCTTGCCACTCTGATTGGAGTTCAATTTTCTCCTTTCCTATTTTCTCCAGTAGTTTCCTTAACAGGATCTAATTCTCGCTCGTCTATAATTCCCTAGTCTCCCCTTACCGTGAAGAGGAATCGTATTAGCAGTTCTCCAGTTCTCTGGCACCTCCCCATTGTCAGATTCTAATTAAAATATTCAGTTAAGGTCTTTCCTCACTTGACCCCAATAGCCGCCTGTGATACAACTCATTCAGACATGGAGATTGTTCCAAATTTATACAGAACAAAGCCTCAAATCCCTGCTCGTATTTTACATCAATCTGTTCAAGAGCTTCCCCGTCCATTTTCTTGAATTCTGTACCTGCCTCCTCCTTCTCCCAAATAAAACAGATGTGAAGGTCTCATGTAACAATCCATCAATGTTCTCCAGCTTGACACACAGATTGCTCCTTTGGTTTCTCATGGACACTAACTGTTTGCTGATTATTCTGTTCTATTTGTCTGTGTAGAATATCGTGGGATTCTTCCTGATCTCGCCTACTTGTACTTCTCCATGTCCCTCTGTTCTTCAGTCCCCTCTATGTTTCTAAGTTTCACTGCAATTACCTCTCAATTTTTGAAACTTGAGATCACAGGCTGAGTTTCCACATCAGACAATCTTGCCATTTCAGGGATTAATCTTGATAATACATTTTGAAGCTCCTCTGCATTCAGTATATTCTTTGTTAGATTGGGACTCCGAACAATACACAATACTCTAAATGTAGTCTCATGAACACTCGATGCAACTGGTGCACGACATCCTCTATATTCCAATTGTATTCACATGAATATAAACCTAATGTTTACTTTCCCATTTGTACATATTCTTCCCAATACCTCTCGCTTTAACTTTTCTTATGAGCTTACTGTGTGAGTTCTTTGAAAAAAAAAGCTCATGAATATCCAACTTTAAGTTATCAATTGGTTCTTCATTGCCTATGTCCACAAGAATCATCTTCAAACCATTCCAAAAATATATGTTTGCCTCTTCTGGCTTTCCTTTCATCGGTACATTCTCACACTCCCCAGTTATGTTATTACCTTCTAAATATCTAGTAGCATGTTCTTTGTAATGGAGTCCAACAGATACCTGACTGTGGATGACAAGATAACTGGTCTGTAGTTCACCATTCTCCAAATTCATCCTTTTTTAAACTGTTGGATAATATTTATAACCTTTGCCTTATCCAGATTGGCTAAATGCCTTTTGGGAATGTGTCAGAAAATAAAGTGAAAATCCGCAATGCAATTAACATGTCTATTGCTGCTTCCTCTGAAATTCTTGTATGCAGTACATCTAGTCTGTCAGATTAATAAATACTCAATCCAGTTTTTTTCCAAAGTTAACCTCAACACTGATAAGAATGAACTTAGACTTTACTTACACAAGTCCCATGGTCACTTGGTATTTATGGAATAATTTCTGGACATTCTTCCATGAAGGTAGACGCAACGAAACTGTTTCTTTTCCCTGCGATTTCTGTGTTCTCTGCAACAAATTATCCTGAACGCAAACCAACTGTTCCACATTTGACCTTGTTTTTAGCTTTTTTTTCATACATTGATAGACGCTTTTTAGCAGTCTTTATGTTTTTCATTCGTTTGCACGCTTTTTCTCTTTCTGATTTTCTTCTCAGTTTCTTGGTCATCCTTTGCTGGGTCCGACATTTCACTGAATCCACTGGCTTACTGCAACACTTGGCATTTTTCTAAGCTGCCTCCGTTCATCTAATAGCTAGATGAAGGTGGGGTTGAAAGTGATAGTCGGAGAGCAGGGTGGACCAGTATGATAGGAAGGAAGGTGGACACATAGGATCATTCAAAAGGGAGGTGCTGACTTGGAAGGTTGGAGTGAGATAAGGTGGGATTAGGGGAAATGGGGAAATGGTGAAATCCACTATGATCCCCTGTGGTTGGAGGGTCCCAAGGCAGAAGAGGAGGCTTTCTTCCTCCAGGCTTCTGGTGGCTCGGATTTTGTGATGGAGCAGGCCGAGGTCCCTCATGTCCTTGGCAGAGTGGGAAGGGGATTTAAACTGCTGAGCCACAAGGCGATCGAATTGTTCAATGTGGCTGTCCTAGAGGTGTTCTCTGAAATGATCTACAAGTTGACCTCCTGGCTCGCCAATGTAGAGAAGACCACATTGGGTTTAATGGATGCAGTAGATGAGGCGTTCTGTCTTCCTTCATCACTTTCAACCCCACCTTCATCTCCCTATCGCAATCCCAGCTACCGTCCCCCTGCCGCACCCCCTTTTCATTTATCTTTCAGCCCCCTTGGCCATAAGCTTCATTCCTGATGAAGGGCTTATGCCCGAAATATCGATTTATCTGCTCTTAGTATGCTGCCTGACTGTGATTTTCCAGCACCACACTCTTCGACTCTGATCTCCAGCATCTGTAGTCCCCACTTTCTCCTCACACTTTCATGGCTGTATGACTCATATTTATAACAGTTACTTCAAATAAATCAAAAACTGTCGTGTACTCAAACAGCATAAAAGAAAATCAATACATTGTAGTCACTGTTCCCAAAAGGTCCTTTACAGCAAAAGTTTCAATTAGTTTTTTCTGATCATTCAACACCAATTCCTAAATATCCTGATCTCGAGCTCAGTGGTCGACATAATGTTCATGTAAACCATCTCATATTTGGTTATGAGATCCATTTTTCCCAGCATTAGCATTCAATTGGGTTAACACAGTTCAGATATAATTTAAACAGTACATTATTACTGAAGGATACACAAATGTGTATATCTAATTTCCTGTTTTATAACATGTCCAGCATTTGTATTGCAGCTTTCACTTTGATATGTAACTCCCATCAATGTTTGCTCCTCCTTGCTGTTTTTGCGCTCCACCTTACTAGATTCTGTGGAATCTGAGCGACGTGGGCTCTGGGGAGATTAATGGTAGACATCTCTCACATCATTTATGATCTTCTCCAACTTTAACTTCTCAGGATATCCCGTAATGCTGATGGAGTAGAGAAGGACAATGATCTTCCAACAATGCTCTGTATTCACACAGAGGGCTGAGACAGCTCTAACCTGGGTGGGAAGTTTACAGCAGGCTGGTAAAGTGTTGCTGCTGCTGTACAGGGTCTTCGTGAGATCACATCTGGAGTCGTGTGTACAGATTTAATCTCTTCAATGAAGCAAGGATGTTGTTATATTAGAAGCAGCTCAGAGATAGTTCCCTCAACTGATTCCTGCAATGAAGGTATTAGCTTAGAACGAAAGGATGATCAGGTTGACGCAGTCGCCATTGGAGTTTACAAAAATAAAGGATGATCTTATTTCAATATAGATGGCAGAAGGAGTCAACAAGTGAAGTGAATTACACAGATAGTGGAGGAATCCATTCCGTTCTCCAGCATGTTACACAGGAACAACAGGAGGATACCCAGGCCTTCAAACCTGTTACACCAAAACAGGACGAGGCTATTCAGTCCCTGGAGCCTGATAAACATTTACAGAAGGAGGCCAATCAGCCACTCGAGCCTATAACAGTAGGCCACGCTGCACGATATCCTGTTTAACAGCAACAGGATCAGTCCATTCAGCCTCCTCAGGTCTGTAACATCGGAACTGGAAGAGGTCACACAGTGACTGGAGATTGTTACACTGGGATAACAGGAGGCCATTCAAACTCACCGAGCCTATTGCAAGGGAATTGGATAAGGATAAAAACTATCTGAGACTTCTTTCATGAAAAAAGAAGAGGTGATTTAGACACGTGTCTGTTGTAGGGAACAAGAGAAGACCAATCAATCCCTCAGTCCCATCTCCGGGATGCATGAGGAGACCGTTCAGTATTTCCATCTGTTATGGAGAAGTATGAGAAGACCCATCAGCTCCTCAAAATGTTAGACAGCAACAGGAAGATTCCATAATCTTCCAATCCTCTAAAGCATCAACAGGAGGAGGTCATTCTGGCCTTGGAGATGGCAACATGGGAACACCAGAAAGACGTCAGCCCATCGAATTTGTACACCAGCAGGATGATGACTCCGTTCAGCCACACATGGCTCTTACACAGCATTTGGAGCCGTATAAAAACGTTTGCCCATTAAATAAGAATTCAAAGAAAACGCAAAGACTTTCGTAAGGGAAGAACTTATAATAATGGTATGCATTAGGGACTAAAGTGTAACAATAAACTATTGTAATTTAAGGCAAATGGTTCGAGTCCATTGTTCAGGACATTTGCAAAGTTAAACCACAATTCGTCTAAGTCAACATGGCTTTATGAAGGCTAAATCGTGTTTGAATTGTTTGCTTGAGTTATTTGAAGATGTCACAAACAATATGGATCGTGGTAATCCTGGTGATGGAACATATCTGGTCTTCCTGAAGGCATCGGATATGTTGCTTCTCCAAAGAGTAAGTGGTAAGATCAGACAACATGGGTTTAGGAGTAATTTATTAGCTTGCATGAAGGATTGGTTAACCAACAAAATGGAGTCAGATGGAATAAATGTGTCATTTTCTTTTGGCAAATGCAATTTGTGGGGTGCCATTGATTTCAGTTCTCATGTCTGAACCATTTGCAATAGATGGTATGACTGTACTCAGTTGATGGGATAGAAAATACGGTGCCACATTTTCAGATGTCACTAGCATTGGTAGGAAATTAATTCTGAATGATGATGCAAGAGATTTAAAACTATATGGATACTTTGGATGAATAGGCCAACGTTTGGCAAGGAAAACTAAAGTGAATAAATACGGGCTATTCAAGTTGGCCAGTATAATAGAAAGACAAATTATTATCTAAATGGAGAGAAAGTTCAAAGTGTCTAGGTGCAGAGGGATCTGGGTGTCTGCTTGAATATCACAGAAAACATGCCTGCGGGTACTGCAAGTCATGAGAAATGCAAGCATAACTTCAGTGTTTATTTATAAAAGCATATAGTAGAAAGGTAGGGAGTGTTGGTGCAGCTATGCAAGGCATTAGTGAGGCTGCAACTGGAGTACAGTTTGGGTGTCCTGCAGAATGAGGTATTTCCATTGGAGGCAATTCAGAAGAGCTTCATTAGATTGATTCCATATTTGAAGTGTTTGTCTTATGAAGAGAAATTGAGCAGTTTAGGCCTATAGTCTCGGGTTTATAAGAATGAAAAGAGATCTCATTGAGGTCTGTAAAATGCTAAAAGTCATTGAATGTGGAGATGTGGAGTGGATTTTTTCACGTGTCGCAATCTACAACAAGAGACTAGAGTTTTAGGATGGAGAGATAGCAGGAAAGTGGAACTGAGGCCGTGTATACATCAGCCTCATCGAGGAGTTGGATTCCTCAAAGATGCTCCTTGTTCTTATTCAACTCTTCTACTGTGTTGCACAGGAATGGGGGTGGAATGTGTATCATACAAGATGCAGGCACTCAGGATAAATCAGTCTCACTCAGTAAGGTCACACAGTGACCAGCGCTGGGTTCTCAACTATTTACAAACTATATTAATGATCAGGAGGATGGAACAGATATACAGATGCTGAGTTTGGTGATGTCGCTGTGGTCAGCAAGAGATTAAATTATCAAGAGAAGGTGGAGAGTCTGCAAATAGATTCAGAGAGGTAAAGACAATAGATAATAGTTTGGCAGGTGGAATTTAACATGATATAAACTATCATTTCATTTACTGGAATAATAGAAAGCAATATGTTACTGAAATGGAGAGGGATTACAGGACTTAATGATACTGTGTGCTGGGGCGGGGGGGGGGGGGGGGTGGGGGTCACTCAGATCCGTTCAGACATGGGAGGTTTTTCTCCATCCCTGATCGTCAGCTTCCAGACACTCCAAGTGACCCTTTTGCTCTCCGTACACATGGAATACTTTGATGTGGTTGATTGGCGGTGGGGATGGTGTTTTGAAACGTGCATCAAGGGGACGTAAATTATTCAAGATCTATTCAATTATTTCTACGTGGAGACCCGATGAGGATGAAAATGGCTGACTGCTTCTGAATGAAGAGGTCGTGACTGCTGCCAGGACAGTGGGTATTCACCAACATGATGTACGGTGCATGGACACACTGTAACATTAATAGAGAGATTCCTCCTACAGTTCCTCTACCTCTCCCCATTGACATGGATACCCTGCAGATGCCATTTACACCATCGGGAATCCCACTACACTGAATACACCCGGCAGCTCCCTCCTGAGGGAGAAACAGTGCTTCTCATCCATCATATATATCCTCCATCATCGAATGGTGAACATTGATGTTGAGATACTAGGAAATGATGGATATGTCACCTATTCCTGCCTGGAAAGTTCTGGATCATAGAAGCTGAATGAAACAGTGACCCTCACAGCCACTAGCAGCACCATCCTCCCCCTGGTGTGAAGCTACAGGTCGTGTTGAAGGAGGTGACACCATTCTATGATCAGCTCCTTGTTCAGTCAGGGCCCCTCACACTCTGCTCCTGGGTCAAGTGGAGCTTGGGAAGCTGTTCCTGGAAAACGCGATGTGGATACAGCAGATCCCTTTCCCACACACACTCACTGCGTGGTTTCAGAGCTTTCCCTCTCTGCAGCTTCTGCTCCGTTTGTTGTTCATGTTGCAGGCTCAGATGTTGTAACTACAGTCCCCATGCTCCATCCAGAGTTGGGTCGCCAAATCCTCAGGTCTCCCTGAATGTCTGAGGCAGCTCCCAGCACATCCTCCAGCAAACCATCCCCAGCCCCTCCACTAAATTTTCAATTACAGGAGCCAGTCAGAAACCCCTCGGTACAAGTGTTGTGGACCAGACCAGATCCCCGCAAAATATTGAAAGATATATTCCAAACATTTCCTTATTTTGAATAGAGATGGGAAGTGTGCCTTACAGATATGTTGTGACTGGTCAAATCACTCGATATTAAGCAAAATATAATCTATTCAAATGCTTTAGTTAAAATACAATCAAAGAAAAGAACATTTCGGGATGGCTTATATGTTGGAACACTTACACAAACAATAGATACCGTACCTTCTTGGTTTACACCGCTTGGCACAAAGATATATTCAAATACTGATCCTTACAGCAGTTTTCCAATCCAGGAGGAAACAACATCAACAGAGATCTCAGAGAGAAAAGCAGCTGGGAGTCGTGTATTAAAATTTCCAACCTTTTTGGGATCCCCAGCAGCTTCTGAATGCTGCAGCAAAAATCAAAATGAGAAACCCTGGTTTGGGAGAGCTGGCCACTGCCCTTCCATCGTTCCCACCGTTTTAATGAAACCTAAAATCTCAGTTATTTACTTCAGCTGTTTTCAGACAGACGTTCTGCATCTCTGCCTCTAAAATCTCTCTTCAAAAAGAAAACAAGAGGAAATAACCTTTTTACAGTGATAGAATTCTCACAACTCCATCTTTAATACAATAATCCATCAATATACAACGGTGGATTCATTTTAGATCTCCTAATCTTCCTCTATTAGTGGACTGAAATGCATATACATTACATTGACTGTGAGTATATAAATGTTCACAACTAGTTTCAATTTCAGGCATTTTATTCCTGCCAAGTCTCCACAACGTGTCAAAACGTAGGGTTTCTCGCCCTGTCACCTGTATAATTTCAAACTGAATGGCAGCAATAATAAGCTCAATCGAAACAGACTGGTATTTTTCTCCCTAGACTTCTGCAAAAACTTTAGCGGATCACGATCAGTGATAAAGATTTGTCTCATGTATGTTATTCGCAATTTAAATGCTAAAATGTTGTAACACCAACACTGAGCTCAAGGCATCCTTTCCCATTGTGAAATAAATCTGTTGATATTTCCACTGGACACTCCAACCACACGTTACATCATGGAGCACTTCTCATCTCTCCAATAGTCCTTCTGAAAGACATAGCTCCTCATGTCTCAGCATAAAAGAGTTACATGCTTCTGTACCTCTTAATGCTCTAACCTCTTTACCTGCTATTCCTGGCCTATGCCAGTAAACCTTACTCTCACAGGTATATGTTTTAAGAAGATCTCACACATTCTTCTCAACCTCTCAAAGAAACCAATCTTTGATTTCTGAATCCAATCATCATCATCAGCCATTTCAGCTTCTAACCTTGCCATTGTAACTCTCTGCCCTTCCACACGAGTTCTCACGGCTGCAGGAAGTGAATTGTTGAACTTCTCCAAAATAAGAATCTCTCTAACAGTGTCATAGGTTTGCTCTGTTTTTAATACCCTTACCCACCTTTCAAAATTACTTTGTTTGTTCCTTTCATACTCAATGTGCGTTTAACCAGGGACCCTTTTTTAGATCCCAGAAACGCTGTCTGTCGGCTTCTGGCCCAAGCTCATTTGCACTTCAGATGGCTTTCTTCACCACCCCATACTAGCCAGATACCTCCTCCGATAGGGATGCAAATACCTACCAGCTTTGTTTGGATCAACTAAATCCACATGGTCACTGGTCACTGCATTTGTTTAGCTACTTTCTCAAATGAAATTCAAAAGGCTTCCCCATCCGTCTCAGCAATTTTAGATAATGCCTGGATGCATTTAAACAGAACCCCATTAGACCATTGGTTACAATAGGGTTGTTCAACCTCACTATCCTCCTCACCCCGCCGACCGTCTGCCTTCATCTCCACCTTCTATGTCAACTTTCCTCTCGAACTGTTAACTTTTAAAGTTGAAACTCTCTGCTTTTCTTCTGTCCTTTTCTCTCTTTCTTCTTCATTTCCTTTTTTTATTTCTAGTTTTCATCATAATTCAAATTGTTTCAATTCCTTCTCATGTTCAAAGTGCCTCATTTGAAATTGAATTCCAGCCATTTCCAAAGAGTCTGATGGCAGTTCTACCAAATATAATTGCCGAGCTATAGTTTTAATTATCTCTCATTTTCTCACAGACAAACGCAACCCCAACTCCAGCTTGTCTGTCAATTCCTACAGCGTTGCCTTCATTACCTTCTGTAAAACCGCCAACTTCACTTCCGCCACACCCAGTTAATGACTGAAAGAATCTTTATACACAAACCACTATATAAACCAACCGAATTCACACCCACAACAAAAGACACTAACAGCTACCATACACGACCTTTGAACGCAATAGTCTCCCGGTGCATAATCTCCAGTGTCTGCATGACCTTATTCTGGATTCTCTGGTTTCCTCCCACAATCCAAAGGTGTGCATGTCAGGTAAATTGGCCATGCTAAATTGTTCATAGTTTTCAGGGATGTGTGTGTTAGGAACCTTAGTTGGGGAAAATGTGTAATAATAGGGTAAAGGAATGGGTCTGGGTAGGTTACTCCTCGGAGGGTCGGTGTGGACTTGTTGGGTCGAATGGTCTGTTTGCACACTGTAGGGATTGTAATTCTCAACCCAATTTGGTATTACTGATTTCGAACCAGACAAGAGACCCCAGTTTGCAATAGGCCAACCAGACTGCCTCAAACTATTTTAAGAGGGTAGCTTGGATGCCAAACCTTTCTTATTTTAAAGGTAGATGTGAAGTAGGTGTTCCAGATGTGATGTTACTAGTCAAACTACTCACCATTAAGAAAAACACAATCTATTTAAACACTCTAATGAAAATCCATCCAAAATGACAAGGAATTTAGAATAATTTAACTATTGGAAATCTTAGAGGAGAAAGTGAGGTCTGCAGATGCTGGAGATCAGAGCTTCAGGAGAAGAAGGGCTTATGCCCGAAATGTCGATTCTCCTGTTCCCTGGATGCTGCCTGACCTGCTGCGCTTTTCCAGCAACACATTTTCAGTATTGGAAATCTTAACTGAATAATGGATACAGTACCTTCTACAGACGAACTGTTCCAATATACTAATATCCCATAAACACACCCCTTGGCAAAAAGGTACATTCAGGCATACATTCTTGCATACAGTTCTCCAATCCAGGAGGAATCAGCATCAAGTCAGGTGTCAGAGAGAGTAGCAGCTGGAGATACGTTACTAGGCCGTTGTTACTCCTATTTATTAAAAACCCTAAAAGCGTCGTAAGTTATTTACTTGAGTCGTTTTCAGTAGGCAGTTTGGCCTTTCAGATTTCTTATTTAAAAAAAGGAGAAAATAACTTTTTTAAAAATGACAGCATTGTCACACAATTTAGATGTCTGGTCCTTTACTCTAGGGGCTTTCTCGTGCTACTGATCGCAAGGTTGCATCAAGAGAGACAAATACAGGTACAGACCAAGTTACAAGGACGTGTCTCATAACTTCTGAAACACACCTGTCCATGGACCATCACATTGGACATACAGGGAAGTGAACAACAGCCTGATGCACACCATTTCACTGTTTCTCAGCTTCACAATGATTGCACTCGATACACTAGGGAACCAAAAGCAAAGGCCAGGGAAAGATACAGATGGACAGAAAGATTCACATTAAACAGACAGTTGATTAACTGAAAAGATGTTGTGGAAATATGGGGAGAAAGACAGGGCAGTGGGACTAACTGTAGAATTGAGATCTTCGACAGAAAACTTACAAGAATGAGAACATTGAATAAAGGCATTGCCGAATGCGAAACTCATTGTGTGAGAAGGAACGCACATGGAGGAAATTATTTTAAATAAGAACACCTGGCAGGCTTTTTCTTAATCGACAGAGAGAGAACGAGAGAAGTTTCATGGACAGATGAGATAAAGTGTTTGAGAATGTCAAAATAAAGGCATTGCCAGAGACAATAGCAATATACATCGGCATACACATGAATTACAGATGGATGGGAGTTTGGTGTGAATTTGAATCAGATTTGCTTCGGCAGGTTTGAAGCCAGAGCGTCAGCGGCAGATTTTTGGCTTCCTTAAGACTGTATTTCATACCTCAAGGTTCAAACAGGGGATGGAATAAGCCAGTGAGATACATTCTGGAGTGGTGAGTATTTCAAGTTAGAAATGGTCAGGATATGGCGTCATGAATCAGCTCATGGTCAAAGGGGTCACCCACAGTTGTAACTTGTCTGCTTCAGCCGCAGATATTGGCCAGGGATGGGAGGGAAACAGTGGAAAGAAGTGGAGTTTGTAACCAGAACAGTAGAGAATGATCTCCATGCTGTTAATACTTCAATAACAAGGGCAATGATACAATAAATTGTAGTTCTCCGCTGAAACTGAGTAGATCAACATAGAGACCCATGAGTAACAATGTCAGAGCAGAGAGGGAGACAGTACTCGAACACATTAAGTGATGTAGTTAGCAGTAGTCTGTAGAGTGAATCTATGGATTAAGTGTTTCAACAGGAATATAATAGGGACAAGAAGTGTAGACTATATGAAAGAACAGTAATACAGTCATAACTGGTTTATAGAAAGAAAAATCTGGACAGTGACACTTACCAGGAACACCGACGATAGCCAGGAAAGGATAATAAAAATATTGAATAATGAGAAGAACGTAATAGATTCGCAATGATAATGACCACCAATTAAATGCAAAAAGATACCAAACATAAATGGATAAACTCCTGTCTATTGTTGTAACATTCCAGTCTAATATTCCCAGATTATGATACATTATTGGAACATTCCAGTCTAATGTTCTCAGATTCTGATCCATTGTTGGAGCATTCCAATCTAATGTTCTCAGATTCAGATCTCTCCTCCCCCTCTCTCCAAATCTGCTGATCCCTGTCAGTGCTGTCAGTGATGTTCCCGCCCATGTTATGGGATAACACATTGAACGGCGCCCATTTATCATTTAAAGATGGAAACCCTCCACTGGAATAATTAGAATCCATGGAGATTGGCATTAATCACAGTCACTGAACAAAGACTGGGAAACTGAGCAAAGGCTACGACAATGAATGACTGGACACCGCACAATAATCAACAGACAGCAGGGTTCCCTTCCAGTTGGGGAACACTTCAGTGGTCCAGGATATTCAACCTCGGACATTCTGGTGACCATCCTCCACAGCGGACTTCAGGACAGGCAGCAGCGAAAAGTGGCCGAGCAGAGGCTGATAGCTAATTTTGATACACATAGGGAGGGCCTCAACCGGGACCTTGGGTTCATGTCACATTACAGGTGACCACCATTGCAATATCCAACACACACAGACACTCCTATACACACACATACATATGGACACACATATACGCAGACATGCATACAGACACTCACACACACCCTTAGACACACACACACTCCCACACTCACACAGCACTCTCTCAGAGATTTAGACCACTCTACATTCATGCACACACATATACACTCTCTCACACTGATAGTCAAAATCCCCCACCCCAGTCACGCACACACACTCCCACACTCACACATGCACCCCGTCACAGACTTAAGACACTCTACATCACTACACAAATATATACATTCTCTCTCACACTCACAACCCCCCAACGCAGACAGACACAAGCACACATATACAAACTGACAAAGACCCACATGCACACATATATTTTGTGGGGTGAATTTGTACTTGCAGAGTTACATTGTAGTTTGCTGAAAAACTGCATGAATTCATGTAAAACTCTGAGCTCAAAAACTGTATGGCTTCATGTAAAACTCTGTTGTCTCACTTTTCAGATTAGAATCAATCTAAACATCATGGCATAGACAGAGAACACAGGGGGATAACACCTTCAATATATTGTCTCGCTAAAACTCACTGATACAGCTAACGTGAGAATGCAACATTTTTTTAAAAAGTGTTTTGTGATTTACACATGAAAGAAGAGAAACTATCATGGTATTCGAGCAGATGAAAGACTCAACAGACAATTAAGGTATTTTTCAATGTATAATTTCAGTTACATCACACTGTAAATCTTTGCTATAAATTATGTGCCTTAGAAGTGTGTCCTGCACTATCACCTGATGAAGGAGCGGCGCTCAGAAAGCTAGTGTGCTTCCAATTAAACCTGTTGGACTATAACCTGGTGTTGTGTGACTTTTAACTTTGTACACCCCAGTCCAACACCGGCATCTACAAATCATGACTGAGCTAACAGGCTCAATTAACCAGTTCCACACATCACTTTTCATATAACTACAAAAGAGAAAATTTACTGGGTTTGGATGTAATGGATAATAAAAAATGGAATGGACCATAAATCTTTAAATCTTTTTTTAAACTTGGATATGAGAGTATTAACAGAACACTGCAGAGGTCTATATATGTTCCACTCTGTTTATGAAAGAAGCAGTTATAAAATATCAGATCGGTTGCATAAAGAAAACTCGGGTGGGCAAGTTTCTAGATTCCTTATTGACCAGTGTGAGGCTACTCCTGGTTTTAAGTGCCCTGCTACCAAATCCTTTCATAATCTTGAGACAGAGCATTGAGACTGCTGCTCAGCAACAGGCCGAAGCAATTCTGTCCCTATGGGCCCCTTACAGAGGGATAATAGAAGGCCATTCAGCCCATATTAGCCTGTTGCTACTTGAAAAGGTGGAAATCTAGAATATTGGCACATTTTGCCAACAAGGAGAAAGTGAGGACTGCAGATGCTGGAGATCAGAGCTGAAAAATGTGTTGCTGGAAAAGGGCAGCAGGTCAGGCAGCATCCAAGGAGCAGGAGAATCGATGTTTCGTGCTTTTTCAGCAACACATTTTTCAGCACATTTTGCCAACAGAATCATTCAAAACAAAGAGATGTGCCACTGCAGCTGTATGAGGTGTTACTGAGTGGGCACAGGGAATACATTGTGTTGTTATGTTTCTGTAACTGAGAAGGGATGGACCTCCATCAGATACAGTTTAACGGCTGTTCGTCGTCCACGGGCTGCTGTCTCAATTAATGTCTCGGGTCTGTTACACAAAGACAGGAGGAGGCCATTCAGCCTTTCCAGTATATTACAAAGGGCCACGAGGAGCCCATTCAGCCTCTCAAGCCCGTTACAGAAGGGCAGGAAGTGTTTCTTTAACTTTCTGTTACGCATAAATATTAGTTTTAAATTAGTTGTGGAATAGGAAAGACCTGATGTAAACATTAAAGTTCTAACTTTGAGTGAGGCCAATGTTGAAAGTGTTAGGCGAGCCCTGTGAAAGGCTAATTGGAATACTCTACTCACAGGTAAAGGGATGGTTGGAAAATGCAAGGCCATCAAAACTTGGTTTCAGAGAGTCCAGAGCCAACGTGTTCCTATTAGTGAGAGGGGCAAGGCTGGTGGGTGCAGGGAGTGCTGGATGGCTAGATATATTGATGTTCTGGTCAAGGTAAGGAAGGAGGCATATGTCAGGTAAACAGAGCTGAGATCAAGTAAATCCCGAGAGGTGTTTAAGGGCAGAAAGTGCATAGTCAATGCGGAAATCTGGCCAGAAAAATGTGGACATGAGATGGCTTTAGAAATAGGGTTAACGAGACATTGAAGAAATTCTACAAACCATTTAACGGTAAAAGATTAACTAGGGGGAGAACAGGGCCGCTTAAAGATCAGTAAGACGACATATGTGTGGAACCACCCGAGATTGGAGGGATACGAAACAAAACTTTCTCCTCAGTATTTAATGAGGAGGAGGTTACAAGAGCGAGAGAATGAATAAATATATAGTGATACATTGAAACTTGTCTAAATTACAAGGAGATGTTTGACATTATAAAACATATAAAGATGAACAAATCCCTGGCAGCTGATCAGTTGTATCCCAAATGTTTATGGGAAGCTAGGAAAGAGATTGGTCAGCATTTTGCTGATATATTTGTATCATTGATTTCCACAGGTGAGGTTTCAAAAGACTGGAGGGCTTCTAACATAGTGTCATTATTTAAAAAGTAAGGAAAAAAAACAGGTAACTATAGATCAGTGAGCCTGACGTCAGTGGTCACTAAATAGTTGGAGGGGATTTTGTTGGAAAGGATGTACATGCGTTTGAAAAGACAAGGACTGAAGAGGGCTTTGTACATTGAAGATCACGTCTTACTGACTCAGTGAAATCTTTTGAGGAAGTGATGAAGATGTTTGATGAAGGCAGGCCAGTGGATGTTGTCTTTATGGAATTCAGTAAGATTACCAAAATGTTCTACGTGGTAGACTGGCTAGCAAGGTTAGACTTCCTCGAATCCAGGGAGAACTCGCCATTTAGATCCAAAATTTTCTTTAATATTGGAGACAGGGCGTGACAGTGGACATTTGTTCATTAAACGTGGAGACCTGTGACCAGCGGCGTGCCGCAAAGATCAATAATGGGTCCACTGAATTTTGTCTCTTATACAAATCATTTGCATTTGAGGATATGAAGTATGGTCAGTAAGTGTGTAGATAATACCAAATTTGTTGGTGTAGTCGACAGTGAAGAATGATCTCTCAGACTATAATGGGACCTTGTTTAGGTGAACTGAGGAGTGGCAGATAGAGTATATTTTAGTTACATGTGAGGTGTTGCATTTTGGCAGACAAATCAAGGCAAGACATATAGTTAGTGCCCTGTTGAAAGCTGAAAATGAAGGAGAACTCCATAGAAATTATCGAATCCCTACAGTGAAGAAACAGGCTTTTCGGCCCATCGAGGCCACACCGAACCTCTAAACACTATCCTACTGGACAAACACCTGCCCTATCCATCTGAGCCTGCATTTCCCATGGCTAATCCACCTCCCCTACACATCCCTGGGTACGGTGCGCAATTTAGCATGGCCAAGCTACCTTTACCTGTATATCCTTATACTGTCTGAGTAAAACATAGCACACGGAGGAAACTCACGCAGACACGAAGAGAATGTTCAAACTCCACACAGCCAGTCATTCAAGGATGGAATTAAACCCAGGTCACTGCCCTGTGAGGCAGCAAAACTAGATTAGTGTTGTAGGTTCTCCGTTCCTTGAAAGTGCCGTCACAGGTAGATAGCGCAGTGATGAAGACATTTGGTGATCTTCCCTTTATTGGTGCGTGCTTTGAGTCTATGCGTTTGCATTACATGTTAAATCTGTACAGGACATTGGTTTGGCCATTTTTGTAATATTGCCTTTAATTCTGGTCACCCTGCTATCGGAAAGGCGTTGTCAAACTTAACAGAGTGCAGAAGAGATTTCAAAGAATGTTGCAGGTGTTGGAGGGTCAGAGTTACAGTGAGAGTTTGAATAGGTTGGGACTATTTTCAAGTGTTGAGGCTGAGGGGGGACTTTAAAGGGGTTTATAAAATCATGAGGGGCATAGATAAGGTAAACAGTCAATGTCTTTACCCCAGGATAGACGAGTCCAAAATTAGAAGACAAAGGTTTAAGGTGAGAGGAGAAAGATTTAAAAAGGGACATGAGGGACAACATTTTCACACAGAGACTGCTGTGTGTATGGATTGAACAGCCATAAGAGGTGGTGGAGGCAGGTGCAGTTACACCATTTAAAAAGCATTTGGATGGATATATGCTTGGGAAGTGTGTAGAGGGAGATGGGCCACCTACTGGCAAGGGGGACGACATTGATTTAGGATATTTGGCGGTATGGATGACCAGACCGAACGATCTTTTTCCTTGCTGTACATCTCTGAGAATCTATTCAATGTATAACACGGGAAGTGGAGGAGGCTATTCAGCATCTGAATTCTGCCAATTGTTTGCTCAATTACTGAGAGTGAAATACAAAAATACATTATTCAGAATTTGATGGTATTTTACAGAAACAGGAGAAAGGCCTTTAGTCAAGAAAAGCTGCAAAGAATGTGAAGAGGCCATTCAGTCCCTCACCTCAAATCCAAAGGAGCAGCAGGTGAGCATGAGCTATTGGAACCTGTTCCTCAGGAGCAGGAGGAGGACATGTATTTTCACAAACTTGTGATCAGGAAGGAATCATTCAACTGCTTGAAACTGGGACACAGGGACAGGAGACTCAACTGTTCGAGACTGGGGCACAGGGACAGGAGACAGTCACTCAACTGCTCAAAACTGGGGCAGAGGGAAATCTGGAGGCTACTGAGGCCCGAGGATCCTGTTACGCAGGAACAGGAGGAGGTGACTCACTCCCCACCAGAATGGGACACTGGGAGAGAAGGAGAGTTTGCTTGGAACAAACTGAAATATATGAATAACTGCCCCAACATTCACTAAGACCACGGCTGATCTAATGGTGATTCCCACATTCCATTTTACGGAGACTGCCCTCTCTGCAGCCTCTGCTCCATTTTTTGGTCATGTTGCCGACACAGATGCTGTAACAACAGTTACCATGACCCATCCAGAGGGATGGGTCTAACTGGATGAGTCAGGATTTGAAGAGTCCAATCACAAAAATTAAAACACAAAATAAAGGCATTGCCAGATGTTTAGTTCTCTCACATTCGCAATCCAACTCACATAACAAGACCATCTATTACGTATTCAGGATGGAGAACTGTGTAGATCCGGCTCGTGTCTGCTGAATGCAACCCAGCTCTGTCCAGAGTGAAACTCTGTGCAGCCCAAACCAATGCTGGATCTATAATCCTGGGCTAAATGTCCAGCGTGGGGCGCTGTGCAGTCCGCATTGGTTCATTCATATATAAACCCAGACTGTTGCATTGTTCGGTAATACTGTATTAGATCGCAGCTCTGTGTGCGGAAACTTGCAGCCAATTTTGGAACTGACAGGATGTGCAGCTCCCATCCATTTACAGCTCCATATCTCCACTGTGCAATGACAAGGGGTGCTGTGAATGTGAAAGTCACTGCGAGGAAGAGATGTAAATGGAAACAATTTAAATACCAATAAATCTGATTAATGCGCATATCACTCTAGAATTTAAAGATGAAATAACTGAGATAATGTCTAATGAGATTTTGTAAATGATGCGAACAAGTAAGAGGGGGATGGTAATGTTATTGTGGTTGTACTATACGCCTTCAATTAATCAATGGGAATTAGAAGAACAAATATGCAGGAAGACTGGCGAGACTTGCAGGAGCAATAGGGTAGTCATAATAGGTGATTTTAATTATCCTAACATAGACGGGGACTTCCAGGGGGTTAAGAACTTAGATGGAATGTAATTTGTTAAGTGTGTTCAGGAAAGTTTCCACAAGCAATATATAGAGTATCCTACTCGGGAAGGGACAAACTCGACCTACTGTTGAGAAATAGGGATGGATCGGTGAAGGAGGTAAAGTGGGGGAGCATTTTGGGAAAAGTGACCAGAGCTGTATTAATGTTAAAATAGGTATGGTAGGGACAAAATTAGTCCACAGATTCAAGTTCTAAATTGGGGCAAGGCGAGTTTTGTTGGAATTAGGCAGGGGATTGCAGGGCTTGATTGGAGTGGTGTGTTTCCAGGTAAAAGGGTCCCGGGAAAGTGGGAGGGCTTCAAAAGTAAGATAGCTCGAGTTCAAGGTCGATATGTTCCTGTGAGGGTGAAGGGAAAGTGAGGCTAGAAGAGAGAACCCTGGATGACAAGAGAAATTGAGGCTCTGACCAGCAAAAAAGGAGGTGTCGCTCAGGAAGGTAGCTGGGACTAAGGGAATCTCTGGAGGTACACAGGGGATACAGGAGTTTACTGAAGAAGGAAATCAGCAGGGCTAAAGTGGGGTATGAGATAGCCTTAGCTGAACAGACTAGGGTGAATCCAAATTCACTATAGTAAAGAAAAAGAACAACTAGAGAGAGAATGCGACGCCTTAAAAGCCAAAATGGGCACGCATGTGTAAAACTTCAAGAGATGGGTGACGTCCTCAATTTCCCCTCTGTGTTATCATGAAGAAAGACATGAAGACCTGTGACCTTTGGGAGGTTAGTTGCGATACCTTGGCACAGTCCATATCACAATAGAGGTGCTGTTGGACATGTTAGAATGCACAAAGTCAGATACATCTCTTGGTCCTGACCAGATATATCTAAGCGCACTGCACGAGGCGAGAGAAGATAGTTCAGGGGCAAGGTGCCGGAAGACTGGGCAGTAGCAAATGTTATGCCCTTATTCAGAAGGGCTGCAAAGAAAAGCCTGGGAAATATAGACCAGTAAGCTTCACATCTGTTTCTGGAAACCACTTGAGAAGGTACGGAGATATAAGATATGCATGCATTTGGAAAGATAAAGTTTGACTTGGAGCAGTCAGCATAGCTTTGTGCCTGGCAGATCATGCCTGACAAATTTTGATAGAGTTTTTGAGGAAGTGACCAGGAAGGTTGACGAGGGCAGGGTGGTAGACATATTCTATATGGATTTCAGGAAGGCCTTTGATAAGGTTCCACATGGTTGGCCTCTCAGGAAGGTTAGATTACATGGACTCCAATGTAAACTGCCAAATTGGCGACACAGTTGGCTTGACGTTATGAAGCAAATGGCTGTGGTGGAGGTCTGCTTGTCGGACTGGAGGCCTGTGACGAGTGGAGTGCCTCAGTGGTTTGTCTTGGGCCTATTCCGACAATCATTGTTATCTATATCAATGATTTGGACCAGAGTGCACAACGCAATGTAAGTAAGTTTGCAGATGACACTAAATTAGGAGATATCATTTACAGTGAGGAACATTATCAGAAATTGCAGCAGTACCCTGATCAGCTGAGGAAGTGGGCTGAGAAATGGCAAATGGAGTTTAATATAGATAAGTGTCTTGCATTTCGGAAAGTCAAATCCAGGTAGGAATTTAACGACGAATGATAGTGCCTTAAGGCGTGTAGTGCAACAAAAGGACGTTGGAGATCAAGTGCATGGTTATCTGAAATTTGAGTCACAGATACACAGGACAATGAAGAAGGCTGTTGGTACATTGGCCTTCATCAGCACATTGAGTATAGACGTTGGGACGTTATGTTGTAGTTGCATAGGATGTCGGTAAGGCTATATTAGAGTATTGTGTTCAGTTTTGTTCACCTTGCTCTAGAAAGGATATTATTGAACAAGAAAGTACGCAGAACAAATTTCCAAAGATGTTCCCTGGGCTAAAGGCTCTAAGTTATAGGCAGAGGTTGGACAGGTTCGAACTTATTTCTTTACAGTGTAGAAAACCGAGGGGGTTCTTATATAAGTGTAGCCCTTATAAAATCATGAGAGGTGTGCTTGGGGTGAATACTTCAAAATTTGTTCCCAAGGTTGTGGAATGGAGGACTAGAGGATATGCATTAATGTTTGGAAAGGATAAAAAATATAAAAAGGAATCTGAGGGGCAACGTTTTTACACAGAGTATGGTACGCATATGGACGGAGCTGCCAAGGGAAGTGATTGAGGTGGGTACAATAACAACATTGAAAAGGCAATTGGGCAAATACACAGATAGGAAAGGATTAGAGGGATACCGATCAAGGGCAGGGGAATGGGGTGAGTCTGGATGGACATTTTGGTTGCCATGGACCAGCTGGGCCAAATGGCCAGTCATACTGGCAGTCTCGTGCAATATGACTGTAAATGAGTGTGTTTGGGGTGAAGACAGGGTGGGTGGGGCGGGGGGGGGGGGGTGCGGAGACTGAGAAGAAATATCATGGAAGGATATGTTCGCAGGTTCAGAATGCTGAAATGAAGACATTTCGATAGTATCATGCAACACGGGTCAGTATTTCGAAGAATTATGAGTGAAAGGGATATTGCTGTGAGTTCAGGCGATGGAGAGTTTTGGATGAACATTTGTTCTGCAGCTTTGTAACTGGGAGTGAGGACAGCAGCGTCTTCGCCTCATTGGGCTGAACCTAACAAAAAACTGTCTCAGTGGCATTTTCATTGATTGTGACAGCGGGGTTGTCTGCACGAGGCCGAGCTAGTTTCCTGGTGCTATCTTACCAAACTCATCTCATTAACTACACATCCCATTCCATAGTGTCCCTCTCATACAATGCCAGCCCGATTCTCCGACCCATCAAGACTGGAGGTACTCACAGTCGCCCGGATGCACCTAGATATTTCGTAATCCCTGACACTGGTGCCATCTTTAAAAGATCAAAGGGCACACGGTTGCGATTTCTCAGTTTGGAGCTGTCCTGCACATTTTCCCCAAGCATGGCAATGAAGGGGAAATTACATTACGGTTTGTCGACAGCAGCACGGATGTCCTGGTGGATGTGCTAGTACAAAAGGGGACCATTCTCTTCCCAGAGGGGGCCACACTACCAGATCCACCGAGCTTGGGCTGAGCTTACCATCCAGCTCATTGCAGTTTCTGGGGTCTGAAGAAATGTCCAACAAAACAGGACAAGCATCAATAAGTTTCCCCACTCTGTCATGATAAGGGTCACCATATTTCCTCTGCTCCCTCACACTCACTGTATATCTGTTATAGCACCAACCCCCAAACAAGGATCATGCTCCACCACTCTCACTATAGCAGGCAGCACCTTCCCTCTCTTTCTCTCTTGCCTTTCTAATGCCCCCCACATAGTTAGATAATATTCTGCAGAATGTCAATTATGGAATGTTCCATGTATTGTTCCAACTTATTCCCATTTTCAGGAAAACGGCTGTGCCCCAGTGCGTAACACGTAAGAGAATGGAGTAGAGATGTATCTTTTTCAAATCGCACACAATTAAAATCCATCATGAGACTATTCAGTACTTCAAATATGCTCCAACATTCAATACGTTTGGGGGTGTTCTGATGGTTTTCTCAGCTCCATGTTACAGGAACTTCCAGTCATTCAACCCCCAGGTTCCTGTTAGTGAGCAGACGATTCTCAGATACTTCATACCACGGGGTTCTTCTAGCATGTGTTCAGACGGCATTTCTCATGCGGACGGACTCGCCTTACAATATATTTCATCTGATTTATAAATGCATGCAACAGTCAGCATGCTTTCCACAGACAAACAAAAACATGCACTTATTTTATGGTTATCGATATCCAATCATAATTAGTCATTCTGGTTATTTTACTTGTCTCACCTTATTGTATTCAACCAAATTCCTGAAGAAGGGCTTATGCCCGAAACGTCGATTCTCCTGTTCCCTGGATGCTGCCTGACCTGCATCGCTTTTGCAGCAACACATTTTCAGCTCTGATCTCCAGCACCTGCAATCCTCACTTTCTCCTCAATGTATTCAACCAAAGGCAGCTTCCAAACACGTCTCATTATATATTATAATTTCTAGCAGGGAACATTTTTATCTCGAATCTATCTTTTCCCTTGTCATTAAAATTTCTCTTGCCCTTTTTTTGTGACTGATTCTGTGTGCAAAATTACACAGTCTCCCACTCAGTTGGCTGGATGGTTGGTTTGTGATGCAGAGGAAGGCCACCAGCGCAGGTTCAATTCCCCACACTGACAGAGGTTACCATGAAGGGGATGCTCTCTCAACCTCACCCCATCACCCGTGTGGTGACCTTCAACATAAACCGCCATGGGTGGTCTCTCTCTAATGAGAGTTAATCAATCAATGTTAGCATTTTAATTTTTTAACAATTTTTTTTATTGAATAAGATATTTTATTATTATATTAAACCAATAACAAAACAACTCAAATAACTGAACAAAATTACACCCATGTGCATGTATATACAAAATAAGTTAAAGTCTCTAAACGGACAGAAGAAAAACAAAAATAAATAATAAATAATAAATAAATAATACGGTTCAGCATAACAAAGTGATAGCTCTCGTTCTTCGAGAGCATGAACTGATACACATTCATACGTTCATAATTCTTCATATGTGATTCATTAGACAATATCGTCATGGCTATATAAAAGCCTGTATCGTGGTAATCCAAAAAGGGTTGCCATACCTTATATAAATCTCTGCTTTTCGGTGCACCATACTGGTGAGAATGTCCAAAGGGATATTCTCCATGACGAGCTTACAACCACCCAACAGACCAGGAGGGTTTTCAGACATCCAACACAACAGAATATTTTTCTGAGCACAGGAAGTATGGGGGAAGATACTAAAGGAGTATTGTGCATCAGTATTTACTGTGGAAAAGGATAGGGAAGATATAAAATGTAGGGAAATAGATGGTGACACCTTGCAAAATGTCGATATTACAGAGGAGGAAGCGCTGGATGTCTTGAAACGGGTAAAGGTGGATAAAACCCCAGGACCTAATCAGGTGTACCCTAGAACTCTGTGGGAAGCTAGAGAAGTGATTGCTGGGCCTCTTGCTGAGATATCTGTAGTATGGATAATCACAGGTGAGGTGCCGGAAGACTGGAGGTTGGCTAACGTTGTGCCATTGTATAAGAAGGGTGTTAAGGACAAGCCAGGGAACTATAGACCAGTGATCCTGACTTTGGTGATGGGCAAGTTGTTGGAGGGAATCCTGAGAGACAGGATGTGCATGTATTTGGAAAGGCAAGGACTCATTAGGGATAGTCAACATGGATTTGTGCCATACCTTATATAAATCTCTGCTTTTCATATCTCACCAACTTGATTGAGTTTTTTTTTTGAGAAAGTAACAAAGACGATTGATGAGGGCAAAGTGGTAGATGTGATCTATATGGATTTCAGTAAGGGTTTTGACAAGGTTCCCCATGGGAGACTGAATGGCATGGTTAGATCTCATGGAATACAGGGAGAACTAGCCATTTGGATACAGAACTGGCTCAGAGGTAAAAGACAGAGGGTGGTGGTAGAGGGTTGTTTTTCAGACTAGAGGCCTGTGACAAGTGCAGCACCACAAGTATCGGTGCTGGATTCACTAATTTTTGTCATTGACATAAATGATTTGGATGCGAGCATAAGAGGTACAATTAGTAAGTTTGCAGATGACTCCAAAACTGGAGGTGTAGTGGAGAGCGAAGAGAGTCACCTCAGATTGACCAAATTGCCAATGGGCTGAGAAGTGACAGATGGAGTTTAATTCAGATAAATGCGAGGTGTTGCATTTTGGGAAAGAAAATCTTAGCAGGACTTATACACTTAATGGGAAGGTCGCAGGGAGTGTTGCTGAACAAAGAGACCTTGGAGTGCAGGTTCATAGCTCCTTGAAAGGTGAGTCGCAGATAGATAGGATAGTGAAGAAGGCGTTTCCTTTAGTGGTCAGAGTATTGAGTACAGGAGTTGTAAGATCATGTTGTGGCTGTACAGGACACTGGTTAGGCCAGTGTTGAAATATTGCGTGCAATACTGGTCTCCTTCCTATCGGAAAGATGTTTTGAAGCTTGAAAGGGTTCAGAAAAGATTTCAAGGATGTTGCCAGCGTTGGAGGATTTGAGCTATAGAGAGTGGCTGAAAAGACTGGGGCTGTTTTCCCTGGAGCATCGGAGGCTGAGGGGTGACATTATCGAGGTTTACAAAATTATGAGGGGCATGGATAGGGTAAGTAGGTAAAGTCTTTTCCCTGGGGTCGGGGAGTCAGAACGAGAGGGTATAGGTTTAGGGTGAGAGGGGAAAGATATAATAAAAAACTACGGGGCAACTATTTCACACAGAGAGTGGTACATGTATGGAATGAACTGCCAGGTGATGTCAGGGAGGCTAATACAAGTGAAACATTTAAGAGGCATTTGGATGGTTAAATGAATAAGAAGGGTTTGGAGGGATATAGGCCAGCTGCAGGCAGGTGGGACTAGATTATTTCGGGATATCTGGTCGGCATGGACGGGTTGGACCGAAGGAACTGTTTCCATGCTGAACATCTCCATGACTCTATGATTCTCTGACTTATATTAATATCTATTTTTTGGTGCACCATGCTGGTGAGAAAGTCCAAAGGGATATTCTCCATGATGAGCTTACAAAATCTCAACAGACCCGGGGAGTTTTCAGAATTACAACACAATATAATATTTTTCCTAGCATAGAAAGTAAGGATATACTTTTTATTCCCATGTGCATCTGCATAAGATACTCTGGGCAGGCCCAGGAAAAGAAAAGCCGGGTCTATCTCCAATTCGGTCCCCAAGACCCACTCTACCACACCGAACACAGTGCTCCAATATATACGAAGCCTGCAGCAGGACCACATGCAATGGGTAAGAGCGTCTGTAGCCATTCTGTATTTAGGACACGCTGAACATAATCCCACTTTGAATTTTGAGAGAAAATCTGGGGTCAGATAGGACTTATGAAGATTTTTCAACTGCATGGAATGGGTTTTATTACAGATCAAAATCCTTCGAGCATTTTCACAAATATCCTCGCATGTTTCCGAAAAGATCTAAATCCCCAACCCTCTCGCACAGACGTCACGAAGCTGCACAGTCTTGTCTGCAACAACACTCTCCAACAAATGGTAAAAGTACTGACAGAGAGTGCATTCTTTACAATAATCACCTGCTTCTCTGTATTGGATCTATAAGTGTCTTTTAAAATTGTGTTTTTTAATCAAATGTCTAATCTGGAAAAAAACACAGAAGAAGTCTCTACTAGGTAGTCCATACTTATGAGTTATTTATTCAAACGTTATCATTGTTTCTCCTTCTAGTAACACGTGGTGGCTCGGTGGTTTGCACTGCTGATTCACTGCACCAGAGTCATGGGTTTGGTTCCAGCCTTGGGTGACTGGCTGTGTGGAGTTAGTATACTCTCAACTGTGACTGCGAAGGTTTCCTCCCCACAGTCACAAACATGTGCATGTTAGATGACTTGGCCATTGCTCAATCGCTCATAGTGTTCTAGGATCTGTAAGTTGGGGCATTAATCAGGGTAAATATAAGATGGTAGGGGAATGGGTGTGCGTGGGTTACTCTTCAGAGGATCGAAGTGGACTTGCTGGGCCCAAGGACCTGTTTCCACACTGTAGGGATACTATAATTCTAAATCACCCAAACAAGGTATACCCCTCGCTGACCACAGTTTAAAACTGGAATACATTATCCCCGGTATATCAATTATAGGGGTAAGAAACATGGCTTTGGCTGTATTGCCTCGATCTGACGCATTGTCCTTCAAGTTTTAACAGGATTGATAATCATTATTTTATGACAATATTCAATAAATGTTGTCATTTTATCTAAGAACAACAGACTAATAAGGGTTCACTTTGTCTGAGCGGGCTCAATGTCTAGCCATATTGATGCCGAGACCTCAGCGGCCCAGGCACTAACATACGATGAAAAAAAACTTAATTGCTTGCTTTCAATGGGGGAGATCTACTCCTCACAATCTGTGGGGCAGTTGCAATTTTATTAGCTAGATAAAGAATCGCTTATGGTGCCAAATAAAAGAGCTAAACCAGCCATTATGTTTCTGAAATATCTGTCTGGGAAACATCATAGAAAGCATTTGAACTGGGTGTAGGAAATGAGGAAGGACATTCATTTTGATGACAGCTATCTGCCCGAGCCAGGATATTGGAAATGCCTCCATCTTCGAAGGTCTTGCTTAATTTTGTCAAACAAATGGACATAGTTCACGGTAAATACATGATCAAAGACAAATGTAATGAAGATACTGAAATAGGGAAACGACCCCCGTGACCATTTAAAAGGAAACCAAGATTTGCCCTCAGTATCAGGTATTTCCCTAAGACCTCCCATAGGCATGGCCTCCAACTTTGTTAAATTAATCTTATCGCCCGGAAAGGCAACAAGCGAATCAATGCATCGCATCACATGAACGACCGAAATTGCGGGATTTGACAAAAACATAAGACCCTAATCTGCATATAAGGTAATCTTTCGTGACTTCGATCCCACCTCTAGGGCAGATATGTTGGCATCCCTACGAATGGCCTCCGCCAGTGGCTCAATCCCCAACGTAAACAACAATGGTGAAAGGTGCCAACCGTGTCGGCTGCCTGGAGAAATATTAATATTACTGATTAGTGAGAGCCGCAGCCAGAGGATCGCGGTAAATGACCCTCACCCACTTGATAAAAACTTTGCGTACACCAAACCATTCTAATGTACAGAAGAGATCCGGCCACTCAACCCAATCAAATGACTTCTCTCATCTAAAGAGATCAATAATCCCTGGACAGATTCTTGTTGATACTATTGGATCATATTGAGTAAATTCTTAACATTGTCGGAAGATCTGCGTCCCTTTATAAAGCTGGTTTGGTCCTCTTTGGTAACGGAAGGCAGCAAAGATTCCACCTTAATGCACGGATCTCAGACAGGATTTTGAGACCAACATTTCAAAATGAGTTTGGCGTGTAAGAAGCACCATCCTCCGGGGTCTTCCTTTCTTCAGCGTCAGAGAGATATGAGCCTCTATTAAGGATGGCAGGAGGGGTTCCTGACTGTATGAGTGACAGAACACGTTAAGCATCAGCCCTGACAATAGGTTTATAAATTATTTATAAAGTTCACGAGGAAATCCGTCAGGAACGTGCGCCTTTACATTCTGAAGCTGCTTCACAACCTCCTGTGCTCAACACTTCTTCAGGGGTTACTCCTGGAAGACCCAGGTTCTTTAAAAATGACTCCATCTTAATCCATCTATCCTCAAAATGTTCATTCTGAAATAATTCGATGAAAAATCTCAGACAGGAGACATTAATCTTTTGGAATTTAAGGTAAGGATCCCAATACCTTCCCTAATTGAGGTAATGGTTTCAGAGGGGCGCTCTTTTTCGTGGCAAGATAGAATAAATACCTGCCTGGCTTATCACCATGTTCAAACAGTCTTTGTTTTGCAAAAGTAAGTTCCTTCTTGGCTATCTGTGTGAGCGTGGAATTCACTATAGACCGAAGCGTTGTAATCCTCTGCAGTTTAGACACTGAGCGACAATCACAGTATGCACTCTCGGCTGCCCTCAGCTTTGCCTCAAACCAGCGTTCCTGCTCCCCCTTCTGCTGCATCATAAGGAATAATTATTCCCTTGGCATAAGCCTCAGCAACTTCCCATAGAGTGGATGAGTTATTGGTTGAATCTGAATTAATGGCTGAGAAAGATCTGAATTTATTGTAATGGTCAGCACAGTGGCACAATGGTTCGCACTGCTGCCGCACAGCGCCATAGACCCCGGTTCAATTCCTGTCTCAGGTGGCTGTCTGTGTGGAGTTAACGCATTCTTTCTGTGTCTGCGTGGGTTTGCTCCCACACTCCAAAAATGTGCAGGTTAGGTAAGTTGGCTATGCTAAATTGCCTGTAGTGTTGGGTGAAGGAGCAAATGTCGGGGGTGGATTGGTGTGGCCTTTTTGGGCCGAAGGGCATGTTTCTACACTGTAATTAATTTAATCTAACTACTCAATTAACCAACTAGTCTTAAGAATAAAGGGATACATTCGCTAGTGTCTCAAAACTATTATATTGCACTTAATGTTAATCAATAAGTATACTGCTTCATGGTCAGAAATGGTAATATTCCGAATTGTGCCGGATGCCATCGCATCTAAGATTGTTGCAGGAATGGGGAAGAAATCAACCCTCGTGTGGCATTTATGCCGGTTAAAGAAGAAAATAAAATCCCTGATTGTGATGTGGATCTGCCACCAGACATCCACCAGCTCTCGTTCTGCACACATATCCACTAATTGCTTACATTATAACGAGGGTATTGGGGCACCTTTCGACATTCTGTCCACCGTGGGGTCCATAAGACTTTTGAAAACTTCTACAATAATGTGCCACGATGCAAGATAGCTGAATTTGGAGGGTCCGCTCGGAGTGGCGGGGGGGGGGGGGGGGGGGGGGGGGGGGGTGCGGGGGGCAATAAACATTCAAAATACCATATTCTTTACTATAGTTCAAGACTTTGGGTATTATGAGCCTCCCGTGAGTGTCAAATACAATCTAGTAGGTTAAATGGAAGATTCCTTTTATCCATTATGGCTTCTCCCTTCCTCCTAATATTCATAGTCGAGAAATAAACCCGATCAAGCCCGACCTGCTCTAATGTCAAATGTTCCTTGTCATCAAGTGCATCTCCTGCAATAGGACAACATCCACTCTCTCTTTTTAAGACTAGAAAGTAAATTTTTCCTCTTTTCTGGCCGATGGCTCATCTTAATGTTCTTGGTAGACCATTTAAGCACATCATTACCCAGAACACATTGTAGTGTGAGAAACAAAGCCCACTCACATCAATAATTTCAGTCCGAGACCAAATATCTGAAACAGCAGCGTCGTTTTATTTGTACATCTGCAGGTGGGTGCCTTGTCTAATTGCCAGGTAAGGCAATGACAAATGCACAGTAAACTCCAAAAAAACTCTTGCAATTTATATAGTTTTTTCCCATATGTTTTCCTTATTCCATTGTTTGTTCCCTGCTTCGCTTACGTCACTCATTTCCTTAAGACTTATCCCACAACTTCTGTTTATCCTGTCTTGTCCGTGACAAACTCTTATCTCGGACTCCCATAAGGGTGTTTGACGTCAGTCTACTGTAGGTTATTGATTAGGCATAATTTTTCTTCTATCAGCATCTATTTCCATCCAGAGGCCACTTTGACCTCTTTGATTAGGGTTTTGTTCCTGTGTCTCCGTGCAAGCGGGGGGAACAGATGTTTTCCTGTTTGCCCACACATTCACCATTGTTCTGTAGTCACGTCTCATGCTAACATATCCTTTCTTTTAGCTGAATATGTATTTTCTGATTCCTGTTCTGTATCAGAATTTATAGTTGCAGAAATAACATTAATTCATTTATATCCCACAATTTCCCCTTTTTCTTTTCATTACTATCTGTTATCTTCTGCATTTTTGTCTCCTTTTTTTTTAAACATTGTTCCCAAAATTCGCAAGCATCATTTCAGAGATTTCATCCATCTTAATCTCACTCATCTCCTTATTATTTAGTTGATAAAGTTCCTCTGTCAAATTTCCCCTCAGGGGCATTCGTTTCATCAAGGCTGTTTCAATCAGCCTCTGGGTGAGCCCTCGTATACAGGGTATGATACAACAGCCAATGGCCACCAATACCCCTACTATCATCAGGGAAGTAAGGATAGAAACCACCACCCCTTCCATTTTCCAAACCAGGATTCAAGCCACCCTGTGAGAGATGTGTCTACTCCTGAATTCTCAGCCAGTTCCTCTGCTAAGGTAGTCAATCCCCGTAAGGCCCGAGTAATTGAACCATCAGGCGCAGTGTTATTAGGAATAAAGGTACAACAGCTTCCTCCTAACATCACACATACACCCCCTTTCTCTGCTAAAATCATATCAAGGGCAATTCTGTTTTCCCATGCCATCCTACTCGTCGCATCAAGCTGTTCTGATATTCCTTTAACCGCCTCTCTTGTATAATTTATAAATCGCTGTTGATTATAGAAAATGTAATTTATCCAGTCTACATTTTTATTAATTGTTACCCACCAAAAGAGAGCTGACTCAAAGCCTGCTGCAATCTGGTTACGAGCCTTGAATTCTTCAGGTACTCCCCTAGGGACTCCTACCGAATCAAGATAAATCCTGGCATCAAAAGAAGTATCTAACAGTAATCTCTTACCCCTTCCCCTTTTTTCTTACTATCTTCTCCTTCTCAAATGCTAAGGTAAATGGAATTGCCAATTGTACAATTGCGCATATCCCATTTCCAATCCGGAGGTAGGGTGGGTCTCAATATTTTCCTCCACAGTACCACCACAGATCCGCTCGGGGAAATTTTAATGCTGAGTAGTTCCCTCCCTTCTCCGTTTCGGTAACATTCTTAATCTCTGTACATAATTTCAGCTCCCCCAAATCTCTCGATCGACTCGTACCTCGCCTGTGCACACACGACGTGTGATTTCCAACTGCGGCGGAAAATGTGGGGGGAACTTTTGCATCTTTCTCCTCCAAGGGAGGGAACATTAGAGATAGGGAGGTACAATTCCTATCATTCCATGCAGTCTCATCCTGGTACAGGGCTATCATACATTTCATGCCCTTCCTGTCTCGCTTCCACCCGAGCGGAAAGGGAACCACCTGGGCCCCTGGCCTACCGGAGGCACATCCATAGCAATTTCTTTTGTTCAGACTTTTTGCAGTACACTTTACCCATTCAACCCAGGCATTTGCATCCCCGTACCCAGTCTCTATCTCGATGGTCTGTTTGAAATCCTTTACCTCTATAATTTTTACTACTTTAGAATCATCGGGAGGGGTGAAAGGTTATATCTCATTACCCAGTAATTCTACCCGTTTTCCTTGTCCTACGCTAATTCGAAAACAACAGCCCACAAACTCCTTCCCATTTGCTTTCATTTCAATCCCAAATGTTTCATTTAATTGTATCTCATAAGTGCCACCCCCCAAAACTGCTTCGTGCCATGTGGTTTTCCTTATCGTTAAATATATGGGGTTACACTTTTTATCGGGACAATCGTGTGCTGGTCGGAAGGAGACCATTATACCAAGTACCATCCCCGAGGCCATCCCCATAGGACTTAAGATGTATCTCTGAGTTGCGCTATTGTCTCTGATTAGCTACATTCCCACAATTTACTAAGCTACATACATCAGTGTCTATTACTTGTGGATTATCAGACTCAGGAACCATTAATAATACATATGAAAATGATATTTGACAAAATCCTAATACCAAGAGGGCTAGCATCATAACTCTAAGCATTCCCAGTATTCTAATCATGATGCTAAAACACAAAAAGGCTTAATATACAATCTTACAGAAATAATCCCGCGCTCGCGTCGTCACTGTATAGTCAATTACTCAAAGTCTCTTTAGTCTGAGTTTCAGCGGGTCTTGCATTGATTCGGCTGTCCAGACTTCTTCCTCAACTGGAGGGTCCACTGGCCCTTTGATCCGAGTGTAATGAGTCCAGCCTTTTTCCGTCGTCCTTATTGCCGTTTCGGTAGTCAAAAGAGCCTGATACGGCCCTTCCCAGTATGGCTGCAGCTTAGTCTCTGTCCATGATTTTATTAAGACCCAATCTCCTGGCCGGATGGGATGAACAGCAAATTCAAGGGGCGGAGTCTGTGCCAATAGACTCTGTTTTCTGAGGAAAGATAAAGAGGAGGACAAGCCCAGTATATACTTCTTTAAAAACAAATCTTTAGTTTCGGGAATTGGCAATTCTCCCTGCGTTCCCAGATAAGGTAATCCAAATAAGATTTCATAGGGGGATAGTCCCAAATCTTTCCTCGGGGCTGTTCATACTCGCAAGAGAGCTATAGGTAAACATTTGGTCCAAGGGAGTCTGGTTTCTATTATCAATTTAGAGAGCTGTCGTTTGAGTGTTTGGTTCATTCTCTCGACTCTTCCTGATGATGGCGGGTGCCATGGAGTATGGAACTCCCAGGAAATCCCCAACCCCTTCATTACCCCCTGTAACACTTTAGAGGTAAAATGAGTTCCTTGGTCGGAATCTATATGGTTCACTAACCCATATCGGGGAATTATGTGCTCTAATATTGTTTTAGACACTCCATTTGCAGTGGCGGTAGCTAGGGGGTATGCTTCAACCCAACCAGATAAATGATCTACTATGACCAACATATATTTTAGTCTTCCTACTCTAGGCAGTTCAGTATAATCTACTTGTATACTCTGGAAGGGTCTCAATCCTGGGTCTCTTCCTCCCTGGGCCTGTTTTCTCAGAACTTTTTTATTTACCTTTCTGCATATTATGCATCCCTCACATATTTGTTTAGCAATGGTATATATCCCTTTACATCCATATTCCCTAAGAACTAAATCACACATTGCTTGTACTCCCCAGTGACTGCCTTGGTGTAGGATAGCCATAATCTCCCGCATCGTCATTTTGTTTAACATTTCCCTTCCATCAGGTAACTTCCAATGCCCGTCAGCTGTCTTTGTAGCCCCTAAATCTCTCAATTCTCTTTCTTCTCTTTCAGTAAATACAGGAGTTCCCCTAGGACCTGGGACAGTAGGTATTAGGGAATGAATCACCACTTCTTGTGGATTCAGGGCGGCTTCCCGAGCCACTTCATCAGCTAATCTATTTCCCCTAACCTCTGGTTCATTTCCTTTCTGATGACCATTTACGTGCACTACGGCTATCTCTCAGGGGAGTAATAAAGATTCCAAGACCCGTTTAATCAATTCTTCATGAACTAATTCCTTCCCCCGGCTATTGATCAATCCTCTTTCCTGCCATATCTTTCCGAACATGTGCACAACACCAAATGCATATTTAGAATCAGTGTATACTGTTCCCTCTTTATTTTCTAATGTCCTAAGGGCTCTCTTCAATGCATAGAGTTCGCAGGTCTGAGCTGACCACCCATTTGGCAACCTTCCTGCCTCCACCACACTACTTTTTATCCCATCTATTACTGCATACTCATTATGCCTTTTCCCTTCAATCACCCGGGATGACCCGTCTATAAAAAGTCTAGCCCCTGCATGAAGTAGAACATCTCTCAGGTCCATACAGACCTTAGTTTGGTATTCAATAATGTCAAGGCAGTTGTGCTCTGGATTTTGAGGAGAGTCTCCTTCCCCTTTTTCTTACTATCTTCTCCTTCTCAAATGCCAAGGTAAATGGAATTGCCAATTGTACAATTGTGCATATCCCTTTCCAATCCGGAGGTAGGGTGGGTCTCAATATTTTCCTCCACAGTACCACCACAGATCCGCTCGGGGAAACTTTAATGCTGAGTAGTTCCCTCCCTTCTCCGTTTCGGTAACATTCTTAATCTCTGTACATAATTTCAGCTCCCCCAAATCTCTCGACCGACTCGTACCTCGCCTGTGCACACATGATGTGTGATGTCCAACTGCGGCGGAAAATGTGGGGGGACCTTTTGCATCTTTCTCTGTATGTCTGGCCATGCTTTTGTCACAAAATGTACTTTCAAAAGACCCTGTGCCACTGGGTCCTCAGGGTTCATTCCAGAGTATTTCTGCATTGAGTCCCTTAATCTTTGCAAGAAAGCTGAGGGAGTCTCATCTTTCTCCTGTCTAATTTCAAAGGCTTTAATCAAATTCTGTGACTTCGGAACTGCCTCTCTTATTCCTTTTAGAATCAGGTCTTTCAATTCCCTCATTTCTTCTCTATGCTCCGGGTTTTGGTTTTCCCACTGGGGGTCTTTGAGGGGAAACTTCACCTCTCCCTGTCCAGCATCCCCATCTCCAATCGGGTGTTCCCTGTCCCATATTTTAATGGCAGCTCCTCGTATAAGTCCCCTCTCCTCCCCAGTAAATAGTATATTCAAAGTAGACATTAATTCAGCCCAGGTATACAGACTGGGCCCCAAAAATTGATCAATTTGTTTAGACAACCCTACCGGATCCTCAACCAGGACCTTCATTTCCTTTTTAAATGTTCTGACCTCCCCACTGGTGAGGGGGGCACTTACAAACCCAATCTCTTTGTCCCCTATGGGTACCTCCCGAAGGGGATAAGTCGTTATGTTTTTCCCCTTTTTCTTTTGTTTCCCCCCCTTAGACTTTGATTTAGATTCTCCGGAGGCCTCCTCTACATCTACTGTAGCTTCCCTTTCTTTTGCTGAGGATTGAGGGTCAGGAACAACAACATCCCCAGCCCCTGTCCCTTCGTCCTCCTCTTGTGAATCATCTGTTCCCTGTCCCTGTCTGTCTGTCCTCCTTCCCCTTGTTCACCGAACCTGATTTTATGGTACGGGGGGGGGGGGGGGGGGGCAAACAGTTAAGAGGATACCAGGGACTAGGTGGGGCAGAGGGGGAATCCTTTGTCTTTACTAACATCATTCCCAAACTGCCCTTCCAACAGGACGCATAATCCGCCTCCTCTTGACTAAAAGGTTGTTTTCCATTCACATATAACCCTAAATACTGACAAACCCAATCCTCGTCCGAACCATACTTTGGCCAGAAGACAGATGGACGAAGGATTGGTTCTTTGGTCCATACTAAACAACAATATTTAATCATTTTCTTTTTATCTTTTGCCCTTGTACAAGTATTACTTGTCCAATCCCGCAACATCCTACCCAACGGACTTTCAGGAGGAATGTTACCAGGGACCTTTTCGTCCCTTGCTCCGTGACAGCTACTCTGCCTACCCCCCATTTTCCCGGGGCCCTCGCTCGTCCCTCAGCGAGTAAATTCCTCTTTTCCCGGCCACCAAGGCATTACTTAAAAGTCTGTTTTTCTTATCTTGGTCTGTGCACAGAATTGTCTGGCCCCTTTTGTCACCGTATCTTCTATCGAGCTCCTATCTCTGTCTGATTCAGATGTCTCTCTTATAGGATTCACATCAGTCACCCAAGGGAGCAGACCAAATCGAGACACGAGACCGCTCCTCAATGGGGAACGGGATGCGTCTTCCCAGTGTCCAAGGCCAGCCACTGCCCCCGGTGATGGAAGAAAATCCCGGACACGAGCCCCCAGTTGTGAGAAACAAAAGCTCACTCACTTTAATAATTTCAGTCCGAGACCAAATTTCTGAACAGCAGCGTCGTTTTATTTGTACACCTGCAGGTGGGTGCTTTGTCTAATTGCCAGGTAAGGCAATGACAAAATGCACAGTATATCCCAAAAAAACCCTTGCAATTTATACTGTTTTTTCCCATATGTTTTCCTTATTCCATTGTCTGTTCCCTGCTTCGCTTACGTCACTCATTTCCTTAAGACTTATCCCACAACTTCTGTTTATCCTGTCTTGCCGTGACAAACTCTTATCTCTGACTCCCGTAAGGGTGTTTGACGTCAGTCTATTGTAGATTATTGATAGGCATATCTTTTCTTCTATCAGTATCTATTTCAATCCAGAGGCCACTTTGACCTCTTTGATTAGGATTTGTTCCTGTGTCTCCGAGTAGGGGGAAACAGATGCTTTCCTGTTTGCCCACACATCCACCATTGTTCTGTATTCACGTCTCATGCTAACATATCCTTTCTTTTAGCTGAATATGTATTTTCTCATTCCTGTTCTGTATCAGAATTTATACTTGCAGAAATAACATTAATTCATTTATATCCCACAAATGGAAATAATGATGGTGGTAGACAGGGTTTACCATTGGAGCCACACCATACTCCTTCCCTCACGCTGCATCCTGCTTTCGTCCACTCACGCTTTTCTCCCAGTGTGGCCTGTGACTGGAACTCCCGTACATCTGTTGTTTGGGTACAAATTTTTATCATACACATGTTAATCTACTCAGATGGCGGCTGCTGGGCTGCCGCTTTTGCTGCTGAGTCTGCCCTTGCATTGCCTTGGGAAATAAGATCATTATTTTCTCTGTGAGCTTCACACTTACACACAGCGATTGATTTAGACAACAGGACCCGCTTCCAGGAGGTCGGAAATCAGGTCGCGGTGTGTGATGGGCTTTCTGTGGAGATCAAGAAGCCCCTGTGTTTTCACAGGGTTCCAAAATCATGTACAACCCCGAATGCATATCTGCTATCAGTGTAAATATTCACTGTCCTTCCCTCAGCCAATTTACAGGCCTCAGTCAAGGCAATCAGCTCCGCTGCTGGCGTTGACAGATGAGAAGGGAGTGATCCCACGTTTACTACCTCATAGATAGTCACTACAGCACCCCCAACACAATTCTGGCCTGTCTCCTTGCTCCTGAATGCTGACCCATGCACAAAAAATTCCATATCTGGATTCTGAAATGGTGAATCCTGCAAATCTGGTCTGTGGCTGCAAATGTCATTAGTTACAGCAACACAGTCCGTGTGGGTCTCCATCTCCTTCTGTGGGGAGAAGGTTAGCAGGGTAAAGGACGTTACATCGCTTTATTTTAATGTTAGGCATCTCCAATAACACAGTATTGTATCGGAGCCAACGTTCTGCTGACATGTGCGGTCTTTTTCTCGGAAATTAGTAAGGATACTGCTTGAGGGACCAGAAGGGTTAATTCATCGTAGCCGCCTATATCCCTGGATGCTACAACAGCCTTTTCAGCTGCAGCCACAGCTCACAGGCATTGAGGCAATCCTGCTGCTACAGGGTCTAGTTTAGCTGAAAAATATGCTACCAGCCTCAATCTTCCCCCATGATGCTGCATCAGCACAGATGTCATGCAGTCACGCTTCTCATCTACCGTATGTACAAAAGGCTTGTTTGGATTCGGAATTCCCAGCGTAGGTGTAGTTTGGAGCATCCTTTTAAATTCAACAAAGGCACTCTCGGCTTCTGGGGCCCACTGTAATGGACTCTGGTTCTGCAACCCTTTGCCATGGGCTATGTCACTTAGGGCGCCTCAAGGGTTGTGTAATGTGCGATAAACATCCTACAGTAGGAGCACATGCCCAAAAAGGAGAGCAATTGTCTCTTCGTATGAGGCTTTGGAATTTTCTGGATTGCTTGAACTCTGTCTGGACCAATAGCCTTCCCTTATTCAGATATGAGGTGACCTAAGAACTTCACCTGTTGTTGCACAAATTGTAGCTTTGCGATCGTGGCTTTGTGCCCTTCCAGCGCTAGATGGCAGAGCAACGCAAGGGTCTCCTTCCACATTGTTCCTTTGTTGGTGCCGATATCAAGCAATCATCTACATACTGCAGAAACACTTACCCCAGGGTTTGAACAAGAGTCTCCAGACTCCTGCGCAGCGCCCCATTACATATGGTGGGGGACTCACAGTAACCTCACGTGAAGGTATATCATTACCCTTTGAATGAAAAAACGAACCACAATTGATTATCTGGGTGCACCGGTATGCTAAAGAAGGCATTTGCTGAATACACAACAGAGAACCATTTCCTGTCCGGTGCAATTTGAGCCAGCACAGGGGTTGGGAACATTTGGGGCATGTGGAACAACAGCGTTATTTCTGCCTGCAGGTCTTGAACAAATTTCCATTCCTCCGGTTCACCAGGAATGTTTGCCTTTTTGACTGGATAAATGGGGGTTCTCACCGGTGAGTTTTCACAGGGGATTATCACTCCAGCCTTTAGGAGGGATTCAAAGACTGGAGTAATTCTTTTTATGGCCTGGGGTTTTAACAGGTATTGTGCTCTGCAAGGACGATACTCAGACTTCGGGGTTATCCGTATGGGTTAACAGCCCCGTATGAGCCCTACATTATGATTGTCCTTTGTCCAAAACTCAGTCGGGACCATTTTTAATTTTGGGTCCGTGACTTCTAACTTAGGGAAACGTTAGGCTACACTCCTTGGCTTCTCAGGGCTAGCGGGGGTTACCTGGACTGTCCTATCTGCCTGAGTTAGCCAGCTTAGTTTCTTCTTATATGTCCGCATATCTGCATTTAACCAGATAACCACTTCGTCCCTGGAGCCCCAACCTTTTGTTCTTTGTGCCTTCAGCACCCATGCTCCCAAATCCTGCCAACTGTTACTGGACACCTTCGCCAGTGACACGTCAGAGCAGAGCCTTCCACATCAAAAAGTTAGGGTCTAGTTAACCGTCACAGATACTTTGGATAAGTTCATACTGACTGCACATCTGTGATCACTCCAATAAAATTCACACAATAACAGCTAATCTGGTTTAACCAATCTCCTGAACCAATCCTTCTTATATGGTTCGTCAGGGCCATCACGGTGTATGTGTGCTGTGCAGTGCACCATGTCTCCAGCAAGAAAATCGGTGTTAGTAGGATTAACATGGTTGCTTGCTTCCAGGGTGAGTGAATGGCTCACTGAACGTATCGCTCTCTGGCTTAATCGCCACTTATACACATACATCAGGGGTCGTGGGTCATATTTTACAGCCTGCAATCTTCCTTTGAATTACCTGCAACCCCGTCGGAGTACTGACCAAATCCAACCCCAGTGTCCCTATGAAATCCCAACACATCAGATTTAAAGGACAAAATTCCGATAACAAGAAGGAAAATTGGAATGTTTCCCTGTTACTAGCTTTGCATAGTAGAGGTGCAGAAAATCTCTCCCGCATCATGACTCCTGATGCATCCATTGTATTCAGGAACCTTTCACTCATCTTTATTTGTGTCGATTGTCTAAACTGGCTTAATTTAAGGACTGAGTATGTTGCCCCTGTAGCTACCAAAAAGGTAACTGATGTACCTTCCACATATAACATAGAGGTGGGCATCGAATGATATGCATCATTGTGATATTGGACATACTGTCCACAATTCGAAATCTCAGTGCTGAACATTGAGGTGTGATATGTCGCAGTGCGCGAAAGGTTAGTAGAAGAGATGAGCATAAGTGAATCTTCATTGTCAAGTGTAAGGGAAAGAGGCTTACCTGTACCTTGTGGGCTGTGCACCTCCACCTCAGCCTTCCCCTGACAGTCACCCTGCTGTCCCGCCTCCAAAACCGAGTGAGGCTGTCTGTGTGGGCACTGCCTCATCCAGTGGTCCATTGCTCTGCAAACAAAGCACCCGCCAGATCTACCTCTATCAGCGCCTTTTTTGCGACCTCTTCCTCTTCCGCGACCTCCCCCTCTGCCTCTCTCTCTTCCTGCAGCACCTCCCTCCAACAGCTGGGTGACCATTTGCATCTGAGTAAGCTGAGCTTTATGTGTTTGCTGTTCCATCTTTAGTTTCCACTTATCCTTCTCTTGGGTAAGCAATATTTCAGCATTTATCGCATGTTGTTCTATCAAATTCAGCTTTCCCGTGTCCCAGGTAATACATGTATCTTTTACCTTTTTCGCTATTTCTTCCTTCATTCCATTGATGAAGCTGTTCCTCAGATGTGCCTCATACAGTGTGATTTCTGCCGTCGTTATGTCCTCATGTCGTCTCAGTGCACTGTGGGCGTTATGGACTTCAGTGAGATGCGTAAGGTACTGGGACACTCTCTCACATTCCCATTGTTTTCACATTGCTGTTTTGGTCATATCCATTCGCACTGGGAATGCCTCCCTACAGGCGGTTTCCAGCACTGCAACAAAAGCATTAAAGTCTCCCTTCTCTTCCCCTTGCGGGTTGGCTGCTCTGGTATGGACGTTTGCAGCTGGCCAGGTATACTTGTGTTTGGTGACATTGGCACCTGGTTTTCATCCCAGGAGACGTCTCATCTCATGTGACATGGGACGGAACTCAGTACAGAACTTTGTCACTTCTTATTAGCTCCAACCTCGCGTGGGTCAGGCAACTGCCCACAGGCACTTCCAGATCCCTCATGGTCCATGGCTGGTGGACCAACACTGGGCGCCCTTCTGGACCTGCAACGTCAACCATTGGGGCTTGCAGAACGACCTGGTTTGATGATCGTACGCCAGTATCCTCACGGACTCATCATCCACCGGGGGGTGATCACGGACAGGCCTTGGATACCTTTCCATCTTGGAGTGGTCGTCCTTCTTTTGGCCTTCTTGCTTCGGTCTGTTGCGGGTATGGTGTGCTATCGGTAATCTAGCAGGCCCTGAGGCGGTGGCCGCTGACGTGGAACTTTCACCAGGCAGATCTCGTAGGGGGGCGGCAGGTCTCGGAGGGCAATCATCAAGGTCAGGGTCTGAAACAGATTTAAGACACTGTACAGCTTCGTTAGGTTGTTTCCCGCATGTGCACTGGTGTTTGTACGTGTATTTGGTCTGTTCTTTACTTGAGATTTCCTTTCTCTGATATCAGCCTCAGCCTTCCACGTACAAGAAGCACTCCAATTCATAGGTTCGATCTTTCCTTCCCTTTTCTCCTTCTCTCTCTCCTCCTACCTCAACCTTAATATTTCCAACTGTCTTTTACTAAAACGTTTTGGTTGACCATTCCAAATTTTGTGTGGACTCTCCCTTTGTTTGCTCTTGCCAGAACCCATTTTTAGTGGAACTGGAAAAGTATTCAGCTCTCTCTCTCTCTCTCTCTTTTTCTGTCTCTCGCTCTAGTGGTACAGTTATCTATTCCCTTTTGACTTGCTTTTACCTCTGGAGGTCCCCTCTCACACTGGGCACGTCCGCCTCAAGGCCTTGGTCTTCGTAAACCAAGAAACCACGTACCTGGTACGTCTTAGGCGAGTCCAACTCAGCCAGTGGTGGTTCCAAGTCTAAAACCAGCCTTAACCTTCTGTCTCTTAAACAATCTTGAGACAGCAATCCCCTTCCCTTGGGGTTTTACTCTAATACCACGTGAGAGTTCACTGAACCCTTTTCCTGCTGTATTTATTCTCTTAAAAGGACTCTCTAGGTAGGATTACGTAAACCACGACTATTACCCAACCTTAATTGATTTGAAATCCCGGCGCTAGGGCAATCCACAGATTTCCAGTCCTCTCATGCAAAAGGTCCAATTCAGCGCTCGAGATGAAGTGAAAGACCTTCAAGGTGCTGGAACCTGCGCTTCCTGGGAATCTTCAGAATCTCATGCAGTCGCGGGGTCCCGGGACGAGCCCCCAAGTTTACTGTCATAGAAATTAAATTGACTTGACTCAATAATTAGCAAGATGAAAACAAGGGTCTTTATTAAACATTTTACAAGATTGACCCATTACACTAAGTCAGATGCCTCAATGCAATGAGTACCCAAACATTTACTCAGACACCTGCCTTATAGCGTTCCTTATCACACTCTCAAGGGCAGAGACTGGGGAAACTCAAGTTGTTATCCTCTCATCCCCTGGTGCTGGACATAACAGTTATTCAGTTTTCGCTGAGTTCGACTATCGCAAGGGCGAGTTGAGTGCCTACAGAAATCAAACAGAGATAAGCTAACTGCAACCCTTCATCAAAGCATCGTTTACAAAGCTCAGCACAATATTGATTTAAACAAAGCATTCTCTTTAAACTTTATAGTAAATGGATAATTAATTTCACAGTATATGGATAATTAATTTCACAGTAAATGGACAATTTTCTATTATAGTCACAGTGTGTTCAGAGAGTCAGAGGGTGTCACAATGTGTCTCAGAGAGTTTCCCAGTGAGTCACAGAGAGGCAGGGAATGTCATAGCGTGTCAGAGAGTGTCGCAGTGTGTCAGAGAATGTCACAGTGTGTCTCAAAGACAGTCAGAGAGTGTCAAAGTGTATCAGAGAGTTGCACAGTATGTCCCAGACAGTGTCGGAGAGTGTCACAGTGGGACTCAGAGAGTGTCAGAGAGAGTCAGAGAGTGTCACAGTGTGTTACAGAGAGTGTCACAGTGGGACTCAGAGAGAGTCAGAGAGTGTCACAGTGTGTTACAGAGAGTGTCAAAGAGGGTCAGACAGTGTAACAGTGTGTCTCAGAGAGTGTCACAGTGTGTCTCAGGGAGTGTCAGAGAGAGTCAGGGAGTGTCACAGTGTGTCACAGTCTGATAGAGAGTGTCACAGTATGTCTCAGAGAGCATCAGAGGTTATTAGAGTGTCTTAGAGAGGGATACAGCGTGTCTCTGAGAGTGTCAGATAGTGTCACAGTGTCTTCGAGAGTGTCGTAGTATGTCAGAGATTGTCATAGTGTGTCAGATAGAGGCAGAGAGTGTCACAATGTGTCAGAGAGTGTCACAGTGTGTCTCACAGAGTGTCAGAAAGTGTCAAGTGTCTCAGTGGATGTCACAGTGTGTCAGGGATTGTCACAGTGTGTCAGAGAGAGGGTCAGACAGTGCTTCATACAGGGTCAATCAGTATCACAGTGTGTCACAGTCTGTCAGAGAGTGTCACAGTACGTTTTAGAGAGTGTCAGAGAGAACCACAGTGTGTTTCAGAGAGTGTCAGAGAGAGTCAAAACGAGTCACAGTGTGTCACAGTCTATCAGAGAGTGTCATAGCACGTTTCAGAGAGTGTCAGAGAGAGCCACAGTGTGTTTCAGAGAGTGTCACAGTGTGTCTCAGAGAGTGTCACAGTGCATCAGAGATTGTCACAGTGTCTTACGGTCGGTCAGAGAGTGTCAGAGACTGTCACAGTGAGTCTCAGACAGTGTCAGTGAGAATCAGATAGTGTCACAGTCTGCCAGAGAGTGTCACAGTGTGTCAGAGTCTGTCAGAGAGAGTCAGTGTGTCTCAGAGAGTGTCAGAGAGAGTCAGAGAATGTCACAGTATGCCTCTGAGAGTATCAGAGTGTGTCAGAGAGTGTCATAGTGTGTAACAGTCTGTCAGGGAGTGTTACAGCATGCCTCAGAGAGTGTCAGAAAGTGTCACAGTTTGTCACAATCTGTCAGAGTGTCACAGTGTGTTGTGTTGTGCCTCAGAGAGGGTCAGAGAGAGTCTCAGAGAGTCAGATAGAGTCAGAAAGTGTCACAGTGTGTCTCAGAGAGTGTCACAGTGTGTCACAGCCTGTCAAAGAGTGTCACAGTCTGCCTCAGAGATGTCAGAGAAAGACAGAGAGTGTCACAGTTTGTCACAGTCTGTCAAAGAGTGTCACAGTGTGTTACAGAGTGTGTCAGAGAATGCCAGAGAGTGTCACAGTCAGTCTCAAAGCGGGTCAGAGTGTGTCACAGTGTGTAACAACCTGTCAAAGTGTGTCATAGTATGGCTCAGAGAGTGTCAGAGAGAGTCAGAGAGTGTTACAGTGTATCTCAGAGAGTGTCACAGTGTACTTCAGAGAATCAGAGAGTGTCAGAGAGTGTCACAGTGTGTCATACTGTGTCTCAGACAGTGTCAGAGAGTGTCAGTGTTTGTCTCAGAGAATGTCATAGTCTGTCAGAGAGTGTTACAGAGTGACTCAGAGAGTGCCAGAGAGGGTCAGCAATTGTCTCAGGGAGGGGCACAGTCTGTCAGAGAGTGTTACAGTGTGTCTCAGAGAGTGACAGAGTGATTCAGAGAGTGTCATAGTGTGGCTCAGAGAGTGTCAGAGAGTGACAGTGTCTCTGAGAATGTCACCGTGTGACAGAGAGTGTCGTAGTGTGTCACAGTGTGTTTCAGAGTGTGTCAGGGAGAGTCTGAGAATGTCATAATGTGTCATACTATATCTCAGAGAGTGTCAGAGAGAGTCAGAAAGTGTCACAGTGTCCCACAGAATGTCACATTCAGAGAGAGTCAGAAAGTGTCACAGTGTGTCTCAGAGTGAGTCAGAGAGTGTCACAGTGTGTCACAATCTGTCAGAGAGAGTTACAGTGTGTGTCAGAGAGTGTGAGAGAGAGTCAGAAAATGTCACAGTGTGTCACACTGTGTCTCAGAGAGTGACCGAGTGTCTCAGAGAGAGGCAGGGAGTGCCACAGTGTGTCTCAGAGAGTGTCACAGTGTGTCTCTGAGGGTCAGAGAGAGACAGACAGAATGTGTCACAGTACATCTCAGAGAGGGTCACAGTATCTCAGAGAATGTCACCGTGTGTTAGAGAGTGTCACAGTCGATCAGAGAGTGTCCCAGTGTGTCTCAGAGATTGTCACAGTGTGTTTCAGAGAGTGTCCGAGAGAGTCAGAGAGTGTCACAGTGTGTCTCAGAAAGTGTTGAAGTGAGTCAAACAGTGTCATAGTGTGTCTCAGAGTGTCAGAGAGAGTCAGAGACTGTCACAGTGTGTCTCAGAGAATCAGAGAGTGTCACAGTCTGTCACAGTCTGTCAGTGATTGTCACAGTGTGCCTCAGAGCGTGTCAGAGAAAGTCAGAGAATGTCACAGAGTGTCATAGACTGTCAGAAAGTGTCACAGTTTGTCTCAGAGCATCGGAGAGAGTCCGAATTTGTTGCAGTGTGTCTCAGCGAGTGTCACAGTATGTCACAGTCTGTCAGAGAAAGTTACAGTGTATTTCAGAGTGTATCAGAGAGAGTCAGAAAGTGACACAGTGTGTCATACTGTGTCTCCGAGACTGTCAGAGAGTGTCACAGTCCGTGAGAGAGTGTTTCAGTGTGTCTCAGAGATTGACAGAAGAAGTCAGAGTGTCACATTGTGTTTCAGTGTCAGAGAGCGTCACAGTCTGTCTCAGAGAGTGTCAGAGAGAGACAGACAGTGTCATAGTGTGTCTCAGAGAGTGTCACAGTGTCTCACAGAATGTAACAGTGTGTCAGATAGCATCGCAGTCGGGCAGAGAGTGTCACAGTCTGTCAGAGAGTGTGACAGTGTGTTTCAGAGAGTGTCAGAGAGAGTCAGAAGTGTCACAGTGTGTCTAAGTGAGTGTCAGAGTATGTCGCAGTATGTCACAGTCTATCAGAGATTGTCACAGTGTGTTTAGGAGCGAGTCGGAGAGTATTACACTGTATCTCAGAGAGGGTCAGAGAGGGCCAGAGAGTGTCACAGTGTGTCTCAGAGGGTCAGAGAGTGCCAGAAAGTTTCACCGTTTGTCTCAGAGAGTGTCACATTGTGTCACAGTCTGTCAGAGAAGGTTACAGTATATTTCAGTGTGAGTCAGAGAGTGTCAGAGAGTGTCAGCATTTGTCTCAGAGAGGGTCACAGTCTGTCAGAGGGTGTTACTGTGTGTCTCAGAGAGAGTCAAAAGTGTCACAGTGTGTCTCCGAGAGTGTCACAGTGTCTCAGAGAATGTCACCGTGTGTCAGAGAGTTTCACAGTGTGTCAGAGTGTGTCATAGTGTGTCAGAGAGTGTCAGAGAGAGTCAGAGAGTGCCACAGTCTGTCTCAGAGAGTGTCAGAGAGTCCACAGTGTGTCTCGGAGAGTGTCACAGTGTGTCAACGAGTGTCACAGTGTGTCTCAGAGTGAGTCAGGGAGTGTTACAGTGTGCCTCAGAGAGAGTCAGGTAGAGTCAGAATGTCTCACAGTGTGTCACAGTCTGTCAGAGAGTGTCACAGGGTGTCTCAGTGTGTCAGAGAGAGTCACAGAGTGTCACAGCATGTCTAAGAGAGTGTCACAGAGCATCAGAGAGTGTCACAGTCTGTCTCAGAGCGGGTCAGAGTGTGCCACAGTCTGTCAGAGAGTGTCACAGTATTCCTCAGAGTGTCAGAGAAAGCCAGAGAATGTCACAATGTGTCATAGTCTGTCGGAGAGAGTCAGAGAGTGTCACAGTGTTCCTCAGAGAGTGTCAGAGAAAGTCAGAGAGTGTCACAGTGTGTCATAGTGTGTTAGAGAAGGTTATAGTGTATTTCCAAGTGTGTCAGAGAGAGTCTTAGAGTGTCACAGTGAATCATACTGTGGCTCAGAGAGGGTCAGAGAGTGTCAGCATTTGTCTCAGAGAATGTCACAGTCTGTGAGAGAGTGCTACAGTCTGTCGCAGAGAGGATCACAGTGTGTCACAGAGAGTGACAGAATGAGTCAGAAAGTGTCACAGTGTGTCTCAGAGAGTGTCACCGTGTGTCACAATCTGTAAGAGAAGGTTACAGTGTATTTCCGAGGTGGTCAGAAAGAGTCAGACATTGTCACAGTGTGTCATACTGTGTCTCAGAGAGTTTCAGAGACGGTCAGCATTTGTCTCCGAGAGGGTCACCGTCTGTGAGGGAGTGTCACAGTGTGTCTCAGAGAGTGACAGAGAAAGTCAGAGAGTGTCACAGTTTGTCACAGTCTGTCAGAGTATCATAGTGTGCCTCAGAGATTGTCAGAGAGAGTCAGAGATTAACACAGTGTGTCACAGCCTGTCAGAAAATGTTACAGTGTGTTTCAGAGAGTGTCAGAGAGTTCAGAGAGCATCACAGTGCATCGTACTGTGCCTCAGAGGGAATCAGAGGGTGTCACAGTCTGTCTCAGAGAGTGTCAGAGATTGTCTCGGAGAGAGTCACAGTCTGTCAGAGAGTTTTACACTGTGTCTCAGAGAGAGACAAAAAGAGTGAGAGAGTTTCGCAGACTGCCTCAGAGAGTGTCAGAGAGAGTCAGGGAGTGTCACAGTCTGTTTCACAGAGTGTCAGAGACTGTCACACTGTCTCAGAGTATGTCACAGAGTGTCAGAGTGAGTCAATGTGTGTCCCAGAGTCAGTCAGAGAGTGACTCAGTGCATCTCAGAGCGAGTCAGAGAGAATTAGAGAGTGTCACAGTGTGTCACAGTCTGTCAGAGAGTGTCACAGTGTATCTCAGAGAGTGTCACTGAGAATCAGAGTGTGCCACAGTGTGTCACAGTCTGTCAGGGAGCGTCACAGTGCATCTCAGAGCGTGTCATTGAGAATCAGAGTGTCACAGTGTGTTGCAGTCTGTCAGGGAGTGTCACAGTGCATCCCAGAGCGTGTCATTGAGAATTAGAGAGTGTCACAGTGTGTCACAATCTGTCAGAGAGAGTCGGTGTGTGTCTCAGAGAATGGCAGAGAGTGTCAGATAGAGTCACAGTTTGTCTCAGAGAGTGTCACAATCTGTCAGAGAGTGTCACAGTGTGTCAGAGAGTCTCATAGTGTGTCTCAGAGAGTGTCACAGTGTGTCACAGTGAGTGACACAGTGTGTCTCAGAGAGTGTCATAGTGTGTCAGAGAATGTCACCATGTGTGAGAGAGTGTCACAGTGTGTCACAGAAATTATCACAGTCTGTCACAGACTGTCAGAGAGTGTCACAGTGTGTCAGAGAGTGTCACAGTGTGTCTCAGAGAATGTCACAGTGTATCAGAGAGTCTCAGGTGTGTCTCAGAGAGTGTCAGAGAGTGTCACAGTTTGTCTCAGAGAGTGTCACAATGTGTCTCAGTGAGTGTCAGAAAAAGTCAGAGAATGTCACAGTGTGACATCGTCTGTCAGAGAGTGTCATAATGTGTCTCAGAGAGTGTCAGAGAGAGTCAGATTGTGTCACAGTCTGACTCAGAGAGTGTCAGACCGGGTCAGGGAGTGTCACAGTGTATCTCAGGGATGGTCACAGTGTGTCAAAAAATGTCATCGTGTATCAGAGAGTGTCACACTCTGTCAGAGAGTGTCATAGTGTTTCTCAGCGAGCGTCAGAGAGTCTCATAGTGTGTCTCAGAGTGCCAGAGAGAGTCAGAGAGTGTCTCAGTCTGTTACAGTCTGTCAGAGAGTGTCACAATGTGCCTCAGAGAGAGTCAGAGAATGTCAGACAATGTCACAGTGTTTCATAATCTGTCAGAGAGTGTAATAGTGTGTCATAGTGTGTCTCAGAGCGTGCCAGAGAGTGTTACAGTGTGTCTCAGAGAGTGTCAGACAGTGTCACAGTCTGTCAGGGAGTGTCACAGTGTGTCTCAGAGAGTCTCACAGTGTGTCTCAGAGTGTCAGAGAGAGTCACAGTGTGTCTCAGGGAGAGTCAGAGAGTGTCACAGTGTGTCTCAGAGAGTGTGAGAGAGAGTCAAAAAATGTCACAATGCGTCTCAGAGAGTGACCGAGTTTCTGAGAGAGACAGATAGTCAGAGAATGTCACAGTTGGACATAGTCTTTCAGAGAGTGTCATAGTGTGTCTCACAGTGTGTCAGAGATAGTCAGAGAAGGTCACAGTGTGTTCCAGAGTGTCAGAGAGAGACACTAGGGTCACTGTGTGTCTCAGAGTGTCAGCGAGAGTCAGAGAGTGTCACAGTGTGTTTCAGGGAGAGTCAGAGAGTGTCACAGTGTGTCTCAGAGAGTGTGAGAGAGAGTCAAAAAATGCCACAATGTGTCTCAGAGAGTGACTGAGTGTCTCAGAGAGAGACAGATAGTCAGAGAATGTCACAGTGGGACATAGTCTGTCAGAGAGTGTCATAGTTTGTCTCACAGTGTGTCAGAGATAGTCGGAAAGGGTCACAGTATGTATCAGAGAGTGTCACAGTGTGTTGCAGTCTGTCAGAAAAGATTGCAGGGTATTTCAGAGTGTGTCAGGTAGAGTCAGAGAGTGTCACAGTGAGTCGTACTCTGTCTCCGAGAGTGTCAGAGAGAGTCAGTGTTTGTCTCAGAGAGGGTCACAGTCTGTGAGAGAGTGTCATAGTGTGTCCCAGAGAGAGACAGAATGAGTCAGAGAGTGTCACAGTGTGTCTCAGAAAGTGTCCGAGAAATTCACAGTGTGTCACAGTCTGTCAGAGAGTGGCACACTGTTTCAGAGAGAGAGAGACGGAAAGTGTCACAGTGTGTTTCTGTCAGTATTAAAGCGTCTCAGAAAATGTCACCATGTGTCAGAGAGTGTAACAGTGCGTCCGAAAGTATCACAGTGTGTCACATAGAGTGTCACCGTCTGTCAGAGAGTGTCACATTCAGTCAGAGAGTGTGACAGTGTGTCTCAGAGAGTGTCAGAGAGTGTCATAGTGTGTCTCAGTGAGTATCAGAGCGATTCAGAGAGTGTTACAGTGTGTCTCAGCGAGGATCAGAGAATGTCACAGTGTTTCATATTCTGTCAGAGGGTGTCATAGTGTGTCTCAGTGAGTGTCTTAGAGTGTTACAGTGTGTCTCAGAGAGTGTCAGACAGTGTCACAATCAGTCAGAGAGTGTCACAGTGTGTCATGAGAAAATGTCACGGTCTGTCACAGTCGGTCACAGTGTGTCACAGAGAGTGTCACAGTCTGTCACGGTCTGTCAAAGAGTGTCACAGTGTGTTTCAGAGAGTGTCAGAGAGGGTCTGAAAGTGTCACAGTCTGTCTCAGAAAGGGTCAGAGTGTGTCACAGTCTGTCAGGGATTGTCACAGTGTGCCTCAGAGAGAGTCAGAGAAAGTCAGAAATGTCACAGTGTGTCATAGTCTGTCAGAGAGTGTCATAGTGTGTCTCAGATTGTGTCAGACATAGTCAGAGAGTGTCACAGTGTGCTTCAGAGAGTGTCATAGCGTGTCTCAGAGAGTGTCAGATATAGTCAGTGCATGTCACAGTGTGTCTCAGAGAGTGCCACAGTGTGTCACAGTGCGTCTCAAAGTATCATAGAGAGTCAGCAAGTGTCACAGTGTGTCTAGGAGAGTGCCAGAGAGAGTCAGAGAGTGTTGCAGTGCGTCTAAGAGAGTCTCAAAGAGTCATAGTGTCACAGTCTGTCAGAGAGTGTCACAGTGAGTCTCAGTGAGTATCACAGTGTGTCTCAGAGAGTCAGAGCAGTCACAGTCTGTCTTTGAGGGTGTCACAGTGTGCCATAGAGAGTGTCAGAGAGTGTCACAGTGTATTTAAGAGAGTGCCAGAGAGACTCACAGTGTGTCTAAGAGAGAGTCACAGTGTGTCTCAGAGAGAGTCACAGAGTGTCTCAGAGAGTCAGAGTCAGAACGTGTCACAGTCTGTCTCAGAGAGTGACACAGTGTGTCAGAGTCTGTCAGAAAAGGTTACATGTATTTCAGAGTGTGCCAGAGAGAGTCAGAGAGTGTCACAGTGAGTCTTACTGTGTCTCAGAGAGTGTAAGAGTGGGTCAGTATTTGTCTCTAAGACGGTCACAGTCTGTGAGAGAGTGTTATAGTGTGTCTCAGAGAGTGACAGAATGACTCAGAAAGTGTCACAGAGTGTCTCAGAGAGGGTCAGAGAGAGTCAGAGAATGTCACAGTTTGTCACAATCTGTCAGAGAGGGTCACAGATGTCGTGCTGTGCCTCAGAGAGTGTCAGGGAGAGTCAGAGAGTGTCGCATTCGGTCTCAGAGAGTGTCATAGTGAGTCAGAGAGTGTCGTAGTGTGTCATACTGTGCCTCAGAAAGTATCACAGAGAGTCAGACTATATCACAGTGTATCTCAGAGAGTCAGAAAGTGTCACAGGCTGTCTTTGAGAGAGACACCGTGGGTCACGCTATGTCAGAGAAGGCTACAGTATATTTTAGAGTGAGTCAGAGGGAGTTAGAAAATGTCACAGTCTGTCTTTGAGAGTGACACAGTGTGTCACAGTCTGACAGAGAGTGTCACAGTGTGTCTCAGATAGGATAAGAGGGTGTCACAGTGCGTCTCAAATTGTCAGAGGGAGTCAGAGAGTGTCCCAGTGTGTCTCAGGGAGTGTCAGAGAGTGTAACAGTGTGTCACAATCTGTCAGAGCGTGTCACAGTGTGTGTCAGAGAGTGTCACAGTGTGTCTCAGCGAGTGTCATAGTGTGTTTCAGAGAGAGTCAGAGAGTTCACAGTGTGTCTCAGAGGGTGTCAGATAGGATCAGAGAGTGTCACAGAATGACTCAGAGAGTGTCAGATAGGATCATAGAGTGTCACAGTGCATCTCAAAGTGTCACAGTGTGTCACAGTCTGTCAGAGAGTGTGACACTGTGTCTCAGAGCGTGTCAGATAAGATCATACAGTGTCACAGTACGTCTCAGAGAGTGTCTCAGTGTGTCTAAGAGAATCTCAGAGAGAGTCAGTGTGTCACAATCTGTCAGAGAGTGTCACATTGCATCTCAGAGAGTGTCACAGTGTGTCACAGTCTGTCAGAGAGTGTCACAGTGTGTTTCAGAGAATGTCAGAGAGTGTCACTGTGTGTCTCAAATTGTCAGAGTGAGTCCCGGTGTGTCGCAGAGAGTGTCAAAGTGTGTCTCAGTCTGTCACTGTTTGTCAGAGCGTGTCACAGTGTGTTTCAAAGAATGTCAGAGAGTGTCACTGTGTGTGTTATAGAGTGCAGAGTGTGTCACAGTGTTTCACTTTCTGTCAGAGAGTGTCACAGTGCATCTCAAATTGTCAGAGAGGGTCCCAGTGTGCCTCAGAGAGTGTCGCAGTGTGTCACAGTGTGTCACAGTTTCTCAGAGAGTGTCACAGTGTGTTTCAGAGAGAGTCAGAGAGTGTCACAGCATGTCAGAGAGTGTCATAGTGTGTCTCAGAGAGTGTCAGAAAGTTTCACAGTGTGTCAGTGTCTGTAAGAGCGTATCACAGTGTGCCTCAGAGAGAGTCAGAGAGTGTCACAGTGTGTCTAAGATAGTATCAGAGAGAGAGTCAGAGAGTGTCACAGTGTGTCTCAGAGAGTGTCACAGAGTCTCAGAAAATGTCACCCAGTGTCAGAGAGTGTCACAGTAGGTCAGAGAGTGTCATCGTGTGTCACAGTGTGTCACAGTCTGTCAGAGCGTGTCACAGTGTGTGTCAGAGAGAGTCAGAGAGTATCACAGCGTGTCTCAGCGAGTGTCACAGTGTGTTTCAGAGAGAGTCAGAGAGTTCCCAGTGTGTCTCAGAGAGTGTCAGATAGCATTAGAGACTGTCACAGTGTGACTTAGAGAGTGTCAGATAGGACCATAGAGTGTCACAGTGCAGCTCAAAGTGTCACAGTGTGTCACAGTCTGTCAGAGAGTGTGACACTGTGTATCAAAGCGTGTCAGATAAGATCAGACAGTGTCACAGTGCGTCTCAGAGATTGTCTCAGTGTGTCTAAGAGAGTCTCAGAGAGAGTCAGAGTGTCACGGTTTGTCAGAGAGTGTCACATTGTGTCTCAGAGAGTGTCACAGTGTGTCACAGTCTGTCAGAGAGTGTCACATTGTGTCTCAGACAGTGTCATTTTGTGTGTCACAGTCTGTCAGAGAGTGTCACAGTATGTTTCAGAGAGTGTCAGAGAGTGTCACAGTGTGTCTCAAATTGTCAGAGTGGGTCCCGGTGTGTCACAGAGAGTGTCAGAGTGTGTCACAGTCTGTCACAGTTTGTCAGAGCATATCACAGTGTGTTTCAAAGAATGTCAGAGAGTGTCACAGTGTGTGTTATAGAGTGCAGAATGTGTCACAGTGTGTCACTTGCTGTCAGAGAGTGTCACAGTGCATCTCAAATTGTCAGAGAGGGTCCCAGTGTGCCTCAGAGAGTGTCACAGTGTGTCACAGTTTCTCAGAGAGTGTCACAGTGTGTTTCAGAGAGAGTCAGAGAGTTCACAGTGTGTCTCAGAGAGTGTCAGATAGCATCAGAGACTGTCACAGTGTGACTTAGAGAGTGTCAGATAGGACCATAGAGTGTCACAGTGCAGCTCAAAGTGTCACAGTGTGTCACAGTCTGTCAGAGAGTGTGACACTGTGTCTCAAAGCATGTCAGATAAGTTCAGACAGTGTCGCAGTGCGTCTCAGAGAGTGTCACAGACTCTCAGAAAATGTCACCCAGTGTCAGAGAGTCTCACAGTAGGTCACAGTCTGTCAGAGAGTGTTACAGTGTTTCTCAGAATGTGTGAGAGAGCGTCACAGTATATTTTAGAGTGTCTGAGAGAGTCACAATTTGTCTCAGAGAGAGTCAGAGTGTGTCACAGTGTGTCTCAAAGAGTGTGAGAGACAGATTCATAACTGTCACAGTGTGTCTCAGAGAGTGTCAGAGAGGGACAGAGAGTGTCACAGTGTTTTCCACAGTGTCAGAGAGAGTCACAGAGTGTCACAGTGTGTCTCAGAGAGTCAGAGAAAGTCAGAAAGTGTCACAATGTGTCTCAGAGAGTGTCAAAGCGTGTCACAGTGAGTCTCAGAGAGTGTCACAGTGTGTCTCAGAGAGTGTCACAGTGTGTCTCAGAGAGTCAGAGAGTCAGAAGTGGCACAGTGTGTCTCAGAGAGTGTCAGAGCGTGTCACAGTGAGTCACAGTCTGTCAGAAAGTGTCACAGTGTGTTTTAGAGAGAGTCAGAGAGTGTCACAGTTTGTCTAAGTAAATGTCAGAGAGAGTCGGAGAGTGTCCCAGTCTCTCAGAGAATGTCACAGTGTGTCTCAGGGAGTGTCAGTGTGAATCAGAGCGTGTCATAGTGTGTCATACTGTACCTCAGAGAGTGTCCGAGATAGTCAGACTGTAACACAGTGTGTCTCAGAGTGTGTCACAGTCTGTCTCAGGGAGAGTCATACTGGGTCGCAGTCTGTCAGAGAAGGTTACAGTATATTTCAGAGTGAGTCAGACGGAGTCAGAAAATGTCACAGTCTGTCTTTGAAGTGTCACAGTCTTCCAGAGAGTGTCACAGTGTGTCTCAGAGAGTGTCAGATAGGATCAGAGAGTGTCCCAGTATGTCTCAACGAGTGTCAAGAGTGTGTCACAGTGCGTCACAGTCCGTCAGAGCGTGTCACAGTGTGTGTGTGTTAGAGAGAGTCAGAGAGTGTCACAGTGTGTCTCAGAGAGTGTCACAGTGTGTTTCAGAGAGAGTCAGAGAGTGTCACAGTGTGTTTCAGAGAGTGTCAGATAGGCTCATAGAGTGGCCCAGGGCATCTCAAAGTGTGAGAGAGAGTCAGAGAGTGACACAGTGTATCTCAGAGACTCATATAGGATCAGAGACTGTCACAGTGAGTCTCAAAGTGACACAGTGTGTCACAGTCTGTCAGAGAGTGTGACAGTGTGTCTCAGAGCTTGTCAGATAAGATCAGACAGTGTCACAGTGCGTCTCAGAGAGTGTATCAGTGTGTCTAAGAGAGCCTCAGAGAGAGTCAGAGTGTCACAGTCTGTCAGAGATGTCACAGAGATGTCAGAGTGAGTCAGAGAGTGTCACAGTATGTTATACTTTGGTTCAGAGTGTGTCATAGAGAGTCAGACTGTATGAGATTCTCTGACACTCTGAGACATGCAGTGTCTCAGAGAGTGTCAGATAGTATCAGAGAGTTTCACAGTGCATCTCAAAATGTCAGAGAGTGTCACGGTGTGTCACAGTCTGTCAGAGAGTGTCACAGTGTGTCTCAGAGAGTGTCAGATAAGATCAGAGTGTGTCACAATCCGTCTCAGAGAGAGTCTCAGTGTGTCAGAGTCAGATTGAGAGTGTCACAGTGTGTTTCAGAGAATGTCACAGTGTGTCACAGTCTATCAGAGAGAGTCATATTGTGTCTCAGAGTGTCATAGTCTGATAGAGAGTGTCACAGTGCTTTTCAGAGAGTGTCAGATTTCAGAGTGGTTCCCAGTGTGTCGTAGACAGTGTCAGAAAGTGTCACAGTCTGTCAGAGACGGTCACAGTGTTTATCAGAGAGTGTCACAGTGTCACAGTCTGTCTCAAATTTTCAGAGAGGGTCCCAGTGTGTTTCAAAGAATGTCAGAGAGTGTCTCAGAGTGTCAGAGAGTGTCAGGGAGAGTTTCAGTGTGTCAGAGAGTGTCACAGTGTGCCTCAGAGTGTGTCAGAGAGAGTCAGAGAGTATGACAGTGTGTCTCAGAGAGTCAGAGAGAGTCAAAAAGTGTCACAGTTTGTCTCAGAAAGTGTCACAGTTTGTCTCAGAGAGTGTCACAGTGTGTATGACAGAGTGCCAGAGAGAGTCACAGTGTGTCTCAGCGTGTGTCAGAGAGTGCCACAGAGAGTTTCAGAGAAAGTCAGAGAGTGTCACAATGTGCCTCAGAGATTCAGCGAGAGTCATAAAGTGTCACAATCTGTCAAGGAGTGTCACAGTGTGTCTCAAAGTGTCAGAGAGGGTCCCAGTGTGTTTTAAAGAATGTCAGAGAGTGTTACAGTGTGTCTTAGAGAGTGTCAGAGAGAGTCAGAAAGTGTCACAGTCTGTCTCAGAGAGTGTCACATAGTGTTTGAGAGAGTGTCAGATATGTCACAGTGTGTCTCAGAGTGTTAGAGAGTGTCAGAGAGAGTTTCAGTGTGTCAGAGAGTGTCACAGTGTGCCTCCGATAGTGTCAGAGAGAGTCAGAGAGTGTCACAGTGTGTCTAAGAAATGATGACAGTGTGTCTCAGAGAGTCAGAGAGTGCCAGAAAGTGTCACAGTTTGTCTCAGAGAGTGTCACAGTTTGTCTCAGAGAGTGTCACAGTGTGTATGAGAGAGTGCCAGAGAGTTTCACCGTGTGTCTCAGAGTGTCAGAGAGTGTCAGAGAGAGGTTCGGTGTGTCAGAGAGTGTCACAGTGTGCCTCAGAGAGTGTCAGAGGGTCAGAGAGTGTCACAGTGTGACTAAGAGAGGATGACAGTGTGTCTCAGAGAGTCAGAAAGTGTCACAGTTTGTCTCAGAGAGTGTCAAAGTGTGTATGAGAGAGTGCCAGAGAGTGTCACAGTGTGTCTCAGAGTGCCAATGACAGTCACATAGTATTCCAGTGTGTTACAGTCTGTCAGAGAGTGTCACAGTGTGCCTCGGAGATAGTCAGAGAGTGTCACAGTGTGTCTCAGTGAGTCAGAGAGTGTCAAAGGGAGTTTCAGTGTGTCAGAGAGTGTCAGAGAGTGTCACAGTGTGTCTCAGAGAGTGTCACATAGTGTTTGAGAGAGAGTCCGATAGTGTCACAGTGTGTCTCAGAGTGTCAGAGAGTGTCAGAGAGAGGTTCAGTGTGTCAGAGAGTGTCACCGTGTGCCTCAAAGAGGGTCAGAGAGTGTCACAGTGTGTCTAAGAGATGATGACAGTGTGTCTCAGAGAGTCAGAGAGAGTCAGAAAGTGTCACAGTTTGTCTCAGAGAGTGTCACAGTGTGTCTCAGAGAGTGCCAGAGAGTGTCACAGTGTGTCTCAGCGTGTGTCAGAGATTGCCACAGAGCGTTTCAGAAAAAAATCAGAGAGTGTCACAATGTGTCTCAGAGATTCAGGGAGAGTCATAAAGTGTCACAATCTGTCAACGACTGTCACAGTGTGTTTCAGAGAAAGTCAGATAAGATCAGAGAGTGTCACAGTGCATCTCAAAATGTCAGAGAGAGTCAGAGAGTGTTACAGTCTGTCAAAGAGAATGTCAGTGAGAGTCAGAGAGTTTCACAGTGTGCCTTAGAGAGTGTCACAGTTTGTCATACTGTGTCTCAGAGAGTGTCAGAGAGAGACAGTGTGTGTCACAGTTTGTCTCAGAGAGAGTCAGAGAGTGTCACAGTGTGTCTCAGAGAGCGGTAGTGTGTCACAGTCTCTCAGAGAGTGTAACAGTGTGTTTCAGAGAGAGTCAGAGAGTGTCACAGTGTGTCTCAGAGTGCCAGAGAGAGTCACATGGTGTTTCCGAGTGTTACAGTCTGTCAGAGAATGTCACAGTGTGCCTCGGAGATAGTCAGAGAGTGTCACAGTGTGCCTCAGAGAGTCAGGGAGAGTCAGAAAGTGTCACAGTCTGTCTCAGAGAGTGTCACAGTGTGTCACCGTCTGTCAGACAGTGTCACAGTGTGTCACCGTCTGTTAGAGAGTGTCACAGAATTTTCCAGATGTGCTAGAAAGTGTCACAGTATGCCACAGAGAGTGTCAGAGAGTGTCACAGTGTGCCCCAGAGAGTGTCACAGTGGGTTGGAGAGTGTCAGAGAGTGTCACAGTGTGCCTCAGAGAGCCAGAGAGAGTCTGAAAGAGTCACAATTTGTCTCAGAGAGTGTCACATTGTGACAGTCTGTCAGAGAATGTTACATTAAATTTCAGACTGTGTCAGAGAGAGTCAGAAAGTGTCACAGTGTGTCATACTGTCTCAGAGAGTGTCAGAGAATGTCAGCATTTGGCTCAGAGAGTGTCACAATCTGTGAGAGTGGATCACAGTGTGTCGCAGAGATGTCAGAGTGAGTCAGAGAGTGTCACAGCATTCTATACTTTGGCTCAGAGAGTGTCACAGAGAGTCAGACTGTATGAGATTCTCTGACACTCTGAGACACAAAGAGTGTCAGAAGGGATCCGAGAGTTTCACAGTGCGTCTCAAAATGTCAGAGAGTGTCACAGTGTGTCACAGGCTGTCAGAGAGTGTCACAGTGTGTCTCAGAGAGTGTCAGATAAGATCAGAGTGTGTCACAGTCCGTCTCAGAGAGAGTCTCAGTGTGTCAGAGTCTGATAGAGAGTGTCACAGTGTGTTTCAGAGAATGTCACAGTGTGTCACAGTCTGTCAGACAGTGTCATATTGTGTCCTAGAGTGTCAGAGTCTGATAGAGAGTGTCACAGTGCTTTTCAGAGAGTGTCAGATTGTCAGAGTGGTTGCCAGTGTGTCGCAGACAGTGTCAGAGAGTGTCACAGTGTGTCACAGTCTGTCAGAGAGTGTCACAGTGTTTATGAGAGAGTGTCATAGTGTCACAGTGTGTCTCAAATTGACAGAGAGGGTCCCAGTGTGTTTCAAAGAATGTCAGAGAGTTTCACAGTGTGTCTTAGAGAGTGTCAGAGAGAGTCAGAAAGTGTCACAGTCTGTCTCAGAGAGTATCACATAGTGTTTGAGAGAGTGTCAGATAGTGTCACAGTGTGTCTCAGAGTGTCACAGAGTGTCAGAGAGAGTTTCAGTGTGTCAGAGAGTGTCACAGTGTGCCTCAGAGAGTGTCAGAGAGAGTCAGAGAGTGTCACAGTGTGTCTAAGAGATGATGACAGTGTGTCTCAGAGAGTCAGAGAGAGTCAGAAAGTGTCACAGTTTGTCTCAGAGAGTGTCACAGTTTGTCTCAGAGAGTGTCACAGTGTGTATGAGAGTGTCAGAGAGTTTCACAGTGTGTCTCAGAGTGTCAGAGAGTGTCAGAGAGAGGTTCAGTGTGTCAGAGAGTGTCACAGTGTGCCTCAGAGAGTGTCAGAGAGTCAGAGAGTGTCACAGTGTGACTAAGAGAGGATGACAGTGTGTCTCAGAGAATCAGAAAGTGTCACAGTTTGTCTCAGAAAGTGTCACAGTTTGTCTCAGAGAGTGTCACAGTTTGTCTCAGAGAGTGTCACAGTGTGTATGAGAGAGTGCCAGAGAGTGTCACAGTGTGTCTCAGAGTGCCAGAGAGAGTCACATAGTGTTCCAGTGTGTTACAGTCTGTCAGACAGTGTCACAGTGTGCCTCGGAGATAGTCAGAGAGTGTCACAGTGTGTCTCAGTGAGTCAGAGAGTGTCAGAGAGTTTTAGTGTGTCAGAAAGTGTCACAGTGTGCCTCAGAGAGTGTCAGAGAGAGTCAGAGAGTGTCACAGTGTGTCTAAGCGATGATGACTGTGTGTCTCAGAAAGTGTCACAGTTTGTCTCAGAGAGTGTCACAGTGTGTCTTAGAGAGTGTCAGAATCAGAAAGTGTCACCGTGTGTCTCAGAGTGTCAGAGAGTGTCAGAGAGAGGTTCTGTGTGTCAGAGAGTGTCACAGTGTGCCTCAGATAGTGTCAGAGAGGGTCAGAGAGTGTAACAGTGTGCCTAAGAGAGTGTCAGAGAGGGTCAGAGAGTGTCGCAGTGTGTCTAAGAGATGATGACAGTGTGTCTCAGAGAGTCAGAGAGAGTCAGAAAGTGTCACAGTTTGTCTCAGAGAGTGTCACAGTGTGTCTCAGAGAATGCCAGAGAGTGTCAAGTGTGTCTCAGCGTGTGTCAGAGATTACCACAGAGCGTTTCAGAGAAAAATCAGAGAGCGTCACAATGTGTCTCAGAGATTCAGGGAGAGTCATAAAGTGTCACAATCTGTCAACGACTGTCACAGTGTGTTTCAGAGAAAGTCAGATAAGATCAGAGAGTGTCACAGTGCATCTCAAAATGTCAGAGAGAGTCAGAGACTGTTACAGTGTGTCTCAGAGAGTGTCAGAGAGAGTCAGAGAGTTTCACAGTGTGCCGTAGAGAGTGTCACAGTTTGTCATACTGTGCCTCAGAGAGTGTCAGAGAGAGAGTCAGTGTGTGTCACAGTGTGTCTCAGAGAGAGTCAGAGAGTGTCACAGTGTGTCTCAGAGAGCGGCAGTGTGTCACAGTCTCTCAGAGAGTGTGACAGTGTGTTTCAGAGAGAGTCAGAGTGTGTCACAGTGTGTCTCAGAGATAGTCAGAGAGTGTCACAGTGTGTATCAGAGAGCGGTAGTGTGTCACAGTCTCTCAGAGAGTGTAACAGTGTGTTTCAGAGAGAGTCAGAGAGTGTCACTGTGTGTCTCAGAGTGGCAGAGAGAGTCACATAGTGTTTCAGTGTGTTACAGTCTGTCAGAGAGTGTCACAGTGTGCCTCGGAGATAGTCAGAGAGTGTCACAGTGTGCCTCAGAGAGTCAGGGAGAGTCAGAAAGTGTCACAGTCTGTCTCAGAGAGTGTCACAGTGTGTCACCGTCTGTCAGAGAGTGTCACAGTGTGTCACCGTGTTTTAAAAAATTCTCAAGGTCAGGTTCGTAGGAGAGTAGTCTGACACAGAACAAACGACCAAGAGGCGAGTCTGCTAGAATATGAGCATTTTATTCCCCGCAGCGTCGCCACAACCAGGTCTCATACTTACAACGGGTCTGGCTTATACTCACTCTACATGTTACCGGAACTGGGAGCTGTCAGTTCTCGTAGAGCGGTTGCCAACAACCCACGCTCGGCGGTCAAACGTAACCCCGGAGCAGACTCGCCGAACTGGAGACTTTTCCAGCTGATATACTCTTTTCCAGATATAAACATTCATGTGAACAGCAGAACAAGGCTAAAAAACACATTCCATTCTGGTTACATACAGATAAGAAGATTCACACGGGGAGGTGTGTAATAAGATTCACACGGGACTAAGCAACACCTCCATTCCGGTTAGATTCACACATGTATTGGGACATAATTTTAACCCTTTCACCACACACCGTCAGTCAGAGAGTGTCACAGAATGTTTCAGATGTGTTAGAAAGTGTCACAGTATGCCACAGAGAGTGTCAGAGAGTGTCACAGTGTGCCCCAGAGAGTGTCACAGTGGGTTGGAGAGTGTCAGAGAGTGTCACAGAGTGCCTCAGAGAGTCAGAGAGAGTCTGAAAGAGTCACAATTTCTCTCAGAGGGTGTCACATTGTAACAGACTGTCAGAGAATGTTACATTAAATTTCAGACTGTGTCAGAGAGAGTCAGAAAGTGTCACAGTGTGTCATACTGTCTCAGAGAGTGTCAGAGAATGTCAGCATTTGGCTCAGAGAGTGTCACAATCTGTGAGAGAGGATCACAGTGTGTCGCAGAGATGTCAGAGTGAGTCAGAGAGTGTCACAGCATTCTATACTTTGGCTCAGAGAGTGTCATAGAGAGTCAGACTGTATGAGATTCTCTGACACTCTGAGACACACAGAGTGTCAGAAGGGATCAGAGAGTTTCACAGTGCGTCTCAAAATGTCAGAGAGTGTCACAGTGTGTCACAGGCTGTCAGAGAGTGTCACAGTGTGTCTCAGAGAGTTCAGATAAGATCAGAGTGTGTCACAGTCCGTCTCGGAGAGAGTCTCAGTGTATCAGAGTCTGATAGAGAGTGTCACAGTGTGTTTCAGAGAATGTCACAGTGTGTCACAGTCTGTCAGACAGTGTCATATTGTGTCTCAGAGTGTCAGAGTCTGATAGAGAGTGTCACAGTGCTTTTCAGAGAGTGTCAGATTGTCGGAGTGGTTGCCAGTGTGTCGCAGACAGTGTCAGAGAGTGTCACAGTGTGTCACAGTCTGTCAGAGAGTGTCACAGTGTTTATGAGAGAGTGTCACAGTGTCACAGTGTGTCTCAAATTGACAGAGAGGGTCCCAGTGTGTTTCAAAGAATGTCAGAGAGTTTCACAGTGTGTCTTAGAGAGTGTCAGAGAGATTCAGAAAGTGTCACAGTCTATCTCAGAGAGTGTCACATAGTGTTTGAGAGAGTGTCAGATTGTGTCACAGTGTGTCTCAGAGTGTCACAGAGTGTCAGAGAGAGTTTCAGTGTGTCAGAGAGTGTCACAGTGTGCCTCAGAGAGTGTCAGAGAGAGTCAGAGAGTGTCACAGTGTGTCTAAGAGATGATGACAGTGTGTCTCAGAGAGTCAGAGAGAGTCAGAAAGTGTCACAGTTTGTCTCAGAGAGTGTCACAGTTTGTCTCAGAGAGTGTCACAGTGTGTATGAGAGTGTCAGAGAGTTTCACAGTGTGTCTCAGAGTGTCAGAGAGTGTCAGAGAGAGGTTCAGTGTGTCAGAGAGTGTCACAGTGTGCCTCAGAGAGTGTCAGAGAGTCAGAGAGTGTCACAGTGTGACTAAGAGAGGATGACAGTGTGTCTCAGAGAATCAGAAAGTGTCACAGTTTGTCTCAGAAAGTGTCACAGTTTGTCTCAGAGAGTGTCACAGTGTGTATGAGAGAGTGCCAGAGAGAGTCAGAAAGTGTCTCAGTGTGTCTCAGAGAGTGTCACATAGTGTTTGTGAGAGTGTCAGAAAGTGTCACAGTGTCTCAGAGTGTCAGAGAGAGTTTCAGTGTGTCAGACAGTGTCACAGTGTGCCTCGGAGATAGTCAGAGAGTGTCACAGTGTGTCTCAGTGAGTCAGAGAGTGTCAGAGAGTTTTAGTGTGTCAGAGAGTGTCACAGTGTGCCTCAGAGAGTTTCAGAGAGAGTTAGTGTGTCAGAAAGTGTCACAGTGTGTCTCAGAGAGTGTTATAGTGTGTATGACACAGTGTGTCTCAGCGTGTGTCAGAGAGTGCCACAGTGTGTCACAGTGTGTCTAAGAGAGGATGACAGTGTGTCTCACAGCGTGAGAGAGAGTCAGAGAGTGTCACAATTTGTCTCAGACAGTGTCACATTGCGACAGTCTGTCAGAGAATGTTGCATTGTATTTCGGAATGTGTCAGAGAGAGTCGGAAAGTGTCACAGTGTGTCATCCCGTGTCTCAGAGAATGTCAGAGAGTGTCAGCATTTGGCTCAGAGAGTATAACTCTCTGTCAGAGAATGTTACGTTGTATTTCAGAGTTTGTCAGAGAGAGACAGGAAGTTTCACAGTGTAGTCATACTGTGACTCAGAGAGTGTCATAGAAAGTCAGACTGTATCTCAGTGTTTCTCAGAGAGTGTCAGAGAGTGTCACAGTGTGTCTCAGAGAGTGTTATAGTGTGTATGACACAGTGTGTCTCAGCGTGTGTCAGAGAGTGCCACAGTGTGTCACAGTGTGTCTAAGAGAGGATGACAGTGTGTCTCACAGCGTGAGAGAGAGTCAGAGAGTGTCACAATTTGTCTCAGACAGTGTCACATTGCGACAGTCTGTCAGAGAATGTTGCATTGTATTTCGGAATGTGTCAGAGAGAGTCGGAAAGTGTCACAGTGTGTCATCCCGTGTCTCAGAGAATGTCAGAGAGTGTCAGCATTTGGCTCAGAGAGTGTAACTCTCTGTCAGAGAATGTTACGTTGTATTTCAGAGTTTGTCAGAGAGAGACAGGAAGTTTCACAGTGTAGTCATACTGTGTCTCAGAGAGTGTCATAGAAAGTCAGACTGTATCTCAGTGTTTCTCAGAGAGTGTCAGAGAGTGTCACAGTGTGTCTCAGAGAGTGTCAGAGAGAGTCAGAGTGTTAGAGAGAGTCAGTGAGTGTCACAGTGTGTTTCAGAGAGTCAGAGAGAATCAGAAAGTATCACAATCTGTCTCAGAGAGAGCCAGATGCGAGCAGAGAGTGCCACGGTGTGTTTGAGAAAGTGCCAGAGAGTGTCGCAGTGTGTTTGAGAAAGTGCCAGAGAGTGTTCCAGTGTGTCGCAGCATGTATCAGAGAGTGTCACAGAGAGTTTCATAGAGTCAGACATAGTCTGAAAGAGTCACAATTTGACTCAGAGAGTGTCACATTGTGACAGTCTGTCAGAGAAAGTCACAGTGTATTTCAGCGTGTGTCACAGAATGCCACAGAGAGTTTCAGAGAGAGTCAGAGATGTCACAATGTGTCTCAGAGATACAGGGAGAGTCAGAAAGTGTCACAATCTGTCAGCGAGTGTCACAGTGTGTTTCAGAGAGAGTCAGAGAGTGTCATAGTGTGTCTCAGAGAGTGTTTGATAGGGTCAGAGAGTGTCACAGTGCATCTCAAAGTGTCAGAGAGTGTCACAGTGCATCTCAAAGTGACAGAGAGAGTCAGAGAGTGTCATAGTGTGTCTCAGAGAGTGTCAGAGAGTGTCAGCATTTGGCTCATAGAGTGTCACAGTCTATGAGATAGTGTTATATGGTGTCTCAGACAGTGTCAGAGCGGGTCAGAGAGTGTCAGAGTGTGTCTCAGTGAATCGGAGAGACGCAGAAAGTGTCACAGTGTGTCTCAGAGAGAGTCACAGTGTCTCAGAAAATGTATCCGTATGCCAGAAAGTGTCACAGTCGTTCAGAGAGTGTCATAGTGTGTCACAGAACTTGTCACAATTTGTCAGAGCGTGACACAGTGTATCTCAGAGAGTGACAGAGAGAGTCAGAGAGTGTCAGAGTGTGTCTAACAGAGTCAGAGAATGTCACAGTTTGTCACAACCTGTCAGAGAGTGTCACAGTGTGCCTCAGAGGGTATCAGAGAGAATCTGAGAGTGTCACAGTCTGTCTCCGATAGTGTCACAGTCTGTCTCCGAGAGTGACACAGTGTGTCTCAGAGAGTGTCACAGTGTGTCTCAGAGAGTCAGAGGGAGTCAGAAAGTGTCACAGTGTGTCTCAGAGAGTCAGATAAAGTTAGAACGTGTCACAGTCTGTCTTAGAGAGCGTCACAGTGTGTCACAGTCTGTCAGAGAAGGTTATACTATATTTCAGAGATAGTCAGAGAGAGTCAGAAAATGTCACAGTCTTTCTTTGAGAGTGTCTCAATGTGTCACAGTCTGTCAGAGAGTGTCACAGTGTGCCTTAGAGAGTGTCAGAAAGAGTCCGAGAATGTCACAGTGTGTTTAAGAGAGTGTCAGAGAGTGTCACAGTGTGTCTAAGAGAGTGTCTCAGTGTGTCGCAGAGAGCGAGAGAGAGTCAGAAAGTGTCACAGTATTTCTCAGAGAGTGTCACTGTGAGACACAATCTGTCAGAGAATCTTACAGTGTATTGCAGAGTGTCTCAGAGAGAGTCAGAAAGTGCCACAGTGTATCATACTGTGTCTCAGAGAGTGTGAGAGATTGTCAGCATTTGGCTCAGAGAGTGTCACAGTCTGTCAGAGAGTGTCACAGTGTGTCTCAGAGAGTGTCAGATAGGATCAGAGAGTGTCGCAGTGCGTCACAGAGAGTGTTTGATAGGAACAGTGCGTGTCACAGTGTGTCTAAGAGAGTGTCAGTGAGTGTCAGAGAATGTCACAGTCTGTCAGAGAGTGTCACAGTGTGTCTCAGAGAGTGTCAGCATTTGGCTCAGAGAGTGTCACAGTCTGTCAGAAAGTGTAACAATCTGTCTCTGAGAGTGTCACAGTGTGTCTCAGAGAGTGTCACAGTGTGTTTCAGAGTGTCAGAGAATGTCACATTGTGTCATAGTCTATCAGAGAGTGTCACAGTGTGTTTCAGAGAATGTCAGAGAGCGTCAAAGTGTGTATCAGAGAGTGTCACAGTATGTCACAGTCTCTCAGAGAGTGTTTCAGTGTGTCACAGTCTGTCAAAGAGTGTTACAGTGTGCCTCAAAGAGAGTCAGAGAGTGTCACAGTGTGTTTCAGTGTATCACAGTCTGTCAGTGAGTGTCACAGTGCGCCTCAAAGAGAGTCAGAGAGTGTCACAGTGTGTCTCAGTGAGTGTCAGATAGGATCAGAGAGTGTCGCAGTGCGTCACAGAGAGTGTTAGATAGGAACAGTGCGTGTCACAGTGTGTCTAAGAGAGTGTCATAGAGTGTCTCAGTGTGTCACAGTCTGCCAGAGAGTGTCACAGTGTGCCTCAGAGAGTGTCCGATAGGATCAGAGATTTTCACAGTGTGTGTCAGAGACACAGGGACAGTCAGAAATTGGCACAGTCTGTCTCTGAGAGTGTCACAGTGTGTCACAATCTGTCAGAGAGCGTCACAGAGTGTTTCAGAGAGAGTCAGAGAGTGTCACATCGTATCACCGTCTGTCAGAGAATGTCACAGTGTGTCACAGTCTGTCAGAGAATGTCACAGTGTGTCTCAGAGATTCAGAGAGAGTCAGAAAGTGTAATAGTCTGTCTCAGAGAGTGTCACAGTGTGTCACAGTGTGTTAGAGAGTGTCACAGTGTATCTCAGAGAGTGTAAGAGAGTGTCAGTATTTGGCTCAGAGAGTGTCACAGTCTGTCAGAAAGTGTAAAAGTCTGTCTCGGAGAGTGTCACAGTGTGTTGGAGAGTGCCAGAGAGTGTCACAGTGTGTCTCAGACAGTGTTACAGTGTGTTTCAGAGAGTGTCAGTGTAGGGTGTAGTGTAATTTTTAAACGGTTAGCTGCATTTTAGTCTTTTCTACCTTATAGTAAACACAAGCAGACACTCGAAACTGTTGCCGGACCTCCCCCATGTTTTTATGAATGAAACAGCTTTCCTCGATAGTTGAGAGACCGCCCTTAACCACAGTTGTACAAGATCATCCATATAAGGAAAGAACGGGGAGCTCTAACACTGATTGGCCAAGTGAATAACAAAATAATCGCAGGCACCAGAACCCAAATAAGGAAAAGAATGGGGAACCCTAGCACTCATTGGTCAAGACAGCAGTAGGAGACCCAGCCCACATAGACGTGTATATAACGCGTGGCACGGTGGCACAGTGGTTAGCACTGCTGCCTCACAGCGCCTGAGACCCGGGTTCAATTCCCGCCTCAGGCGACTGACTGTGTGGAGTTTGCACGTTCTCCCCATGTCTGCGTGGGTTTCCTCCGGGTGCTCCGGTTTCCTCCCACAGTCCAAAAGATGTGCAGGGTCAGGTGAATTGGCCATGCTAAATTGCCCGTAGTGTTTGGTAAGGGGTAAATGTAGGGGTATGGGTGGGTTTCGCTTCGGCGGGTCGGTGTGGACTTGTTGGGCCGAAGGGCCTGTTTCCACACTGTAATGTAATCTAATCTAATCTAATCATAACGCGTGGAGATTACTATGCTTGTGTGTGTACCGACGGGAACAACACCCGACTTTGCAAAGTTGAATGAAAAGTTTTGGACAGACTCCTCCGTGTCTTTGTACCTGGGAAGGGAAATAAAATTGCCGGAGATGGGGCCGGACAGCCGCATATCTCGCACATCAGAGAATGTCACATTGTTTCACAGTCTATCAGAGAGTGTCACAGTGTGTTTCAGAGAATGTCAGAGAGCGTCACAGTGTGTATCAGAGAGTGTCACAGTCTGTCACAGTCTCTCAGAGAGTGTTTCAGTATGTCACAGTCTGTCAAAGAGTGTCACAGTGCGCGTCAGAGAGTGTCACAGTGTGTCTCAGTGAGTGTCACAGTGTGTCTCAGTGAGTCAGAGAGAGTCAGAAATCGTCACAGTCTGTCTCAGGGAGTGTCAGATAGGATCAGAGAGTGTCACAGTGTGTTGAAGAAAGTGCCAGAGAATGTCACAGTGTGTCTCAGAGAGTGTAAGAGTGAGTCAGAGAGTGTCACAGTATGTCATACTGTGCCTCAGTGAGTGTCAGAGAGAGTCAGACTGTATCACAGTGTGTCTCAGAGAGTGTCAGAGATTGTCACAGTGTGTAACAGAGAGTCAGAGAATGTCAGTGAGTGTCACAGTCTGTCTCAGAGAGTGTCAGAACGGGTCAGAGAGTGTCACAGTGTGTCTCAGGGGGTCAGAGAGAGACAGAACGTGTCACAGAGTGCCTCAGAAAGTGTCACAGTATGTCAGTCTGTCAGAAAGTGTCACATTGTGTCTCTGTGAGAGTCACAGTGTGTCTCAGAGAGTCAGAAAGTGACAAAATCTGCCTTTGAGGGTGTCAAGTGTGTCACAGTCTGTCAGAGAGTGTCATAGTGCTATTCAGAGAGTGTCAGAGAGTGTCACAGTGTGTTTCAGAGAGACTCAGAGAGTGTCACTGTGCGTCTCAGCGACTATCAGAGTGTGTCACAGTCCATCAGAGAGTGTCGCAGTGTGTCTCAGAGAGTGTCGCAGTGTGTTTGAGTGCGTGTCAGAGAGTGTCACAGTGTGTCTCAGAGTGCCAGAGAGAGTCACATAGTGTTTAAGTGTGTTACAGTCTGTCAGAGAGTGTAACAGTGTGCCTCGGAGATAGTCAGAGAGTGTCGCAGTGTGCCTCAGAGAGTGTAAGAGTGAGTCAGAGAGTGTCACAGTATGTCATACTGTGCCTCAGTGAGTGTCAGAGAGAGTCAGACTGTATCACAGTGTGTCTCAGAGAGTGTCAGACATTGTCACAGTGTGTAACAGAGAGAGTCAGAGAATGTCAGTGAGTGTCACAGTCTGTCTCAGAGAGTGTCAGAACGGGTCAGAGAGTGTCACAGTGTGTCTCAGGGAGTCAGAGAGAGACAGAACGTGTCACAGTGTTTCTCAGAAAGTGTCACAGTATGTCAGTCTGTCAGAAAGTATCACATTGTGTCTCTGTGAGAGTCACAGTGTGTCTCAGAGAGTCAGAAAGTGACACAATCTGCCTTTGAGGGTGTCACAGTGTGTCACAGTCTGTCAGAGAGTGTCATAGTGCTATTCAGAGAGTGTCAGAGAGTGTCACAGTGTGATTCAGAGAGACTCAGAGAGTGTCACTGTGCGTCTCAGCGACTATCAGAGTGTGTCAGAGTGTGTCACAGTCCCTCAGAGAGTGTGGCAGTGTGTCTCAGAGAGTGTCGCAGTGTGTTTGAGAGCGTGTCAGAGAGTGTCACAGTGTGTCTCAGAGTGCCAGAGAGAGTCACATAGTGTTTAAGTGTGTTACAGTCTGTCAGAGAGTGTAACAGTGTGCCTCGGAGATAGTCAGAGAGTGTCACAGTGTGCCTCAGAGAGTCAGGGAGAGTCAGGAAGTGTCACAGTCTGTCTCAGAGAGTGTCACAGTGTGTCACCGTCTGTCAGAGAGTGTCACAGTCTGTCAGAGTGTTTTTTTGGATTCGATTAGATTACTTACGGTGTGGAAACAGGCCTTTCAGTGAGTTGCATGAGTCGGGAATTGAACCCGGGTCTCTGGCGCTGTGAGGCAGCAGTACTAACCACTGTGCCACCGTGCCGCCCACACAGAGTGTCACAGAGTGTTTCAGATATGCTAGAAAGTGTCACAGTATGCCACAGCGTGTCAGAGAGTGTCACAGTGTGTCCCAGAGCGTGTCACAGTGGGTTGGAGAGTGTCAGAGAGAGTGACAGTGTGTGTCAGAGAGTGTCACAGTGTGTCACAGTGTGCCTAAGAGAGGATGACAGTGTGTCACAGAGAGTCAGAGAGAGTCAGGAAGAGTCACAATTTGTCTCAGAGAGTGTCACATTGTGACAGTCTGTCAGAGAATGTTACATTGAATTTCAGAGTGTGTCAGAGAGAGACAGAAAGAGTCACAGTGTGTTATATTGTGCCTCAGAGAGTGTCAGCATTTGGCTCAGAGACGGTCAGTCTCTGTCAGAGAATATTACATTGTATTTCAGAGTGTGTCAGAGAGAGTCAGGAAGTGTCACAGTGTGTCATACTGTGTCTGAGAGAGTGTCATAGAAAGTCAGACTGTATCACAGTGTGTCGCAGTGTGTCTCAGAGAGTGTCACAGTCTCTCAGAGAGTGTTTCAGTGTGTCACAGTCTGTCAGAGTGTCACAGTGTGTCTCAGAGAGTCCGAGAGTGTCACAGTGTGTCTCAGAGAGTCAGAGAGAATCAAAAAGTGTCACAATCTGTCTCAGAGAGAGTCAGATACGAGCAGAGAGTGTCACAGTGTGTTATAGAAAGTGCCAGAGTGTATTCCAGTGTGTCTCAGCATGTGTCAGAGAGTGTCACAGAGCGTTTCAGAGAGAGTCAGAGAGTGTCTCAGTGTATTTCAGCGTGTGTCACAGAATGCCACAGAGAGTTTCAGTGAGAATCAGAGATGTCACAGTGTGTCTCAGAGATTCAGGGAGAGTCAGAAAGTGTCACGATCTGACAGCGAGTATCACAGTGTGTCTCAGAGAGTGTCAAAGCATGTCACAGTGAGTCTCAGAGAGTGTCACAGTGTGTCTCAGAGAGTGTCATAGTGTGTCTCAGAGAGTCAGAAAGTGGCACAGTGTGTCTCAGAGCGTGTCAGAGCGTTTCACACTGAGTCACAGTCTGTCAGAGAGCGTATAGTGTTTCAGAGAGAGTCAGAGAGTGTCACAGTTTCTCGAAGTAAATGTCAGAGTGAGTCGGAGAGTGTCACAGTCTCTCAGAGAGTGTCACAGTGTGTCTCAGGGAGTGTCATTGTGAGTCAGAGCGTGTCATAGTTGTCATATTGTGGCTCAGAGAGTGTAAGAGATCGTCAGACTGTATCACAGTGTGTCTGAGAGTGTGTCACAGTCTGTCTCAGGGAGTGTCATAGTGGGTCACAATCTGTCAGAGAAGGTTACAGTATATTTCAGAGTGAGTCAGACGGAGTCAGAAAGTGTCACAGTCTGCCTTTGAGAGTGTCACAGTGTGTCACAGTCTGTCAGAGAGTGTCACAATGTGTCTCAGAGAGTGTCAGATATGATCAGAGAGTGTCACAGTGCGTCTCAAATTGTCAGAGGGAGTCAGAGAGTGTCCCAGTATGTCTCAGCGAGTGTCAGAGTGTGTCACAGTCTGTCAGAACGTGTCACAGTGTGTCTCAGAGAGAGTCAGAGTGTCACACTCAGTCAGAGAGTGTCACTTTGTGTCTCAGAGAGAGTCAGAGAGTGTCACAGTGTGTCACAGTCTGTCACAGTGTGTCTCAAAGTGTTAGTGTGTGTCCTGGTGTGTCGCAGAGAGTGTCAGAGTGTGTCACAATCTGTCAGAGAGTGTCACAGTGTGTTTCAAAGAAGATTAGAGTATGTCACAGTGTGTCTCAAAGTGTGACAGTGTGTCACAGTCTGTCAGAGAGTGTGACAGTGTGTCTCAGAGCTTGTCAGATCAGATCAGTCAGTGTCACAGTGCGTCTCAGAGAGTGTATCAGTGTGTCTAAGAGAGAGTCAGAGTGTCACAGTCTGTCAGAGAGTGTCACATTGTGTCTCAGAGAGTGTCACAGTGTGTCACAGTCTGTCATAGTGTGTTTCAGAGAGAGTCAGAGAGTGTCACAGTGTGTCACAGTCTGTCAGAGAGTGTCACAGTGTGTCTCAAATTGTTAGAGTGGGTCCTGGTGTGTCGCAGAGAGTGTCAGAGTGTGTCACAATCTGTCAGAGAGTGTCACAGTGTGTTTCAAAGAAGGTCAGAGTGTGTCGCAGTGTGTCTCAGAGAGTGTCACAGTCTCTCAGAGAGTGTTTCAGTGTGTCACAGTCTGTCAGAGAGTGTCACAGTGTGTTTCATGAGTCAGAGAGTGTCACAGTGTGTCTCAGAGAGTCAGAGAGAATCAGAAAGTGTCACAATCTTTCTCAGAGAGGGCCAGGTATGAGCAGAGAGTGTCACAGTGTGTTTGAGAAAGTGCCAGAGAGTGTTCCAGTGTGTCTCAGCGTGTGTCAGAGAATGCCACAGAGAGTTTCACAGAGAGTCAGAGAGTGTCATAGTGTATTTCAGCGTGTGTCACAGAATGCCACAGAGAGTTTCAGAGAGAGTCAGTGAGTGTCACAGTGTGTCCCAGAGATTAGATTAGATTACTTACAGTGTGAAAACAGGCCCTTAGGCCCAACAAGTCCACACCACCCAGCCGAAGCACAACCCACCCATACCCTTACATTTACCCCTTACCTAACACTACGGGCAGTTTAGCATGGCCAATTCACCTGATCTGCACATCATTTGGACTGTGGGAGGCAACCCACGTAGACACGGACAGAACGTGCAAACTCCACACCGTCAGTCGCCTGAGAGAGTCTGGGAATGTCACAGTGTGTTTCTGAGAATGTCAGAGTGTGTCGCAGTGTGTCTCAGAGAGTGTCACAGTCTCTAAGAGAGTGTTTCAGTGTGTCACAGTCTGTCAGAGTGTCACAGTGTGTCTCAGAGAGTCAGAGAGTGTCACAGTGTGTCTCAGAGAGTCAGAGAGTGTCACAGTGTGTCTCAGAGAGTCAGAGAGAATCAGAAAGTGTCACAATCTGTCTCGGAGAGAGTCAGATACGAGCAGAGAGTGTCACAGTGTGTTTGAGAAGGTGCCAGAGAGTGTCGCAGTGTGTTTGAGAAAGTGCCAGAGAGTGTTCCAGTGTGTCTCAGCATGTATCAGAGAGTGCCACACAGAGTTTCAGAGAGAGAGTCAGAGAGTGTCACAGTGTATTTCAGCGTGTGTCACAGAGTGCCACAGAGAGTTTCAGAGAGAGTCAGAGATGTCACAGTGTGTCTCAGAGATTCAGAGAGAGTCAGAAAGTGTCACAATCTGTCAGCGAGTGTCACAGTGTGTCTCAGAGATTGTCAAAGCGTGTCACAGTGAGTCTCGGAGAGTGTCAGATAGGGACAGAGAGAGTCACAGTGCATCTCAAAGTGTCAGAGAAAGACAGAGAGTGTCATGGTATGTCTGAAAGAGTGTCAGAGAGAGTCGGAGAGTGTCAGATTGTGTCTCAGAGATTGCCACAGTGTGTCTGAGAGTTTCAGGGAGTCAGAGAGTGTCAGATTGTGTCTCAGAGATTGTCACAGTGTCACAGTGTGTCAGAGAGTGTCATAGTGTGTCTCAGACAGTGTCGCAGTGTGTCACAGTGTGTCAGAGAGTGTCATAGTGTGTCTCAGAGAGTGTCAGAGAGTGTCACAGTGTGTCACAGTGTGTCAGAGAGTGTCATAGTGTGTCTCAGAGAGTGTCAGAGTGTGTCAGCATTTGGCTCAGAGAGTGTCACAGTCTATGAGAGAGTGTTACAGTGTGTCTCAGAGATTGTCAGAGCGGGTCAGAGAGTGTCACAGTGTGTCTCAGTGAATCAGAGAGAGACAGAAAGTGTCACAGTGTGTCTCAGAGAGAGTTACAGTGTCTCAGAAAATGTCACCGTATGTCAGCAAGTGTCACAGTCGTTCAGAGAGTGTCATAGTGTGTCACAGAAATTGTCACAGTTTGTCAGAGCGTGACACAGTGTATCTCAGAGAGTGACAGAGAGAGTCACAGAGTGTCAGAGTGTGTCTAACTGAGTGTCAGAGAATGTCACAGTTTGTCAGAAAGTGTCACGGAGAGTTTCAGATGGGCTAGAAAGTGTCACAGTATGTCACAGAGTGTGTCAGAGAATGTCACACTGTGCCCCAGAGAGTGTCACAGTGGGTTGGAGAGTGTCACAGTATGTCTCAGAGAGTGTCACAGTGTGTTGGAGAGTGTGAGACAGTGTCACAGTGTGTCTTAGACAGTGTCACAGTGAGTTTCAGAGAGTGTCACATTGTGTCGCAGTCTGTCAGAGAGTGTCACAGTGTGTTTCAGAGAGTGTCACAGAGTGTCTCAGTGAGTGTCACAGTCTGCCACAGTCTTCAGAGAGTGTTTCAGTCTGTCACAGTCTGTCAGAAAGTGTCACAGTGTGTTTCAGTGCATCACAGTCTGTCAGAGAGTGTCACAGTGCGCCTCAGAGCGCGTCAGAGAGTGTCACAGTGTGTCTCAGTGAGTGTCACAGTGTGTCTCAGAGAGTGAGAGAGAGAGAGAGTCAGAAAGTGTCATAACCTGTCTTTGGGAGTGTCACAGTCTGTCAGAGAATGTTCCATTGTATTTCGGAGTTTGTCAGAGAGAGTCAGGAAGTGTCACAGTATGTCATGCTGTGTCTCAGAGAGTGCAGAGAGTGTCTGCATTTGGCTCAGAGAGAGTCACTCCCCGTCAGAGAATGTTACATTGTATTTCAGCGTGTGTCAGAGAGATACAGGAAGTGTCACAGTGAGTCATACTGTGTCTGAGAGAGTGTCATAGAAAGTCAGACTGTGTCACAGTGCGTCTCAGAGAGAGTCAGGGAATGTCACAGTGTGTTACAGAGAATGACAGAGTGTGTCACAGTGTGTCTCAGAGAGTGTCAGAGAGTGTCACAGTGTGTCTCAGAGAGTGTCAGATAGGGTCAGAGAGTGTCACAGTGCGTCTCAAAGTGTCAGAGAAAGTCAGAAAGTGTCCTGGTGTGTCTGAAAGAGTGTCAGAGAGAGTCAGAGATTGCCACAGTGTGTCTGAGAGTTTCAGAGAGAGTCAGAGAGTGTCAGATTGTGTCTCAGAGAGTGTCACAGTGTGTCAGAGAGTGTCATATGGTGTCTCAGAGAGTGTCAGCATTTGGTTCAGAGAGTGTCACAGTCTGTGAGAGAGTGTTGCAGTGTGTCTCTGAGAGTGACAGAGTGGGTCAGAGTGTGTCACAGTGTGTCTCAGTGAATCAGAGAGAGACAGAAAGTGTCACAATGTATCTCAGAGAGAGTCACAGTGTCTCAGAAAATGACACCGTATGTCAGAAAGTGTAACAGTCGTTCAGAGAGTGTCATAGTGTGTCATAGAAATTGTCACAGTTTGTCAGAGCGTGACACAGTGTATCTCAGAGAGTGACAGAGAGAGTCAGGGAGTGTCAGAGTGTGTCTAACTGAGTGTCAGAGAATGTCACACTTTGTCACAACCTGTCAGAGAGTGTCACAGTGTGTCGTGCTGTGCCACAGAGGGTATCAGAGAGAGTCTGAGAGTGTCATAGTCTGTCTCCGAGAGTGTCACAGTGTGTCTCAGAGAGTCAGAGGGTGTCAGAAAGTGTCACAGTGTGCCTCAGAGAGAGTCAGAGAGTGTCACAGCGTGCCTCAGAGAGTCAGAGAGAGTTAGAACGTGTCACAGTCTGTCTCAGAGAGTGTCACAGTGTGTCACAGTCTGACAGAGAAGGTTACAGTTTATTTCATAGAGAGTCAAAGAGAGTCAGAAAGTGACACAGTCTGTCTTTGAGAGTGCCTCAGTTTGTCACAGACTGTCAGAGAGTGTTACAGTGTGTCTCAAAGAGTGTCAGAGAGAGTCAGAAAATGTCACAGTCTGTCGCAGAGAGTGTCACAATATGTCACAGTCTGTCAGAGAGTGTCACATTGTGTCTCTGTGAGTGTCACAGTGTGTCTCAGAGAGTCAGAATGTGACACTGTCTGTCTTTGAGGGTGTGACAGTGTGTCACAGTCGGTCAGACAGTGTCACAGTGCTTTTCAGAGAGTGTCAGAGAGTGTCACAGTGTGTTTCAGAGAGAGTCAGAGAGTGTCATAGTCCGTCTCAGCGACTGTCAGAGTGTGTCAGAGTGTGTCACAGTCCCTCAGAGAGTGGCACAGTGTGTCTCAGAGAGTGTCGCAGTGTGTGTGAGAGCGTGTCAGAGCGTGTCACAGAGAGTCAGAGAGTGTCACAGTGTGTTTGAAAGAGGGTCAGAGAGTGTCACAGTGTGTTTGAAAGAGTGTCAGAGAGTGTCTCAGAGAGTGTCAGAGAGTGTCAGATAGTGTCACAGTGGGTCAGAGATGTCACAGTGTGTCACAGTGTGTCTCAGTCTGCCACAGTCTCTCAGAGAGTGTTTCAGTCTGTCACAGTCTGTCAGAGAGTGTCACAGTGCGCCTCAGAGTGCTTCAGAGAGTGTCACAGTGTGTCTCAGTGAGTGTCACAGTGTGTCTCAGAGAGCGGCAGTGTGTCACAGTCTCTCAGAGAGTGTAACAGTGTGTTCAGAGAGAGTCAGAGAGTGTCACAGTGTGTCTCAGAGTGCCAGAGAGAGTCACATAGTGTTTCAGTGTGTTACATTCTGTCGGAGAGTGTCACAGTGTGCCTCGGAGATAGTCAGAGAGTGTCACAGTGTGTCTCATTGAATGTCAGAGTGTTTCTCAGAGAGTCAGGGAGAGTCAGAAAGTGGCTTTTAATGGCAGGGTCTTAACCCCGCATCCCTCGCGGTTCAGAAATTGTCCAGTGTCTTTGTGCGCTCCCTGCATAGGGAGCATCCAGTGCTAGGCGATGGGGTGTGGGGAACCCCAGGGTGGCTCGATGAAAGGCTGCATGTAGTGACAAATGGACTCAGTGATCGAGAGAGACAGAGTAGACAATCAGGGACATGCCCTCACATAAGTAGCTGGGCAAGATTCCCAAGCACTCGGGGAGCCTGAGCACCAGTGCCACTTTTACAATAAACCCGTCATATTTGCAGCAATTCTCCATCAAACACAGGCAAATATACTGCAGATGGCAGAAACCTGAAACAAACACAGAAACATACTGTGGAATTAGAAAACAGTAAATTCTCCCAATTCAGACACGGGGAGATTGTAAAAACTCCACAAAGACAGGGTCCAGAGTTTGGAATTGAACCCGAGTCCCTGGCGCTGTGAGGCAGCAGTGTTGTGTCACCGCGCTACCCAACGATGGACAATAGGATTAGTATAGTTACATTATTATACTTTCGACAGTCAGTTAACTGGAATGCTCTCAATCAGATTGTCTAAGATTGGGAAGCCTTTATACAGCAGCAGAGGTCAATTAAATTAGCAAGAAAGCGGTGAACACGAAACATATGAGCTAACTCGCTTTAGAAAAGGAGATTGCAGGAGTTTTGTTAAGATATATAAAAGGGGAGAGTGAACATTGGACAACCAGAAATTGTGGCAGGATGCAGAGAAATGGAGAACAAAGAATTGGAGAATGGCCTGAATCGGTACTTTCCATCAATCCTCACAATGCTAGACACTAGGAACATTCCAGAACTTCAAGCAAGTGAAGGGTGAGGGATGGGTGTAGTGATCGGCGCTGAGGAGAAGGTACTGGGGAAGCTGCAATGTTTGAAAATGGATAAATCACACAGGCTGGAAGGATAACAACCAAAGTTCTGAAGGAATTAGTGGAGGAAATTGTGAAACCATTGGTCGTGACTGTTCAGGAATAACTATCATCAGACAGAGTCCCAGAGAACTGGAAAAAGGATAATGTAAAACCTCTGTCTAAGAAGGAAGAAAGGCAAAATGCAGGAAATCATAGGGCAATTAGCCTGGCATCGGTCGTTATTAGGGATTTAGAGTGCATTTCTAGCAATGACATTGCAGAGTACTTGGAGATGCATTGTAAAATAGGGTTGAGTCAGCATGGCTTCATCAAGGAGTGGCCCCGCTGACAAGTCTGTCAGAACTCTTTCAGAAGATAATGAGCAGGTTTGACAAAGGGAGGATGTGATCTGATTTGCTTATAGGGAGTTGGTTAAATTTGAATCTTTGTTAAATTGAATCGTTAATTTATTGGTTACAACTTGCATCAGCAGATGTATAAAAACAAGTTAGAATTGTAAAGGAGCAATTCAATACTAGTTAAATAAAATAAGGATGGAGGGTCGGGTGATGTGTTGTTTCACCATGATATAGGAGTGGTGGACCCCACTGTGGTTCCCAGTGATCATGTCTGGAGTAAATGTTGTATGCTGGAAGAGCTCTGGCTCAGAGTCGATGATCTGGAGTTTACCCATGCAGTCATTTGGGCTCTGCAGACACCTCAGCTAATTACATGGGCATCTGATCAAAAAATGTACAGACCTGTATAAAAATGATAAGTTTTGATCTCTGTTTGTACATGTTTACATATGTATGGCATGACCAATTGTACAGACCATCAAATTATTTTATGAATAAAGTATATTTTTTGAAATAAAACAAAATCTGGAGTTTAAGTGAATCCATGAGGATTCTAGAGTGAATCCATGAGGAAAGGCATCATCACCCTCGTCTACAAGCGGAAGGGGGAGGGGGAGAGGGAGGAACTCAAAAATTGGAGACCAATCTCACTGTTGAATGCAGATGACAAAATTCTGTCAAAGGTAATCGCCAACCGGGTCAGGTCTGCTCTAGGGTCGGTGATTCACCCTGACCAAACCTGTGCTGTGCCGGGCAGGAAGATCACTGAGAGTCTCGCACTCCTCAGGGATACGATCGCCTACGTGCAGGACAGAAGGGTTGGACACCTGCCTGATCAGCCTGGACCAGGAGAAAGCCTTTGACAGGATATCACACACGTATATGAGAGATGTTCTCTCCAAAATGGGCTTTGGGGAGGGAATCGGCAATTGGATCAGACTGCTCTACACCAACATTTTCAGTGCAGTCTCAATCAACGGGTGGGAATCAGATAGCTTCCCAGTCAGATCTGGAGTCAGGCAGGGCTGCCCCCTCTCTCCTGCCTTTTTTGTGCGCTGCATAGAGCCATTTGCCGAGTCCATCAGGAAGGATGCGAGCCTGAGAGGGGTGACTGTTCCTGGCAGCGGGGGCCTGCAGGTTAAGGCCTCCCTGTACATGGATGACGTCGCCGTTTTCTGCTCGGATCCGCGGTCCGTGCGCAGACTCATGTGCATTTGTGACCAGTTCGAACGGGCCTCGGGGGCCAAGGTAAACCGAGGCAAGAGCGAGGCCATGCTCTTCGGGAACTGGGCCGACCAATCCTCGATCCCCTTCACCGTCAGGACCGACCACCTGAAGGTGCTGGTTATTTGGTTCGGAGGGGCTGGGGCGTGCGCCAAGTCTTGGGTGGAGCGTATCAGCAAAGTGAGGCAGAAACTGGGCAGATGGAAGCTACGGTCACTCTCCATCGCGGGAAAAAACCTGGTCATCAGGTGTGAGGCACTGTCATTGCTATTATACGTGGCACAGGTCTGGCCTATTCCCAGAACGTGTGCTGCTGCAGTCACCCGGGCCATCTTCCAGTTTATATGGAGGTCAAATATGGACCGGGTCCGAAGGGACTCACTGTATAAAGATCTGGGCAACGGGGGAAAAAATACACCCAATGCCACCCTCACCCTGATGGCCACCTTTGTGTGTGGCTGCATCAAGCTGTGCCTGGATCCCCGGTACGCAAACACCAAGTGTCACTACGTACTCAGGTTCTACCTGTCCCCGGTGTTGCGAAGGATGGGCCTGGCCTCGCTGCCGCGGAACGCTCCGAGTAGTTGGACCGTTCTGTATCACCTGTCCTTCGTGGAGAAAGTTATGAAGAAAAACACCTTTGATCACAAGTCCATTAGGAAGTGGTCAGCACGTAGTGTCCTTGAGACCCTTCGGGAAAAGGAGAGGGCGGATCCTATCGAGCGGTTCCCTGAGCAGACTGTCAAAGCCATTTGGCAGAATGCCTCATCCCCAGAACTTTCCAACAAGCACCAAGACATGGCTTGGCTGGTGGTGAGAAGGGCTCTGCCTGTGAGATCCTTTATGCATGCCCGGACTCTCAGCCGCACCGCACGCTGCCCTCGAAGCGGCTGCAGGGGTGACGAGACTGTCACACACCTCCTTCTGGAATGTGCCTACGCAGAGGAAGTCTGGAGAGGAATGCAGTGGTGTTTGTCGAGGTTCGTCCCGAGCAGCGCCGTGACGCGGGACTCCGTGCTCTACGGCCTGTTCCCCGGGACGCACACCGAGACAAACATCAACTGTGCCTGGAGGATCATCAACTCGGTGAAGGACGCTCTCTGGGTGGTCCGAAACCTGCTGATCTTCCAGCTGAAGGAGTTGACCCCGACTGAGTGTTGCAGACTGGCACATTCCATGGTCCAGGACTACATGTTGAGGGACGCGCTGAAGCTTGGGGCAGCTGCCGCCAAGGCGCGGTGGGGAAAGACCACTGTGTAAAGTCTGCCTGCCTCACGAAGAACAGGGGGCCCATGCAGTCATTTGGGCTCTGCTGACGCCTCAGCTAATTATATGGGCATATGATCAAAAAATGTACAGGCCTGTATAAAAATGATAAGTCTTGATCTCTGTATGTACATGTTTACATATGTATGGCATGACCAACTGTTCAGACCATCAAATTATTTTATGACTAAAGTATATTATTGAAATAAAAAAAAATCTGGAGTTTAAGCTTCAAACATTGCAAGGCATCAGGGAGGGGGAGAGTTCTCTGGATTCTGTGATTCAGGAGACAGTTGACTCAAATTCAGTCAGTGATTAGAAAGCGAAGGGTATGGTTATGAATGAGGCTGATAGAGGGATCCAGGAGGTAGAGTTGCAGGAGCCTCAGCGCTTGTCCGTGTCTAACAGGTTCAAGAGTTTTGTTCCCTGTGTGGATGGGAATGGAGACTGCAGGGAGGATGAGCTGATTGCCACCGTACCGACTTGAGGGAAGCTTTCAAAGGGGCAAGAGAAGAGAGATATTATTGTAATTGGGGGTAGTATAGTTAGCGGTATAGACGCTATTCTCTGTGATCTGGATTGAGAGTCCTGGAAGTTGCGTTACTTACTGGTGTTTGGATAAGGGATATCTCATCTGGGCTGCAGAACGTGGAGTGGGAGGGTAAAGATCCATTGGTCGTAGTCTGTGTAGGTACCAGCGACAGAGATAAAACTAGGGCAGAGGTCCTGCTAAGGGATATGAACAGCTCGGAGCTAAATTAGCACAGGGTCAGCAGGAAAATGTGTGGCTCAAATTTGGTGTGGGAGAAGTGGGTTTGTATCATAGGACATTGACGCCAGTACTGGCGAAAGAGGGCACTGCTCTGATCGGACGGTCTTCATCTAAAATGTGTTGGGACCAGAGTCCTGGCAAATCACACTGTTGGAATATTGCGTGCAATTCTGTTCTTCTTCCTATCGGAAAGATGTTGTGAAACTTGAAAGGTTTCAGAAAAGATTTACAAGGATGTTGCCAGGGTTGGAGGATTTGAACTATAGGGAGAAGCTGAACAGGCTGGAGCTGTATTCCCTGGAGTGTTGGAGGCTGAGAGGTGACCTTATAGAGGTTTACAAAATTATGAGGGGTATGGATAGGATAAATGGACAAAGTCTCTTCACTGGTGTCGGCGAGTCCAGAACTAGAGGGCATATTTTTAGGGTGAGAAAGGAAAGATATAAAAGAGACCTAAGGGCAACTTTTTCACGCAGAGGGTAGCACGTATATGGAATGAGCTGCCAGAGGATGTGGTGGAGGCTGGTACAATTGCAACATTTAAGAGGCATTTGGATGGGTATATGAATAGGAAGGGATTGGAGGGATATGGGCCCGGTGCTGGCAGGTGGGACTAGATTGGGTTGGGATATCCAGTCGACATGGACGGGTTGGACCGAAGGGTCTGTTTCCATGCTGTACATCTCTATGACTCTATGGCTCTAAGTTATTCAAATCTCCAGCACAGACGCAGAGAGTATGGAAAGTGTTAGCAATCAAACTTCAAACACACAGAACAAACAAATAACAATGAGAAGAGGGATGGTTATTACAGGGCTGAATTGTTGTATCGGAATGCATGCAGTATAAGGAATTAGGTAAATAAGCTTGTGACACATACACAAATTGGCAGGTCGCCATCACGGAGACATCGCTGCAAGAGAATCAGGATTGGGAGCTGAATATTAGATTAGATTACTGTACAGTGTGGAAACAGGCCCTTCGGCCCAACAAGTCCACACCAACCCGCCGAAGCGTAACCTACCCATACCCCTAACCTAACCTAACACTACAGACGATTTAGCATGGCCAATTCACCTGACCTGCACATCTTTGGACTGTGGGAGGAAACCGGAGCACCCGGAGGAAACTCACGCAGACACGGGGAGAATGTGCAAACTCCACACAGTCAGTCACCTGAGGTGGGAATTGAACCCGGGTCTCTGGTGGTGTGAGGCAGCAGTGCTAACCACTGTGCCACCGTGCTGCCCACAAAGGATATGCATCCTATCAAAAAGATAGGCAGTTGGATCGAGGGGATAGGATTGTCTTATTAGGAAGAAATGACATTAAATCAATAATAAGAAATGAAGTAAGGTCAAATGGTGTAGAGTCTGTGTCAGTAGAATTGAGGAATCAAAAAGATTAAAAAAATGTAGAAGGAGTTCTGTTCAGGCCTCCAAATAGTAGTCAGGAGCTGGGGTGCAAGATATACCAGGAGCTAGAAAGGCGTGCAGGAAATACAAAGTGACAGTGATCATGTAGGATTACATTACGGAGGTGCGCTGGGAATTCAGGTTTGTAGTGGTTTGCAGGAAAAGGAATTTGTGGAATGTCGATGAGTAGCTTTTTTGGAGCAGCTTGTACAGGCAGACTAGATAAGGGAGCTTAAGGTGAAGGAAATCATAGGAGGCAGTGATCATAATATGATTGAATTTACTCTGCAATTTCAGATGGCAAAGTCAGAATCAGTGGTGAGGGTACTAAAGCTGAATAAAGGCAATTAAGAGTCATGAGAGAGGAGCTGGATAGAATTAACTGGTAGAAGGGCCCAGCAGGAAAAACAGTGGAGCAGCAATGGCAGTAGAATGTTGGAGTAATTCAGGATGCAGCAGAGATTTACCCCGTGTAAAAAGAGGCATGGTTCACGGAGAATGAGGTAACCGTGACTGACGAGGGAAGTCAGGTATAGCAGTAAAGCAAAAGCGACAGGATACAATGTGGCAACATGCAGTGGAAACCAAAGAGTTGGGAAACTTACAAAGACAAAACAGAATTTAAACAAAATAAAATAAGGAAGGAGATTATTAAATATGAGGGTAACGCTGGCCAGAAATATAAAGGAAGCCTGTACGAGTTTCTTTCGATGTATAAAGTACAAAAGAGAGGCAAAAGAGGGCATTGGATTGCTGGAAAATGACACTAGAGAGATAGTAGTGGGGTCAAAGAAAATGGCGTGGGATTTGGATAATTACTTTGCATCAGTTTCATGATGGAAGACACTAATAATGTCTCAAAATATTCAGGAGAGTGAGGGTCTAGAACTGAGTGTGGTGACCACCACCATGGAGAACATGCTAGGAAATGTTGAATGGCTTAAAGTTGGTTAAATAACCTGAACCAGAGGGATTAAATCTCTGTGTTATAAGAAAGATAGCTGAAGAGTTAGTTGAAGCGATGGCGGTGAGTTTTCAGGAATTGCTCGACAAAGGATCGATTCCAGACCATTGGAAACCCACTGGCGTGACATCTGTTATTACCCAGGGAGTAAGGAAGCTAAGACAAAAAATACTTAACCTTTGTCGTGGGTAAGATCCTGGAATCCCTTGTGAAGGATGAGATTTCTGAATACTTGGAAGTATTTGGTAAAATAGGGCAAAGTCAGCATGGTTCCATCAAGGCAAGGTCTTGCCTGACAGATTTGTTGGAAATCTTTGATGAATAAATGAGCAGGATCGATCAAGTACAGCCAATGATGTTATCCACCAGGACGTCAAGAAGGCCTTTGGCAAGGTGTCACACAGGAGATTATTGAGTATGATAAGGGTCCATGGTGTGCGAGGCATGGTAGAGGCATGAACAGAAGATTGTCCGTCTGACAGAAAGCAGAGAGTGGGGATAAAGTGGTCCTTCTCAGGATGGCATCAGGTGACAAGTAGTGGTCTGCAAGGCACAGTGTTGGTACCATAACTACTTACCTCATACGTTAACAATCTAGATGATGGAACTGCGGGCACTCCAGCTAAGTTTGCAGATGAAACAAAGATACACAGAGGGTCAGGTCGGAGAGAGGAGGCGGAGAGGCTGAAGAGGAATTGGCCAGGTAAAAGGGTTAGAAGATATATTCCAACGCCTGAAAGTGTGAGGTCATGCTCTTTGGCATGAAGAATAGAGGCATGTACTATTTCCTAAATGGGGAGAAAATTCAGAAATGCAAAGGGATTTGGGAGTTATAGTGCAGGGTTTTCTTAAGGGGAGCTTGCAGGTTGAGGTAGTAGTTCGGAGGGTAATTGCAGTTATTATTGATGGCATTTAGATTAGATTACTTACAGTGTTGAAACAGGCCCTTCGGACCAACATGTTCACACCGACCCGCCGAAACGCAACCCACCCAGACCCGCTCTCCTACATTTACCCTTTCACCTAACACTATGGGCAATTTAGCATGGCCAATCCACCTAACCTGTACTTTTTTGGACTGTGGGAGGAAACCGGAGCATCCGGAGGAAACTCACGCAGACACAGGGAGAATGTGCAAACTCCACACAGTCAGTCGCCTGAGGCGGGAATTGAACCCGGGTCTCTGGCGCTGTGAGGCAGCCGTGCTAAAAAAAAACTGTGCCACTGTGCCACCGTGCCGTCCACAACGTTGCAATGTATTACGAGAGAGATTGAATATAAGAACAGGCTGTATACAGCTTTGGTCAGACTACATTTGTAGTATTTCGCGCACTGTTGAGCCCCATATGTCCCTGTTGTGTGTTCAGAAGATGTTCACGGGAATAGCCGTAGGAGTGAAAAGTTTATTGTATGAGGAATGTTTCAGTCTTTGGATCTATACTTGATAAAGTTTAGAAGGAAGAGAGGAAATGTAATTGAAACATACAGAATACTGAATGATCTGAACAGAGTGGATGTTCATAAGATTTTCCATTGGTTTCCATTGAGAGTAGGATGAAAGGACACAGCCTTAGCTTAAAAGGAACGCCTTTTAGAACGTTGATAAGGAGACTTCTTTAACCAGGGAATGGTGAATCTTTGCAATATATTGCCAAAGAAGGCTGTGGGAGCAGGTCATTGAGTATATTTGAGACGGAGATAGTCTTTTGATTATTCAGGGGATCTATGGTTACGGGGAGAAGGTTGGAGAATGGGTTTGAGAAACGTATCCGCGATGATTGAATAGCGGATGAGACTCGATGGGCAAACTGGCCTGATTTCTGCTCCTATGTCCTGTAGTCTTATGGTCTAAACCTTAAGGGGGCACCTTGTATCGCTGACAATATGGATTCAGAAGCTGGTGGAAATAGTTGATTGTTTTCAAATGAAGGTATTGTGGCTGCTGTCGGGTGGTGGATAATATGACATTTAGTGCAGGATTACACACCAACTGCACTGTATTAGTGTGGGGAGAGTTTATTCAAAACCTGGACCTCTCTATCTCTCTTAATCGCCGAAGGGAGTAGGGTTGGGGTGGATAGGCGTAACGTCCTCAGAGGCATTTAAACTATCCAGCATCCTGCATCATGAGTGAAACAACAGTCATGGAATTTATCACCTTCTCATTGTCTGTTAGAACATAAGGAGTGACTGTCCATCCCCCTCAAGGATCAAGGCAATCATCTCTTATTATCTCATAGCGCGACAGATCAACCTTTATTCACTCCTCATGGTGCCATCATATCAGGGATTAATCCGGTAGAATTCCGGTTTATTCTTTCTGTGATAAGGAGATCACTGCTGAAAAGGAAGATAAAATCTGTACACAATACCCCAAACACTGCCTCAACAACGCTCTCAGAGTTGATCGCAATAATTCCTTTTCCTCACTTAGTTGGCTCCATTTCCTTCATGTGACACAGGAAACCATTCATTTACAATGCACTGCCGCTGATGTGGAATTTAAAACATCCTTACATCTGTAGGTTAGCATCAACAAAGCCAGCACCAGAGGTGCCTGTCGAGATAGACATCACTCTTAGGAAGATTCTCAATCACAAAGAATGCATCTAAAATAGGGAATAGCTGCCTACCTGAAAGGAATTCAGCTGCAGGAATATGGGATACACGCAGAGGAAGGGAGTTATCATTCCTTTTGATCTGCCCTCACGGGATGTGTACAGCCCTGTTATGCCGACCTTGAACTGAGTGGCTGATTCAGCTGCCCCACAGGACAGTAAAGAGTAAAACACAGTGCTGGGGGTTTGCAGTTACACAGAAACCTGATCAGGGAAGTTTGACCCATTGCCTTCTTTAATGGGCATGAGGCAAGCCAATATCAACAGAGTATTATTTTGTGCCTCTTGATTATGATTAAACTGTCTTCCCATCTTTCTAATTCTATGCAGAGAACAACATAAATATCTCAAGTGCAATTATTTTGCGATGGACACGTGGTAAGAAGGGACTTGAAACAGCTGTATGAGGAGATGAACAAAGGCACAAACGATGGTTTATTCAGGAGTTGTACTGAGGCTGAGGAGGAGACTGGGATGTCACGATTTTGGTACTGGACAGGATTGGTGAGTGGGAAGGGTATGGACATGTAAGCTTGTGCAGGCGAAAATGAATCAAGGAGAACAGTCTGTTTCACCCTCCCATATTGGTGGGTAATTTG